>NC_140171.1:49705191-50080191 GCF_963971535.1 Notolepis coatsorum
TTGCTGGATTATGAATAGCCCCAACTTTAGCCAAGGTAATGTTAAAGCTAGCTTTCGGTTAGCTGTTCAATGCTAATAACACCAGCCACCAAGCGAACCCATGAGCTCCCCGTCAACACCGCTCTGTCGGGACGATGACATTTAAGAAAGTATCTGCTGTTAAAATGACAAATGGCATTGACACTTTAATCGATTAAGCACACGTTTGTTTTATAATGCTTACTCAACAGACCGCAGTGTTGATAAATTACGTCATATGGTATCGGAGCGCAGCATTAGAGGGTACTCGCCGATACCGATACCAGCATTTTAGACAGTATCGGCGGCTTTTCCGATACTGGTATCGGTATCGGAACAACTCTAGTCACAGGTCACTCCAGAGCTGAGCGACCAGACCACATTTATGGGAGCTGACGGCATTGAAGGTGGAGACTTGTTTTTTTCAAAATTGTGTTCATTGTCATGGCCAATAGTCAATGTATTTATACATGCATTATAAATACAACAATTAGGTTGCTCAACACGTGGGATGTCCATTGGCAAGGCGTACCTCTAGGTGCTGACACCTCAAAGGCTCGATCTCCTCTGCTGACCATTTTTGAATTTATATAAATGTTTACACTACAGTTCAAATACAATATCATCTATTGCTCCATCTTTTTTCAGCTGTTTTAGCCAGAGAGAGGTATCGGTCCCAATTGGAGGAGTTCAAAGAGGAGTTCCACGAAATGCTGCTGACCAATGAGGAACTTCAAGGGGGAGCGTCAGCCATGATAAAGATCTTCAATCAGCTGAAGGGGAATCCCTCCAAGCTGCTGTCAGCTCTACACACCTTCGGCCGCTCTGGTATCAGCCATGCATCAAACCGTGCACACGCGCTCAGGCGAGTTGCTAACCGTGCTTGGCCAAGCATAACGGCTCAACCCACCTCTGTTGCCCGTCGTAAAATGAAGCTCGGGGGTCGACGCCGGCTCGCTGCGGGGAGGCCGAAGAAAAGTGTGGTGAGCACAGACCATCGCTATAGTTTCCCAACCGGAGTAACGTCTGGAACGCACCACAGCCTGTCACAAGCAGTAGAGATGTGTCGTAGCAATCCGAAGTGACATTGACCACCAATATAGCATGTACATAAAGACCCAGTGCCTCATCCAGAGCTAACAGTGTATTGCACTACCACAGGACCTAGCATGTCCTACCATGCTCTGTAAATAACTTATGTACATATACCGATATGCCCTACTCTGTTTAGTGTATTGCACTACCACAGGACCTAGCATGTCCTACCATGCTCTGTAAATAACTTATGTACATATACCGATATGCATGCCCTACTTTGTTTACTTGTTTTATTACCGATATGCATGCCCTACTCTGTTTACTTGTTTTATTGCACAATGTCGTTCTATTGACAGGACCTAAATAACTTATGTACATACCGATATGCATGCCCTACTCTGTTTACTTGTTTTATTGCACAATGTCGTTCTATTGACGGGACCTAAATAACTTATGTACATATACCGATATGCCCTACTCTGTTTACTTGTTTTATTGCACAATGTCATTCTATTGGATTCTATTATATGTTATTACTATTGTATTATGCACATCGTTGCATAATCATTGTAAACTTGTATGCAAATAAACAACTTGTGACAAATAAAACTCTTGACTTGACCACCAGCCTCTCTCTCTTAAGGCATTAACTGGGTTAATTAATCTAAATGTTATATTGTAACTGTCTAGTTATTGATTGATTGAAAACTGTATTAACAGATTGCAGAATGGGTACAGTAGTACAGCTCAATACATACAATTGTTAAGGCCAGGGGATGCAGACCAGAGAAAGACTTTCGTCTTGTTTACATCAGGGTCCCCCATTTTCAATTCATCGTAACATATGACATACAGATAGACAGTACAGTTAGGCATTAACTGTGTTAATCTAAATGTTACATTGTAACTGTCTAAAGCATTAACTGGGTTAATCTAAATGTTACATTGTAACTGTCTAAAGCATTAACTGGGTTAATCTAAATGTTACATTGTACAGTAAGTGGGGAGTGTAAACAAGTTGAATGCTGGCTGTGTTGTGAAATGTGTTATGAATAAACCGCGAAGTCACGCGAAATAACGTTATACGCGAAGCTATACAAACCAATTACATAATCCTATCCAACATATGTGTAAAGGCACACACAACATATTCCAGTTAACGGTATATTTTTTTAATGATTCGTTATGGCGTAATCAATACTTCCATGCGTATAAATTGCGTTCGAGACCTCCATGTTTTGGGGCTATTCATCAGAAAACTGGGATTCGGAGAGGGGCCAATCAGAGAGGGGCTTCGCTCAACCAATCAGAGAGGGGTCTGCAGAAATGGCCTCAACCAATCAGAGAGGGGTCTGCAGAAATGTCCTCAACCAATCAGAGAGGGGTCTGCAGAAATGCGGCTACGAATTGTAGAGACGCACACAGGAATCCCCGCCGGGGAAAACAGTGGAATGTTTGTCTCAAAATTCTGTCCGTAACTTTTAATTCTGTCCGTAACTTTTAGAATTCCGTACGTAAATATAAACAAATCAAGCGTGTTTTTATGATTTATGAAACACAACTTGAGAGGTGTGTTTGTGTGGATCGTTTTTATGATTGTGGAATCTACTTCTGCGTTTGTTTATTTTTGATGGACCTCTAAGAAGAAGAAGCGTCACACACGAATCCCCACGGGGAAAACAGCGAAATATTTGTCTCAAAATTCCGTACGTAACTCCAAGTTGATCAAGTGTGTCCTTATAATTCCGTAAGTAAATCTAAGCAGATCAAGCTGTTTTTAGAATTCCGTACGTAAATATAAACAAATCAAGCGTGTTTTTATGATTTATGAAACACAAATTGAGAGGTGTGTTTGTGTGGATCGATTTTATGATTGTGTGGATAGTTTTTGCGATTGTGGATTCTACTTTACGATTGTGGATTCTACTTTTGCGTTTGTTTATTTTTGATAGAAATCTACCCCCATAACATAGCAGCAGTGACAGATGCTAAATCTTAAATACAGAGGCAATACCCCAAACTGTTTGAAGGTGTTGGTAAACTAAACACAAAGCAAATCAGTTTGCATATTGATGAGAGTGTAACACCAGTGGCACAACCCCTGAGGAGGGTGCCATTTCACCTAAGGGAAGCAGTAGAGAAGAAAGTAAATCAGCTGCTAGACATGGACATTATTGAGAAGGTTGAGGTATATATATTTTTTTTTTTTTTTTTTATACAGTCAACATATTCTTAAATAATAGCGCTGCCCGAGGCGGGGCATGATACAGTCAACATATAGCAAAAGAGAGAGCGAGAGAGAGCTCCCGTTCTACAGTCAATATACAGTGTACAGAGAGAGAGAGAGAGAGACACATTGGAAAGAAATTGAAATGCTATTTGGCCCTAAACAGAGAGTACACAGTGGCAGAATACCTGAGCACTGTGACTGAAGATCCTTGAGCACAGCCTATCCATCGAGAAAGGCCACCATAGGCAGACTGTGTGTGTTAGAAAGAGAGAGAGAGAGAGAACATGTGTGTTTGTCATGTGTGTGTGTGTTAGAGAGAGACTAGAGCATGTATGAGAGATTCAAAAGGACAAAGATCAACACTTAAATCCAAGAGAGAGAGAGAGAGAGAGAGAGAGAGAGACACACACATTGGAAAGAAATTGAAATGCTATTTGGCCCTAAACAGAGAGTACACAGTGGCAGAATACCTGAGCACTGTGACTGAAGATCCTTGAGCACAGCCTAGCCATCGAGAAAGGCCGCCATAGGCAGACTGTGTGTGTTAGAAAGAGAGAGAGAGAGAACATGTGTGTTTGTCATGTGTGTGTGTGTTAGAGAGAGACTAGAGCATGTATGAGAGATCCAAAAGGACAAAGATCAACACTTAAATCCAACAAGAAGAGGGTCTATACCAGAGAAACCAAAGCAGCAAGGAGCCAATGGCCGACATCAGCTAAATAGGCTAGCCAGGTACTGTGACACCAGGCCACACACAGCTTTGGCCAACGGCCCAACGCTACCCAAGCTACACAAACGACCATTCACACACAGCACATGTCGTATCTCCAAATGTTGTGAAGTAGCATATGTTTTGCCTGGAAAAAAACATCGTTATTAACAAAACATTCGGGAGGGGAAGGAAGGAAGAGTGGGGTAATGTCATGACATTTTCATTAATCTTACCTGCACAAAAGGAACGCAGGGCGAAAGGCCGCAACACAGGTCTCCACGTTGACGAAAGGCCTCTCGCTGTCGGGACAAATAAGCTATGGCCAGAGCCTTGTCATGGTGCAGGCCCGACTACATCTTCTGTCAAAGATGATGTCGTAGTCAGAGTGCCAGGGCCTGCTATTCTCAAGGCTAACTGATAGCATCAAACGAACGTTCCCAGCTGACGCTAAACAGCTAACTGGCTAACAGTTAGCTCAATCAGGCACCTGGCTGTATGTAGCCGCATAGCTTGCTTCTGCGTTCTGCAAGCTATGCGGCTACATACAGCCAGGTGCGCTCACCAGGCACACACCGTTAGCTACTAGTAGTACTATATTAGCTAGTTGACCAGTTTGGCTCCAGAGAGAGAGAAAGAGAGATAGGTCAGGTCCACGGCGGGAATATAATCATAGGTTGACTCACCATAACGCAGTATCAACGCGGCGCCAATGGTAAAGTTGGAAGGAGACTTTCTTGGCCCACGGTGTAATTTCTTCTTCTTCTTCTTCGAGTACTTTCCGGCAGACTGGACACCTTTCGGCGTATTGCTGCCTAACAGATTTATCTGCTCACAAGTTCTCTTCTCCTTCTTTTGAAAAGACATCCACTCGCCTCGCTCCTCTGAATAGCGCTGAATTAGATCATCCCTGTACCTCGTGTGTCCGAGAAGAGCCCGGAAACACTATCCTAAAATCTGTAGAGCAGCAAAGCCGCAGAAACCGGAACACTGCAGTCTGCAGAGCCAGGAACAAGTCAGACACATTCTACAAACGTGTCTAATGTGAAATATATAAGCATATAAGCAAAACTAGATTTTAGGTCTGTGATGAAAAAGGGCCTCGCGGGAAGGGGGGCCTCGCAAAAAAAATAAAAAAAATTAAAAAAAAAAAAAAAAAAAAAAAAATAGGCCCCCCTTCCCGCGAGGCCCTGTGCGACCGCACTGCTCGCACACCCCCTGAGGCGGCCCTGGCTGCACCCATACATAAAAAAGTTTGACCTAGTAACAGACCACAAGGCTCTGGAGGCCATATACAGTCCGACCTCTAAGCCATGTGCCCGTATTGAGAGGTGGGTGCTGCGGCTCCAACCGTATGAGTTCAGAGTAATCCACATACCTGGAAAGGACAACATTGCAGATCCACTGTTGCGACTGCTGGGAGAAAGCACGACAGACAGAAACCACAAGCATGGAGCGGAGGAATACGTGCGGTTTGTAGCCACACACGCTACGCCACGAGCACTGACTACCAGGGAGGTAGAGGAAGCCTCTGCAACTGATGAGGAACTCAGTGACCTGAGAAGTGCAATACAGAGCGGATGTTTTGACAAATGCCAAGTGTATGCACGCATTGCATATGAACTATGTGTAATTGGACAGTTGGTGTTGAGAGGGACACGCATTGTACTGCCACACACACTCAGAGACAGAGCCCTGGAGTTGGCTCATGAGGGACACTTGGGGGTTGTAGGTACGAAGCAGCACCTCAGGAGTAAAGTGTGGTGGCCAGGTATAGATAAGGCAGCAGAGAAGTATGTGAGGTCATGTCACGGATGCCAAATAGTGTCGAGGCCTGATGTGCCTGAACCTTGGTGCTAACTAGCTAGCCATCACTCCCGGCAGCTAACGCCGGTTCCCGACTGGTGCTAACTAGCTAGCCATCGCTCCCGGCAGCTGACGCCGGTCCCCGACTGGTGCTAACTAGCTAGCCATCGCTCCAGGTCCCCAGCTGGTGCTAACTAGCTAGCCATCGCTCCCGGCAGCTAACGCCGGTCCCCGACTGGTGCTAACTAGCTAGCCATCGCTCCCGGCAGCTGACGCCGGTCCCCGACTGGTGCTAACTAGCTAGCCATCGCTCCAGGTCCCCGGCTGGTGCTAACTAGCTAGCCATCGCTCCCGGCAGCTAACGCCGGTCCCCGACTGGTGCTAACTAGCTAGCCATCGCTCCAGGTCCCCGGCTGGTGCTAACTAGCTAGCCATCGCTCCCGGCAGCTAACGCCGGTCCTCGGCTGGTGCTAACTAGCTAGCCATCGCTCCCGGGAGCCTGCGCCGGTCTGTCTGTCGAAGACCGAGGGAACCGCATCAGGCTTCAGCTGATTAGTGGTCTTCTGGACAAACCTTCCACCCCCAACAACATAATCCGAGGCAATGAAGTGTTCGCTGGAGATCTTCATTCCCTGTCCAACAGGCTGATTGCGCCGCCTGAGTGCAGCCAGCCTGAGTGCAGCTAACAGTAGCTACTGTCTGTAACTGTGATGCATTTTCTGTTTGCAGTCCAATGTTCACCAAAACACACACCCACACACTTATAATTTGTTCCTCAACGTTATATAGACAGGTCATGTTTTGTAAACTAACGTTATGTTTAGAATGGAATGAATACATGGGTCGGGAAAGATAGTTAGCTCAAAGCTAATCCGGCCTGTTTAACCACTAGCTTCTGTTAGCTAATGAAGGCTAATGCTGGCTGAGCAAGGAAACTAACAGTAAACCTTTTTACATGAAATACAGCCCAAAAACCCTGCTGACAAACGTTTGCTTATTAAATACATTCTATACTATAATAATACAAACGTTTCATTGCCTCTCTGTGACGACAAAGTTGTTTAAATAAGGGGAGAAAAGTAGCTAAAACCAATGTATTTGGATGGGACAGGAAGTACCATTGGCAACCGGAAGTCAGCCGGAAGTGCCTACTTTCAGGTTGTGCAAGTGGAGAATAGATTACTACAGCCGGTATTACGAGTACGATATCCTACAGTCGACCACTGCTGAAAAGGTCATTAACAGCCTGGAGAATATCTTCAGCAGACATGGACTACCTATTTCCATACGGTCAGACTGTGGACCACAGTATATGTCTGCCCAGTTTCAAGCATTCTGCCAGGAGAACGGAATTGAGCATGTGAAAACCACACCCAAGTGGGCACAAGCCAATGGGGAGGTGGAGAGACAAAACGCTTCACTGATGAAGAGGATTCGCATCGCACAGTCTGAGGGGCTGGACTGGAAGAAGGAGCTACGCAAGTATGTGACTATCTACCGGTCTATTGATCACTCCACAACAGGGAAAAGTCCTGCAGAGCTCCTGTTCAAGAGAAAGATCAGAGGAAAGCTCCCGGACATCATGACACCACAAAGAGACCTGGAGGTCAGAGACACTGACGCCGAGAGAAAAGGAAAGTCAAAACTGTACACTGACAACAAGAACAGAGCAAAATACTCTGATGTGTCAGTGGGAGACCAAGTCTTACTCAAACAAGACAAAACAGATAAGTTTACAACAGCCTTTGACAAGACACCACACAAGGTTATCAGTAAAGATGGGAACAATGTGGTTGTCCAATCACCAAGTGGAGCGACCTATTCCAGGAACACTACGTTCGTCAAAAGGTACTACACAGAGGATCCTGCTCCACAATCGTCCAGCAAGACGCAATTAACATGGACTGAGGGTGAGGAGAAAGAAAACATTGATTTTGTCATTAAGTAAAATGAGCCTGTCTGGCACACACAAAAAAAAAAAAAAAAAAAAAAGTGGGTGCCAGATATTGTTATGCATTATTATTCATGTTCAATGATATTTACATGCATTCACTAATTTCAAGGTGGAGTTTTGTTCATGGTGAAAAAAAAAGTAATTGAATTCACACATATTTCTGTATGGTACCTTGGAGTTTATGTCCTAGTAAGGAGGGGATGTTGTGTATGGACGTACCACGCTGTTACGTGGTTACGTCATAGGAGCTGACGCTGTGCGTGCACTCCAGAGTTTGCAGACTGAGAGTAAGTCGAGTGCTGGAGCACGAGAACGGACGATGCAATAAAATACTATTGTTTAAATACTGAGTCGTTCTTAAATGAAGAGATACTAAATATCTAACACATATATTTTCCCCTACTCTTGTGACAATGTTTTCTGATACTTAACTCAACATACAAAAGCTGTTACTTGTCCTGTCTCTCTGTCACCCCATCTCCAACACAAATAGTCTACTCAAGCACACTATTAGGTTGACAGACACTTACATTCTGATGTGCTCTGTAGTATACAATCGCTCATTTTGTCAAACAAGCACAGATTTGTTTCTTTTGTGACGTTTCTTTTTAATACAGGCAATTATACTTTTGAGTCATCTACATTAACTTACTTTAGGATAATAATAAAACCATATTAATAACAAGATAATAATAATGTTATCTGGGCCCCCCCCCCCCAGTGCTGGGCCCTTGGAATCATCCTAACCCCCCCCCCCCAGCTACTCCCCTGGCTATATGAGAATTATATCAACAATAATGTAATAATGTGGCATCTTAGTTTTGTATGTAGGGAGAATTACTTTTTGCTCGTGGATAGCCAGTCCTCCTCTCTCCTCTGGATGACAAAGCAAAAGGCTTCCTCTCCCTCTATCTCTCACATTAAATCTGTCTCCCACCCAGCCATCTCTCTCTCTCTCTATCTCTCTCTCTCTCTCTCTCTCTCTCTCTCGCTGACAGCAGTCATCTATTCAGTGATGTAGCATTGTGTTCCTTCCACTGGTGTATCAGTATCAGATACAGTGCTTCAGTGGTTTCTAATTCTAGTGTGTGGGGGCGCACTGTGTGGAATTAATCAGTCTGTTTGCCTACTGTGGGCAAACTCACTTCTTGTTTCTGTTTCATATAGTTGAATTTAACCACATGCTTGTGGTTTTGTTTTAAGAGGTAAAACACCTGCATTTAGAAACCACTTGTAGACTTCTGGGGCTCTGCATACACCCCATTTCAGTAAGCTGGGTCATGCTAGAGTCTAGCATTGGGTGCCCAATACGTCGATGATCGACCGGTTGATCGCAAAGGTAGCGTGGGTAGATCGCATGGGATTGAAATGTTCTTTTAATAAATAAAGGTTAGCCTATCATCCATCCTTACCATGGCATTTGCCACTTGATTGATGTACAGGTAAGCCAGTCTGAGATCTCATCTTTTCTAACACGCAGTTCACCACGCATGTGCGGTCATTCGCACCAGCTGCAAATCACTGGCGAGCTGATTACCTAGTTAGCTGTTAGCCTTCCTATACTACTTGTGAGGTTCGCCTTTCCCTTGACCTTTAATTCCCTGTCTCCTCACCTCACTAGCCCCCACCCTCACGTTCGTTTACTCTCGTTTGCTCTTCAGCAGCCACACCCTTGGACTACCTGTCATTATGTGTTTGATTGGTCTGGTGCCGAACACACACTTCTTGTTCGAGTATCAATTACCATCACGCACCTGATGTGTATTCTAATTAGCGCCCTTTTGGGCTTTAAGTACCTCGCTCTTCCCCTCTGTCCTTGTCGGGTCGTTCCGTATCATATCTCTATCACCTAGCTCCTTCGGGAGGTTCTCTGTCTGTAGGCTCCTACGGGAGTTTCTGTTTCTGTCTGTATGCTGTTTAATCTCCGGCGTGAGACGAGGTGCAAGCTTTGGCCACCTGTCGCCGTTTGCCTGGAGGGAGACATTGTACTGCGCTCTCTAATCCTCTACGGGAGGTATTCCAGTGTTCCACTTCAGACCTCCGCGCAGCAGACGCGCACCACTCAGACCTCCGCGCAGCAGACACGCTCTTCACTCCAGACGCGCATCCAGACGCGCATCCAGACCTCCGAGCCAGACGCGCTCTTCACTCCAGACGCGCATCCAGACCTCCGAGCCAGACGCGCTCTTCACCCCAGACGCGCATCCAGACGCACTCCAGACGCGCATCCAGACTCCACGCCAGATGCGCTCTCCATACCGGCGCGTACTCCAAGCAGACACGCACCACTCAGACCTCCGCGCCAGATGCGCCCTCCGTACCGGCGCGTACTCCAAGCAGACGCGCACCACTCAGACCTCCGCGCCAGATGCGCTCTCCGAGCCTGCACCCTCCTACTCCTCCCTGTAAGCAGCTCCAGCCCTCGCCCTGTCCAAGGCCTTGACTCTGTTTCTCTCTGTCCCTGTCCAGTTCCTCCTAGTCCTCCTAGTCATCCCTGTCCTGTCCTCCTAGTCCTCCCTGTCCCCAGCCCGCCTCCGCGGGCCTCTGTCCCTGTTTCCTTATTCTAGTCCTCCTAGTCCTCCCTGTCCAGTCCTTCTAGTCCTCCTAGTCCTCCCTGTCCAGTCCTTCTAGTCCTCCTAGTCCTCCCTGTCCCCAGCCCGCCTCCGCGGGCCTCTGTCCCTGTTTCCCCTCTCTAGTCCTCCTAGTCCTCCCTGTCCAGTCCTTCTAGTCCTCCTTGTCCAGTCCTCCTAGTCCTCCCTGTCCAGTCCTCCTAGTCCTCCCTGTTTCCTGCCTTGTCCCTTGCCCTGGCCCAGTCCGTTAGCCTTCCCTTAGCCTTCCCCTTAGCCAGCTCGCCTCTTAAAGGCACTGTGCCTATTTTCCCAAGTTCATGTTTTCCTGTAATTTGTGTTCTCCCTTAAAGGGACAGTGCCGTTTTCTGTTGTTTTCAATAAATGCCCAGTTCTTGGCTTACTCTCATACCTGTCTTATGTTGTGCGATTGGGGTCGGTTACAAACCATAACAGTACGACCCGACCAGTCGACGACCCCAGCCAGCACAGACGGTGTATGTTGAGTTTGCCTTTTTTTTTTTTTTTCCCTGTTAGCTCCCCTGTTAGCTTCCCTGTTAGCTCCCCTCTTAGCCCTGTTAGCTTCCCTGTTAGCCCCCCTGTTAGCTTGTTAGTCTCCCCTGTTAGCTCCCCTGTTTAGCCTGTTAGTCTTTCCTGTTAGCCCTGTTAGCTTCCCTGTTAGCTCCCCTGTTAGCTTGTTAGTCTCCCCTGTTAGCTCCCCTGTTTGCTTCCCTGTTAGCCTCGTTAGCTCCCCTGCAGCTTGTTAGGCCTCTACTACCAGCATGGCCCCAGTCTGCTAGCTTAGCCCCGGCTGTTAGCACAGCCTCTATGTTAATGCAGCCCTTGCAGCTAGCATAGGCCCTGTAGCTAGCCATGCCCAGGCAGCTAACCCGGTCCCTCTGCATGGCCTTTACTTTTTGTGTAGTTTTTTCCCACTGCTAGGACTGCCCTTTCAGCTAGCAAGGTCAGTTTTCTCCCACTGCTAGGACTGCCCTTTCAGCTAGCAAGGTCAGTTTTCCCACTGCTAGGACTGCCCTTTCAGCTAGCAAGGTCAGTTTTCTCCCACTGCTAGGACTGCCCCTTCAGCTAGCAAGGTCAGTTTGCCCCACTGCTAGGACTGCCCTTTCAGCTAGCAAGGTCAGTTTTCTCCCACTGCTAGGACTGCTCCTCCAGCTAGCAAGGTCAGTTTTCCCACTGCTAGGACTGCCCTTTCAGCTAGCAAGGTCAGTTTTCTCCCACTGCTAGGACTGCCCCTTCAGCTAGCTAGGTCAGTTTCCCACAGCTAGGACTGTCCTTCCAGCTAGCTTGTTCTCTCATGCTGGTCCAGCCCTGTCTGCCAGCCTAGCTCCGGCAGCTAGCGCAGCCTCTATGTTGATGTAGCAGTACAGCTAGCATAGGCCCTGTAGCTATCAGTGCCCTGGCAGCTACCCTTTCCCTCTGCTAGCCCCTTCCCTGTTCCCCTCTCCAGTGCCCCTGTTCCAGCCCTGTCTGCTAGCCTAGCTCCGGCAGCTAGCGCAGCCTCTTTGTTAATGTAGCAGTACAGCTAGCATAGGCCCTGTAGCTATCTGTGCCCTGGCAGCTACCCTTTCCCTCTGCTAGCCCCTTCCCTGTGCTCCTCATAGTTACCCCTCAGCTCCTCTAGTTACCCCTCAGCTCCTCTAGTTACCCCTCAGCTCCTCTAGTTACCCCTCAGCTCCTCTAGTTGCCCCTCAGCTCCTCTGGTTACCCCTCTGCTCCTCTAGTTACCCCTTCTGCTACCCTGTCCCCTTGCTGGCCCCACTTTTGTTGTAGCTTCCCCTGCTAGCATGGCCCAGTACTTTTAGTTTTTTGCCTTGTTATGTCCCCTGCCACTCTGTCTGTATTTTTGGGTCGCCCGGTGGCTCCCGTGGAGGGGGGAGTACTGTGAGGTTCGCCTTTCCCTTGACCTTTAATTCCCTGTCTCCTCACCTCACTAGCCCCCACCCTCACGTTCGTTTACTCTCGTTTGCTCTTCAGCAGCCACACCCTTGGACTACCTGTCATTATGTGTTTGATTGGTCTGGTGCCGAACACACACTTCTTGTTCGAGTATCAATTACCATCACGCACCTGATGTGTATTCTAATTAGCGCCCTTTTGGGCTTTAAGTACCTCGCTCTTCCCCTCTGTCCTTGTCGGGTCGTTCCGTATCATATCTCTATCACCTAGCTCCTTCGGGAGGTTCTCTGTCTGTAGGCTCCTACGGGAGTTTCTGTTTCTGTCTGTATGCTGTTTAATCTCCGGCGTGAGACGAGGTGCAAGCTTTGGCCACCTGTCGCCGTTTGCCTGGAGGGAGACATTGTACTGCGCTCTCTAATCCTCTACGGGAGGTATTCCAGTGTTCCACTTCAGACCTCCGCGCAGCAGACGCGCACCACTCAGACCTCCGCGCAGCAGACGCGCTCTTCACTCCAGACGCGCATCCAGACGCGCATCCAGACCTCCGAGCCAGACGCGCTCTTCACTCCAGACGCGCATCCAGACGCGCATCCAGACCTCCGAGCCAGACGCGCTCTTCACTCCAGACGCGCATCCAGACCTCCGAGCCTGACGCGCTCTTCACTCCAGACGCGCATCCAGACGCGCATCCAGACGCACTCCAGACGCGCATCCAGACCTCCGAGCCAGACGCGCTCTTCACCCCAGACGCGCATCCAGACGCACTCCAGACGCGCATCCAGACTCCGCGCCAGATGCGCTCTCCGTACCGGCGCGTACTCCAAGCAGACGCGCACCACTCAGACCTCCGCGCCAGATGCGCCCTCCGTACCGGCGCGTACTCCAAGCAGACGCGCACCACTCAGACCTCCGCGCCAGATGCGCTCTCCGAGCCTGCGCCCTCCTACTCCTCCCTGTAAGCAGCTCCAGCCCTCGCCCTGTCCAAGGCCTTGACTCTGTTTCTCTCTGTCCCTGTCCAGTTCCTCCTAGTCCTCCTAGTCATCCCTGTCCTGTCCTCCTAGTCCTCCCTGTCCCCAGCCCGCCTCCGCGGGCCTCTGTCCCTGTTTCCCCATTCTAGTCCTCCTAGTCCTCCCTGTCCAGTCCTTCTAGTCCTCCTAGTCCTACCTGTCCAGTCCTTCTAGTCCTCCTAGTCCTCCCTGTCCCCAGCCCGCCTCCGCGGGCCTCTGTCCCTGTTTCCCCTCTCTAGTCCTCCTAGTCCTCCCTGTCCAGTCCTTCTAGTCCTCCTAGTCCTCATTGTCCAGTCCTCCTAGTCCTCCCTGTCCAGTCATCCTAGTCCTCCCTGTTTCCTGCCTTGTCCCTTGCCCTGGCCCAGTCCGTTAGCCTTCCCTTAGCCTTCCCCTTAGCCAGCTCGCCTCTTAAAGGCACTGTGCCTATTTTCCCAAGTTCATGTTTTCCTGTAATTTGTGTTCTCCCTTAAAGGGACAGTGCCGTTTTCTGTTGTTTTCAATAAATGCCCAGTTCTTGGCTTACTCTCATACCTGTCTTGTGTTGTGCGATTGGGGTCGGTTACAAACCATAACACTACTAACTAACGAAAGTGTATAAAAATGAGTGGGGAAGCTGTACCAAGTAAGAAACCAAAAACCTACAACTTCCATCCAGAATGGGAGCAGGACTTTTTTTCACGATGTTATATTCAAAGTGCGTTTGTCTGATCTGCAAATCTACAATCGCCATTTCGAAGAAGGGGAATGTGGAGTGGCACTTTCGGACAACACTGACTTCCCTCCAAAAAGCAAGCTGAGAAAGAGAAAGGTGAAGGAACTGAAATCACAGTTGTCCGGACAGCAGGCATTTTTCACAAAGGTGACTTCAAAAGCGAAGGCAGGGTGAGTCACGCCATCATTAAGCACAAGAAGTCCTTCCAAGACGGAGAGTTGATAAAAGAGGCATTCGTTGAAGCAGCTGACTCGTTGTTTCGGGACTTTAAAAACAAACCGGAAATATTATCTTCAATCAAAGCTCTTCAGCTATCAAGAAGTACAGTTACACGGCGCTGTGAGGTGGTGGCCGTGGATTTGACACAGCAGCTTCAGAAGGCCATCATGGACTGCGATTGTTTCTCACTGCAATTTGACTTGTCTACAGACGTAAGTGATATAGCTCAGTTGTGCATTTTTATTCGGATGGTGTTTACCGACATGACGGCAAAAGAGGAGATGTTAACAATATTGCGGAGAGGACATTTTTCAGTCTTTCAAAAACTTTATCGAGAAGACCCAGCTCCCTCTGTGTAAATTGGTGTCAATCACCACGGACGGTGCACCTGCAATGGTTGGCCGCACAAATGGATTTATTGCCAAGTGCAGGGAGGACGATGCTTTCCCTGACTTCCTCAATTATCACTGCATAATACACCAACAAGCATTATGCGCAAAAATGCTTAACATGAAAGAGATAATGGATGTGGCAATGAAGATTGCCTGTTCTATTCGAGCCAGATCTCTTCAAAGACGACTGTAGACTGCGAGCGACCATGCTGAGTTGTTGCTACACACTGATGTGAGATGTTACAGTTCGTATCGTGTGCACTCTTATTCTGGAACAGCCTGCTTGAATATTTGAACAATTCAGCTGTGAATAAGGTATGTACTCAAAGCTTATAGTATAGTCTGTCTCACAGCTCTTACCGTATGCAACTCTTATTCCCAGAATAACCTGCTAAAATGGGAGCATATTCGACAGGTAAACAGGGTAAGTAAGTCATCCATTTCAGCAAACATAGTAAGTCATCCATTTCAGTAGACATTAATATTCAGTTACATTTCCCCCCTTTTTTTTCAATGGGGTAAAGACCAGTATTAAGGTTACATTTCACTTTTTTTTTTCTTTTTTTTTATAGGGCAGCGATCCGCCTACACCCTGTACATTCACAGGTCTAGTATGTCCCGAGGCTTCACTGCTTGGCCTGACCTGGTGTAGTATGAAGCTGAGTTTGCTTCTGAGTCCTCTGACAGTTCAGGGGCATGGGTGTCAGGTGGTTGATCGACGCTTTCTGTACTTGGCAGACCGTCGCTGTCCTGGAAGTGTTCTTCTTTTGTGTCCCTTAGGTGCCTGCGGTTACGGTGGTACTCGCGTCCATCTTGGGTACGAATGTGGTATGACCGCGCAGTGTCGGCTGGTTGTATGACTACTGCTGGCCTCCAGTGTCCATACTCTTGGAGTCTGACAGACTCTCCGCTGTGTAGTGGGGGCAGTGGTCTAGCTGACCTGTCATAGTATTTCTTCTGGTGCTGTTGTCTCTGCACTCACTTGTCATGTCCATCTTTGGGGCTGACTACCCCTGGCCGCAGCTGTTGGTTGGTGCTTGGGAGGGTTGAGCGCAGCCTGCGGCTCATCAACAGCTGTGCCGGCGATTTGAAGTTGTCGACTGGGGTGTTACGATACTCAAGGAGGCTTAGGTAGGGGTCTCTCCCGTCTGCTTTAGCCTTGTCCATGAGTGATTTTGCTGTCTTTACGGTTCTCTCCGCTAGTCCGTTGCTCTGCGGATAATGTGGGCTTGACGTGACGTGTGTGTGTAAACTCCCACGACTTGGCGAATGCCTCGAACTCTTTAGACTTATATTGTGGTCCATTGTCTGAGACAATGGTCTCCGGGACGCCATGCCTGGCACAGGCTGCCTTTAGCTTGTGGACTACAGCCGCTGATGTGGTGCTGTGGAGTCTGTCTAGTTCGAAGAACCTGCTGTAATAGTCGACGGTCACAATGTAGTCCTGGTTGTTCCAGTTGAAGAGATCTGTCCCTACAACCTGCCAGGGACGGTCTGGGATACGATGAGGCATCATGGGCTCAATGGGCGGCGCTCTTGACATATTGAGCACTTTTCCACGATTTGCTCTATATGCTTACCCATTCCAGGCCAGAACATGTCTCGTGCTCTCAGTTTGCATTTTTCCATGCCCATGTGGCCTGCATGGATCTTGATCAGCATCTCTCCTCCGAGGATGGTAGGGATGACTATTTTCTCCCCTTTGAAGATGATTCCATTCATTTTGGATAGTTCATCTCGGTGGTTCCAGTATTCAGTGATGTTCTGGGGGCATTGTTTTCTTTCCTCAGGCCATCCCTCCATGATAGCCTGGCTAAGCAGCTTGAGCTGTGTGTCATTGTCTGTTGTTTCTCTGATCTCCTGTAGTCTGTCGTCGTGTACAGGTAGGCTGTTGTACACCATGTGTACCTGAAGGTCCATCCCTTCACTGAGTCCGTCGTCGTGAGAGGCGAGTGATTTCCTGGATAGCGTGTCGGCAACTGGGATATCTTTCCCAGGGCGATGCACGATTGTGAAGTTGTACTTGTGTAGTTGTAGTATCATCCTCTGTAGCCTTGGTGGAGCTGCAGCGATAGGCTTCTTCATGATCGACTCCAGGGGCTTGTGGTCAGATTGCACCATAACATGGCGACCGTAGGCATATTGATGGAAACGTTTGAATCCATACAGGACTGCGTACATCTCCTTTTCGATTTGTGCGTAGTTGACCTCGCTGTCTGTGAGTGATCTGGATGCGTAGCTAATGGGCCTTCCTTCCTGCATCAGCACAGCACCCAGCCCATATTTTGATGCGTCTACTTGCAAGCTGAGCTCCTTTTCCGGGTCAAAATAAATGAGGACCGGCCCCGGTTCACTGGTGAGTATGTCTTTCATCTTCTGGAATGCAGCATCGTGCTGCGCGTCCCACAGGAACTCATTTGATTGTTTCAGCAGCTGTCTCATGGGTGCGTTGATCTCGGAGAGGCTCGGGGCGAATTTTGGTCAATAAAATGGTCAATTTAGTTGACCATACCTAGCACGGTCTCCAGCTCTGCACGGCTCTTTGGCGCCTCCATCTCCTTGATGGCAGCTATCTTGCCTGGGTCAGGCTTCATGCCGTCAGCTGAAAGGACGTGCTCGAAGTAGCTCACTTCGGTGGCTCCGATGGTGCATTTGTCTGCGTTGAGCCGGACGCCTCTCTCCCGTGATCTCTCTAACATTGCATGGAGATTCTTGTCGTGCTCCTCTCTGGTCGCGCCATAGACGAGGATGCCGTCTACTATAGCTGCTACTCCGTTTAAACCCTCGTATGTCTCGTCGATTTTTCGTTGGAATTCGTCCTGAGCAGAGGCGAGTCCAAATGGTAAACGTAGGAACCTGTACCGTCCAAATGGTGTGTTGAACGTTGTCAGCTTTGATGATTCTGTAGAAAGCTTGATGGACCAGTATCCTGATCTTGCATCCAGTACGCTGAAATAACGTGCACCTGTTAGTCTGGGTGTGATGTCCTCTAGTGTTGGCAGAGGGTAGTGCGGGCGCTTGATAGCCTTGTTTAGCTCCTTTGGGTCCAAGCATACTCTGAGCTTGCCTGTGCGTGGTTTCTCAACAATGACCAGTGCACTGACCCACTCCGTTGGTTCAATGACCTTGGTGATGATCTGTGTGTCTTCCATATGTTGTAGCTCCTTTTTTAGGCGGCTACGCAGGGCGAGCGGTGTCCTTCTCAGTGGGCAGACCACTGGCGTGGCATCTGGGTCTATATGGATGTGACACTCTCCCGGGAACAGTCCGATTCCTTTAAACACATCGTGGTATTCTTCCATGATGGTTTGTTTGTCTGTGTACGCAGTGAGTGACAACACTAGTTTAATGAGGTCCATATTCAGGCATGTCTGTAAGCCTAGAACTGGGGGTGCCTGAGTGTCTACAATGTAAAAGTCTAATAGCATGTCACGCTCTTTGTATTTACAATTCAACGTGCATGTGCCCTTTACTACACGCTTCTCTCCACCATATCCTGTCAGTCTGCGTGAAGTAGGATGGATTTTGCGTTTATCTTGCAAACTGTGATACTCTCTCAAGGGAATTACATTTACTTGTGCACTTGTGTCTAGCTTAAATTTAAGCTCTGTGCCCTGTTTTCCTATTTGTATGTCTGTGAAAGCTTGTTCTATTTCATCAAACCTGTTACGGTGTCTACATACAGTTCGTCTGACTCTTCGCCTGACTCAGGGCGCATGCTAACCTCGTGCACTGACTTTTTCTGGAAGCTACCTGCCCTGCAAACTTTAGCAAAGTGGTTCCATTTTCCGCATTTCGTGCATTGTTTTCCTCTTGCCGCGCAGTTATCTCCTTCCTTGTGTGCTCTGTTCCCACAGTATCCACAGTTCCTTCGTGTGTCTGTGTCACTCGCTCTGTGTGCTCTCTCTCTGTCCACTCTGTTCTGGGGCGATACCTCTGTGCGGCATTCTTCTGCTCATGTCTGTGCACCTCGTGCATGAGCTGCTCATGGCACCAGTAAAACTTTTTATCTGAGATTGTGCTAGCTCGTGGGCTCTAGCTACATCTAGTGCTTTGTCTAACGACAACTCTGATCCGACATTTAAAAGTGTCTCTCTTACTTTTGCTGAGTGTATGCCAAACACTATACGGTCTCTAACCATCTCATCATTGTTCACATATGCACAGTCCTTCACGAGTAGTTTCAATGCAGTGACAAATTGTTCAAACGACTCGCTAGGTTGCTGGGTTTTTTCATGGAATTTGTACCTAGCGAAAATCATATTCCTTTTTGGAAGTACGTATGCTTCGAAATTGTCATAGTAGCTTTTCAATACCTTTGCTTCATCTGCACTGAGAGTCCATGTGTTGTAAATGTCTCTCCCTTTTTCTCTGCTCCACAGTAACAGGTAGCTACATTTCTCGCCCTCTCCTTTCTTTTTAAGTGGGCCCGAAAACATTAGCTCCGCGTGCTGTCTGAACTTCTTCCATTCTCCCGGCAAGTCCAGAGAATCCCAATTCATCCGTGGCGGCGTTGATATCCATGTTCATCCTCTACTCTGACACCATGTCGTATTCGAGCTTTAGAGAATAATCATTCGGGACGAGGAGATTACGTGAACTTGTTTATTGCACAGTGAGCAACATGAGTGTGACTCTATCCAGGGCTAGCAGCCAACTGATCATCAGGACCCCATGTGCAGGTATTCATAACAGAAAGGTGCGCCTAGCGCGCCTGTCGTAAATGACATATTCAAGGCATGAATATTTTTTTTTTGTATTTTTTTTTTTATTATTTTTTAAACAAACACATAAACAAACATGACAACACACAATAGGATATACAAATACACATATGCTCCAGCTCGTACCCCCCTCTCCCGGACCGGACCCCCCATTGGATAATCCAACCATTATAATTTGTTCCTAACCAGACACTACCATTATATGCTGGCTTTTATTCTCTCCACCACTTCTAACCACATTGCCATTTTGGATTCATTGAGACCCAAAATTCTAGCTGTTGATATTTCTTGATAAATCACATCGAGATATGTAAGAATCCAGACCTTACGGCACATTTTTTCCGGTTGAAACCATCGTGATGCTATCAGCTTTTTAGCCACTGTGATACCGGATAAAACCAATCTCTTTAGCTGTGGAGGTACTGCATGCTCAAAGACATCATTCAGCAGTAATACAGAGGGGTGTACAGGTATATCCAGAGTTAAGAGATTTGACAATTGCTGGCTCACTTCTTTCCAAAATATCTTAACTGGTGGGCAGTCCCAGTACATGTGCATAAATGTCCCTTCGTCCCCATTTGTACATAAGGAGCATTTGGAGTCTTGTTTAAGACCCATTTTGTTCAGTCTTATAGGAGTTAAGTATGTCCTGTGAATATAGTTAAGATTGATTTGTTGATGGTCCGGGTTCCTTGATGCAAGGCGTACATTTTCCCAGGCTTCTTGCCAGTCAAAGTCTATCTCCAGGTCTGGTATATCAGGCATGAATATTACAGCTTAGTAGGGGGAAATTCCTGCAGAGATTTCGAGAGCTCTGTCCCGAGATAAAATAGTTTCCCTGTGTCACTAAACATGCAGAATACAACCAACTAAATGACGAGCAGTGGCTGCTAGACTTGGCATTTTTAACCGATCTGAGCAACATGTTGAATGACCTTAATTTAGAGCTGCAAGGAAAAGACAAAACTGTGGTCAATATGATTATCTCAGTTAATGCTTTCAAACGAAAATTGCAACATGTGTCCTCAAAGCTGCAGCGCCATGATTTGGGGAACTTCCAAAACCTTGCGTCAGAGCTGGAGACGCAAAGGAAGGCTTGTGCGCAACTTGACATTGCGCATTACACAGAGCAGATTGGGACAATTGTGTCAGAGTTTGACAGACGCTTTCAAGACTTTGCCTTACTCGAGCCAGTCACTACATTCATGTGCTACCCATTTCGGGAAGATGTTGAGGTTGATTCACTTGCATCAAAAATAGCAACGCTGTTTCACCTGAACTCGTCTGGAGTGGAGGATGAGATGTTGACACTACAAACTGACATTCAGCTGAAGGCCAGGGCTCATGGACAGTTCTGGAACTTACTCACAGAGGAAAAGTACCCAAACATGAGGAGATGTGCTACCTTCTTGACTGCATTATTCGGCTCCACTTATTTATGTGAGTCAGCCTTTTCCCACATGGAGATTATTAAGTCCAAATACCGTTCCACCATGACTGATGATCATTTGGAAGTCTGCTTGAGGATGGCTACCAGCAGCTACTGCCCAGACTATGCGACCCTGGCAGATTCCATTCAGTGCAAGTCATCAGAGTAAGGTAATGACCAACATTTTCTATTTTTACATTTAATGTACTGGGTTGTATTGTGCCATACGGGTTCATGCAGTTATGCAAGGTACACCAACAAAAGGTATACTGAGTAATGCTGAGTAAAAATGCTAAACATATATGTATGTATATATATACTCAAGCCAGGATTAACCACCACACAGCCTGTACAGTTTAATTATGAATAAATTATTATTAAACCGTGGTATTTCTGCCTATTTGTGACAGTGGTACGTGCCATGACAGGTTGTTTTTTGAAACATGATGTGTTTCTTTTCTCTTCTCTTCCTTTTAGCTTGGCCCTCATCAGCACCTCCCCCTCTTCCCCCACCCCCTGGAGGGGAGTTATGGACGCTGGATGTCAGCGCCTACCCTTCTTCCCCGACCCCCTGGAGGGGAGTTATGGACGCTGGATGTCAGCACCTACCCTTCTTCCCCCACCCCCTGGAGGGGAGTTATTGATGCTGGATGTCAGCGCCTACCCTTCTTCCCCCACCCCCTGGAGGGGAGTTATGGATGCTAGATGTCAGCGCCTACCCTTCGTCCCCCACCCCCTGGAGGGGAGTTATGGACGCTGGATGTCAGCGCCTCCCCCACCTGGTGCTTTGCCTTCCAAATTGAAATAATAAAGTTATCAAAATGACAATTTTCTGGTTGTGTTTTCCTGCATTTAACATTTTCAAACAAAGCCATCATGAAACTGACAGAATAACTGAACAATAAAGTATAATATATTGTGTGGTACCCCTGTCAATAACTTTGGCAGACAGGGAATATAATTGAAAATGAAAAAAAAAAAAAAATGTAAAAAAAAAAAAAAAAAAATCTTTTTTTAATGCAGACAGGCCACTGAACTTAGAAGCAGGCCAGGCCAGTGTTTCTAGTTGCACCAGCGCAATAGTTATGTAGCAGCCTGAATATATTGTTTATTATTCAGAGCTGCTGACTTGCCTTTTTGCCTCCCCTTTCTGCACCAAGACATTTTAATTAGTTTCACTGAGGTTCGCACAAACAATGACACAAGCGGCTCCTTCGCTCTTGCTGGAATATGGATTATAACTATTGGATTATATTCACCATCCTTCCCTTGTGTGACTGGCAGGGGGCAGTAGCAGACAGAGAGAGATGCGAGGAGATATATGGAAGAGAGAGCCGGAAGGAGAGCCTCTGCTGCTTGGATCGTTGTTGTGAACAGTCGCAGCTAAAACGGGAGGTGCCTTGGGAGCCCTGTGAAGGAACCATCAGAGAGCCCCACCGGAGCAACGGTGGGTTAGCATAGGAGTACTCGAGTTATAGTAGTTACAGTGACCGGTATAGGTAGCGTGCGGCTAATAATATATCTGAGTTCACGTAGTCGGGTTATAGCAGTTACTGTGCCGGTATAGTGTGCGAGCCAGATACGGGCGTGGACCTACAAACAGTCTGCTCCGGCCGTCAGCAGCTGTCTTCACCGGCGTCCTGCATCAGCTCTGCACCTGGCTGCCTGCAGCACGGGAGTGCGCGCCGACCAGCAGAGGTCGGCATCGCCCAGCACACGCTCTCAGCCAACACTGCCTCCCTGCTCCAGCCCCGCCTGCTAGCACCTGAAACGAGAGCGTTCGACGCCATCTTGCCACCCGGACGGTGGTGGAGCGGCGCGGCCGCCATTTTGGTAGAGTAACATTAGGGCTTCGGTGCCCAGGATCTATTGCACGTTACACAGTGTGGTGCGGCCTGCAGGCGAAGTTAACGGTGCTAACTACAGACCCCAAACATTACATGCCGGCATTAGCATAGGGCATTTGTTTTGGTAATTGTGGGCTCACATTTTGTTTTCTTTCCTTTCCTTTGAGCATGATAATATGTGTGTTTCCTAATATTTCCCATTCAGTGAACCCTTCTATTTCCTCCTTTATGTTCCCCCTCCTTTCCCCATATTACAGACCTGGAGCAGTAGATGTAAACCCTTAGGGAAGGTGTTGGTACTGTGTCTAGCCCAGACGTGGGCAGCACTTAGTCTGTGTATAGTGAGAGTACTTAGTCTGTGTACAGTGAGAGCACTTGGTGCCTAGGCGTAATTATATAATTACCAGATTGTAATCATTGTGTGATGTTACCCATGGTGCAATAATCACCAGACCGTACCTATGGTGTAATGAGAACAATGGTGCAATAACAACCACACTGAACGGGAGCACGGTGTGTGTGTCTTTTATTGAGCCCAATCTTAACCCTCTTGATGCGGGTAACCTGTATATTATTAACCCCTTCCTATTTAACCTTCCCTTTCCTACTGTAAGGTTTCTGGTGTTACTGAGGGAGGGTACTGCTTGCGGGGGGAACCAAGTTATTTATTTACCATCCAGTCATTAGGTGTGGGGGGGTGCTAAGGGGACAATTGGGGAGAGTGAGGGTGTGTTGGGGAGTACTGCTGACTGCCCAAGAGAGAGGGAGGAAGACCAGAGTACCGGACCAGGTTTGTAAATCCTGGGCCTCATACACTCCCACTGCCAGCCTCCAGTTGTCGCTCCTGACCCCAAAGACGGAGGTGCAGCTAGCCAGAGTTCTACTGTGTCTCGCTACCTAGTGACCGTGCATCACAGTTCCCACGAAGCAGGGATAATCCACCCTGCTACAGTTAGATAACCTAGGTGGGGAACAACCAGGAGATCACTGCAACTCACACAAGTTGAGTTGGAGAACTATCTCTCTCTCGCTCTCTCTTGCTCTCACACACACAAAGGGAGCCGCATGTGATTGGTGGAGGCGGGACCCTTAAAAACAGCTAATCATTGACACATGCTAGCCTGTAATAATCCCCCCCAGAAAAATCGACTTTGCATTTGATATATTGCAAATATATGCCATCACACACACTGGCATTTAAAGGGTTAG
This sequence comes from Notolepis coatsorum, assembly GCF_963971535.1. Taxonomy (NCBI): domain Eukaryota; kingdom Metazoa; phylum Chordata; class Actinopteri; order Aulopiformes; family Paralepididae; genus Notolepis; species Notolepis coatsorum. The sequence goes on from NC_140171.1 coordinate 49,728,970, forward strand.
AATTATACAATGAATATGTGGTGTTATGATCAGGGCTGAAGTTGAATAAAAGATTGTATTTTTTATCAATTACAAAAAAACTGAAAATCCATAAAAATCTGTGTTGTTGCTAATCATACATATGCTAGCCTGTTTTTTAACAATAATTTGTGATGCCATCACAAACACTGGCATTTAAAGGGTACAAATAAAAAAATTCCTGCACCAGAATGCAGGAAATGAAGTCTTTGTAACAAAATTCTGGTGGGGGACCCCCAGACCCCCTGCTTAAAAAGTGGCCTGACTGGGGCTATATTTTGCACTATAGCAAGCACACACTCATGCTGCACATGCCCACACTTATGGCCACTAAGGAAAGGTCACTTTAAGAATAGTATAGTATAACTTGAGATTGTATAATATAGCATGTACATAAAGACCCAGTGCCTCATCCGTAGCTAACAGTGTATTGCACTACCACAGGACCTAGCATGTCCTACCATGCTCTGTAAATAACGTATGTACATATACCGATATGCCCTACTCTGTTTACTTGTTTTATTGCACAATTTGTGTACATATACCGATATGCCCTACTCTGTTTACTTGTTTTATTGCACAATTTGTTATTACTATTGTATTATGCACATCGTTGCGGGCAAGACCACCTGCATTTCATTGTATACTCGTATGCCGTGACAAATAAAACTCTTGACTATATTTCCTGGCCTGAATGATTTCCCCAGTCCGGCCCTGGTTAAAAGCCTCCAATGCTTATTAGTGTGTGTGCGTTTGAACGTGTGCATGTTTCAACCATACATTTACATTTATAAAAAAAAATAAAAATTTAAATACCTTTTTTACCTCCTATAGTAGTGGGGGTCGCGGCTCTCTGACACCGTTATCTGAGGGTTGCGGCCTGAAAAATTTGGGAACCCCTGATCTAAACCATCAAAAATCACACAATTTTGGAGAATTATTAGAATTTCTGAAATTATTACGACATGTTGATTACACTAGTGGAATCAAATCACAAGTCCTTCAATATACTATGTTGTGAAACTGTTTGGAAGCTATTTAGAAGGTGCAACCAGTGATATATTGTTGCTAACAAATGCTCACAATCTTTGCTTCTGTGCAAGTGTACAGAATTCTGTGCACTGTTGCAAGTGTTTTTTGGATGAACATAACATTTGTACTATCCTATCTGTCCTAAGATTGAGGGGGGGCTTGTCTGGTAGACCTCCACAGATACAGATTACACATTGAGAAATGTCTTTTTTTTCAAGAGCTTAGCTCAGCCACTGGCACCTATTTTGCCATCTATCTCGTTCCCATTTGTCTATGTCTCTCTGAAGAAAATGAAAAATAGAATTGGATGCCCTGTGTACTGTAAAACAAAAGGCAAGAGGAAGGAGAGGTTGCTGCAGACAGGCAGGGATAGGAGATAAGAGATAGGATCAAGGGTGCCAAGATCTTGGACTGTAGGAAAAGGGGTTCATATTCATCAAACGTCTCAGAGAACTATCAGAGCCAAGTTAGGATGGAGTGCTCTAGTTTTGCTCTAGTCTTTTGTAGGTCTCTAGTTGAGCTCCACTCTTTTGGATTGCTCTAGATGTGATCTAGTTTGTACTGACAAGACCACAGGGAAGCTACACTCAAGATGAATAACATTGTGAGAGAAGTAAGTGAAGTTAATAGTAATAGTCTGGGCGTGTCTCAAGCTGCCTGTGGCATTGTCCTACTAATTTGACCTTTGACCTATCACAAGTCAGAGGCCAGGCTCCCATTGTTGTGGGACATTAGTAACTAGTGATTTAATTGCATGTTGTTTGAGCGCCAGCGACCGATGAAGACAGACAAAGACATGGAGTTCTCCGAGGAGGGAACCAACCCACCCATCTAGTGCTAAGTAGACCATTATCCTATCTATTACTCTATTCTGGAATCTTTCCTTTCCCTCCCACTCTGCAATTTCTCTGCCTCTCTTCCTCCCCAACTTCACCTTTCTCCCTGCTACTCTGACACCACAATGTGCCTCGTACTTATCCCAACACTTGGTAGCAATCCGGCTAATCTCTCCTACCCCCCCCCCCCCCCCCCCCCCCACAGCCACTAATATACCTGTCACTGTACGTGGATGCTTATGGAATTGTCAATAAGCCATCAGGAAAGCTGACTTCATTACTGCCTACGCCCATAGTCAAAACCTACAGCTCCTGGCTCTAACCGAGACCTGGATAATGTACAGTGGAGAATGTAGCTGTGGCCATGTCCACGACCGCCAAGAACCTTGGTGTTGTCCTTGACGACCAGCTGAACTTCTCCACTCACATCGCAGCAACAACCAGAACCTGCAAATTCCTCCTGACAAAAGAAGCCACCCAACTCCTCAATCAACAGTCATCTGCCGCCTCGACTACTGCAGCGCACTGCTTGCTGGCCTTCCGACCACCACCACCAAGCCCCGTCAACTCATTCAGATTGCAGCCACCAGCCTCATCTCAAAAACCTACAAAAGTCAGCCCATGTTACCCCACTTCTTAGGGACCTGCCCTGGATTAATCCGCTAATTAATCCGTTAATTGCAAATCCGCTTCCAGGCCCTCGACCTGGCATATCGCCGAGGAGAACGGCTCCCGCCTACCTCGGGTCAATGGTCTCTAACTACAGACCCTCAAGACCCCTACGCTCTGCATCTTCTGGCCGCCTCAGACCCACTCCTATCCGAGCTCCGGGAGGGTCATCAAAGAGAAGCCGCCTATTCATTTCTCTGTCCTTGCCCCACAATGGTGGAACGATCTTCCCACCACAGTTAGGACAGCCGAATCCCGACCAATCTTTCACCAATCAACAATCTGAAACTGTCACGCACTCTTCTTAATATACTAACATACACCCAACACTGTAGCACTCAAGTCTGAACACATTGTTACTCAGCTGATAGAGTTGTACCCTTCCTATTGACTTGTCGTACAAAACTTGTAAGTCACTTTGGATAAAAGCGTCAGCTAAATGACCAAATGTAAAATGTAGATGTGCTCTAGTGTTTTGGAGTGCTCTAAATGGTACATTTATTTATCCAAAGCACTTTACAATTTGTTCTGCACATTTGACACATTCACACAACGACGACAGAGGCAACCATGCAAGGTGCCAACCTGCTCATTGGGAGCAGTTAGGGGTTAAGTGTCTTGCTCAAGGACACTTGGACACGCTGCCTGGGAGGAGCGGGAATCGAACCGGGGACCTCCAGATTACCAGACGACTGCTCTACCTCCTGAGCCACTGTCACCCTGCTCTAGATGTGCTCATTCTTTTAGAGTTCTCTAGTTTCTTTTCAATAATCAAGACTTGTTCCTTAATTAAGAGCGGTGTATTCTGTACAGTGGAAGTGAGCATCATCAGATACAAGGTTGCACTACTGAAACAAGGAAAAAAATTGATGGGATCAAACGTCTTTATGAATGAGCATCTTACAAAGCGCACCGGCGACATCGCCAAACAGGCCCGATACATGAGGAAGCAGAAATTAATTCAATCTACATGGACCTCTAGCTGCAAAGTATTCATCAAGCTGAATGGACCACCGGAGGAGGCCAAAGTGCTACTCATCAGAAACATGGAGGGGCTGGACAAATACCAATAAACATCATGACAGGACTGTAAGGTAATAGAGACACACTGGACACAATTACACAACTTACAACCATGACGCATAGGCCTACGGAAATAAGCAATTCACCTACATCTGGAGATGATGTGGATTTGACACAGTGGATTCTTGAACACGAAAAAATGAAACTCAAAACATTTGAATACACTGAGCACAATCTACAGGATATAGAAAATGATATTGACCCAGACAATAATCTATTCTTCAACATCAACGACAACTGCTGCTACTATACTGAAGATCAGTACAACCGGACAATTAAGACAGTTAACAAACTATCAATAATTCACTTCAATTCAAGAAGTCTGTACGCAAACTTTAACAGCATTAAGGAATATTTAAACCAGTTTACACAACCATTTAACATAATTGCCATTTCAGAAACTTGGATGAACGAGGAAAGGGGAATGGATTTTGAAATGGTCGGATATGAACTCAACTACCGTATATGAACAGAAAAAATAAGAGTGGAGGAGGAGTGGCTGTGTATGTGGATAATAACTTGAATTATAAGATTGTAGAAAAAATGACAAATGTGATTGATAATTTATTAGAATGTATAACAATAGAAATAGGTGTAGAAAAAAAGAAAAATATAATTGTGAGCTGTATATATAGAGCACCAGGTTCGAATATTGAAGTTTTCAAGGACTGGATGGAAGAAATGTATATAAAAAATAATCAAAAGGCTATTTTCATCTGTGGGGATTTTAACATTGATCTTTTAAATCCAAACAAACATAAAATGACTGAGGAATTCATCAACACATTGTATAGTTTGAGCCTTTATCCAAAAATCACAAGACCCAGCCGAATCACATCCCATTGTGCCACTCTGATAGACAATATATTTACGAACATTATAGAAAACAATACAGTGAGTGGATTACTAATAAATGACATCAGCGACCATTTACCAGTTTTTACAGTTTATGACAACAACTACACAGAAAACAAGCAGGACAATAAACTACAATTTAAACGAGTAAGGACTGAAGAATCAATGACGCTTTCAAAAATGATTTGCTACTACAAAATTGGGAGATAGTATATAAAGAGGATGACACTGATAAAGCATATGAAACATTCTTATTTATATTTAACTTACTATATCACAAACATTGTCCAATAAAAGAATATAGCAGTAAACATAAACACTCAGACAGCCCATGGATCACAAGGGGATTACAGAATGCATGTAAAGAAAAATACACTATATAGAGAATTTATAAAACATAGAACTAAAGAGGCAGAAAATAAATATAAGAAATATAAAAATAAGTTGACTAATATTATGAGAAGATGTAAGAAGGATCATTATAGTAGAATATTAGATAACAACAAATATAATATTAAAGGTGTTTGGAAGATATTAAATGGTATTATCAGGAATGGATCAAGACAAATAAACTATCCTCAGTATTTTATGGAAAAGGATCAAACTATTAGCAATATGGATGATGTGGTTAACAACTTTAATAATTTTTTTGTAAATATTGGACCAGAATTAGCGGGAAAAATCCCAGATCCAGTGACTCCTGAAGACATAAAAGACAATTACATTGAAAGAAATCCTAGTTCAATGTTTCTGGAAGCGGTAGATGAAAATGAAATTATAGAAACTACTAATAAATGTAAAAACAAGACATCTACAGACAGTAATGAAATAGATATGAAAATAGTAAAAAATTTCATTAGTGGGATTTCAAAACCACTCACGCACATCTGCAATTTATCATTCAAAACTAGTCGATTTCCGAATAAAATGAAAATAGCAAAAGTCATACCTCTGTTCAAGACTGGAGATAAACACCACTTCACAAATTATAGGCCTGTTTCTCTACTTCCTCAGTTTTCAAAAATATTAGAAAAACTCTTCAACAGATTAGATAAATTCATTGATAAACATAATTTACTCACCGATAGCCAGTATGGATTCAGAACACACCGGTCAACATCACTAGCATTAATAGAACTCATTGAAAAAATCACAAATTCCATAGATAAAAAAAAATATGTAGCTGGAGAATTCATTGACCTAAAAAAAGCATTTGATACTATTAATCATGATATATTAATCAGGAAATTGGAGAGATATGGGATCAGGGGGGTAGTATTGGACTGGGTGAGAAGCTATCTAAATAAAAGACAACAATTTGTGACAATGAGAGATTATAAATCTGAATGTTTGGACATTGCTTGTGGTGTCCCCCAGGGGTCAGTGTTGGGTCCAAAACTGTTCATCTTGTACATTAACGAAATATGTAAAGTATCCAATATATTTAAATGTATTTTATTTGCGGATGACACTAATCTTTTTTTTTCTGGTGAGAATGTCCAGCAGCTTTTAGAGGTCATCACATCTGAAATGAAGAAATTTAAGGAATGGTTTGATAGAAACAAATTATCATTGAACTTGAGCAAAACTAAAATTATGTTGTTTGGAAACTGTAGATTGGATACTCAGGTACAAGTTAAAATAAATGAGGTGATTATTGAAAGAGTTTATGAAAATAAATTCCTAGGTGTAATAATTGACCATAAAATCTGTTGGAAACCTCACATAAAACATGTCCAATCTAAACTCTCACGAAGCATTTCAGTCATGAGTAAAGTAAAGCACATTCTGGATAGAAAATCACTCTACATTCTCTACTGTTCACTAGTTTTACCATATTTAAATTACTGTGCTGAAGTCTGGGGAAACAATTATAAGTCTACACTACAACCACTTTTTATACTCCAAAAAAGGGCCATAAGGATAGTTCACATTGCAGGTTATCGTGATCACACTAACATATTGTTTTTGGAGTCAAAGACATTGAAGTTAAATGATCTTGTGGAATTTAAAACGGCACAATTAATGTATAAAGCAAAAAGTCATGCACTTCCAAGAAACATTCAAGAATTGTTCTTTGATAGGGAGGGGGGTTATAATCTGAGGGGAGAACACAATTTAAAGGTGCTAAACGTATGCACTACCATGAGAAAACACTGCATCTCGATATGTGGAGTGAAACTGTGGAACAGTCTAAATGTGGTGCTAAAGCAATGTCCAACCATGAGACAATTCAAACTGATGTATAAGGAAATTATGTTCACAAGGTACAGGGATGAGGAAGGGACTTGATATTCACGGGTGTTTACATTTTTATTTTGTTTTCTATTTTATTTTATTTTATACATATATAGGTTTTGTTTTGCATATATATATATATATTTTCTTTTTTCTTTTTTATGTTTAAAATAGTACACTCATTTGAGTAGTGGAAAAGGGGTAGGATTAAATAAGTGTATACTTATTCCTACTCCTTTTCGAACATGCAGATTGAGTTGTTTTGCTTTTTGTTATTGTTTGTTGTATTTATTGCATGTTCGAAATAAAGACTTCAAAAAAAAAAAAAAGGGTGGAAGGTGGTGCACACACACAAACACACGCATGCTGCACAGCACACATATACACGTGACCGTGCACAGGCACCCCCCCCCCCCCCCAAGAGTGCCGAACTAAGCCACAAGTCAAAGCATCACCCAATGATAGCCAACAAAAAACCGATGGTACATGCAAAAGAGAGGGCCTGGAAAGTCCAACTATGAAATGTGAATAATGAATGTCTGTTGAATGGCATGAATAGTTTCAAGTTTCAAGTTTCTTTAATATTTGTCATACAGAAGTACAGAATACTTTTATACAAAATGCTTCTTACTGTTACGCTCCAGAGACTGTGCAAGACAAGATAAGTATGAAATAAAATAACATAGTAAAATTAGAAGTAAAAAAATTAGGTCAGTGTTCAGTTTAGACATATGTACAATGTTCGATGCAGAATAGACGTAGTTACCATACAATATACAATACTGTGCAGTGTACTAATATACAATACTATATAGTGCAAGGCAGAAATGGGACGAGGTGCAATTTAGGTACAGTTCACAGTAGGTGTACGAGTTGTAGTGCAAATCCTTTATCAATAAATATAAAGTGTAAAGTGTGTTTGTGTGATCTAAAGAGTGGAGAGTGGGTGCTGCAGTGTGTTGTTTGTTTGAGTGAGTGTGTGCGTGTGGGTGTGTGTGCTGTGTGCATTTGATGGTTGTTGCATAGTGTTTATTGTTCGTTTAGCAGCCTGATGGCCTGGGGATAGAAGCTTCTTCTGAGTCTTTCTGTGCTCGCCTTAAGACTCCGGTATCGCTTGCCTGACAGCAGCAGTTCAAAGAGGCAGTTGTTCGGGTGGCTCGAGTCCTTCATAATTCTCTTAGCCTTCCCCTTGCACCGCTTGTTGTAAATGTTCTGGAGGGTGGGAAGCCCCTGTGGTAGATTTTAGACATAGATCATCATTAAATCAAACTAATGTGTTATATTTAGAGAAAACAGCTGCAATAGTCAAGTCAACCAAATACATGCTTCTGGTGATTAGATTACTCTGCCCTTTTGCCTGTCTCACTAAAATAGATAGGGTTATTTACTAACGCAAGACCCCTCACAAAAGGTTGGGTGTCGGGCCACTCAACAGCCGGCTGTAAACTGTAAATAACTGTTTGAATAAGCTCTTCGGGGGTTTTAGAACAAAAGAGCCACCTGGGTTCGTCAGGGTGGGGGACAGGAAAGAGTTCAGATAAGCTTTAGTTACCCATTCACACACACACACACACACACACACACACACAGAGGACACATGCATGACACACACACACACACAACATATTCTAGAGAAACATGTGTCTCCTCTTAGGAGACATCAAAGGGCCAACTGGTCTGCCAAAGACAATGATTAGGTCACATACAGTTTATCTGATGGCGCCATGACCATCAAAGGTCTGATCACACATACACACACACATACACACACAACTTAGTTTTTGATATGAAAATATAATTAGAAGTGTTTACATTGGGATAATAATTCTGAAGCCATATTAAACTGTGTAAAACAGAAGATGTAAGTTAAAATATAAATAGAATAGGCTTGTTTATATTAGGGTAAGAATTCACTAGGTAATTAGTTTTCATTTTAAGTGAAAATAAGTCACTAGGATAAGAACTGTGTTCAAGTATAATATCTCTGTGTTAAGGTGATCAAATACAATTCAAATATATGTTATGAAATAAATAAATGCAATGTATTAAAGTAGATAGTTAGATTAAATGAAACTTATTTGACTGTGTAAGGACCGCCTCCGTTTGCATATAACTAAGAGAGGCGGTGATTGGACAAACCACAGCTGATGATGTCATCACAATGAGCCGTTGAGCCTTGAGATAAAATGGGATGTGGTGAGGGGGAGAGGGGACTCTGAAAACCCAACCGACAGGAGAACACCTCGAACCTACCATCCACACAGAGGAGCGGCAGCAGGACAACAGAAAAACTTTTGGAGGGAAAAACAGAATCCTCTTTGTTATCAGCAGAGAACAAAGACCATCAACAACTTATCAACTATCATTCTCTTTACTGTAATATTAGTCTGGTTGTTTTCATTTACGGCATAGTGTCTTTGATCACAACTATAGCATTCTTTATTGTAATTTGTATACACTCTTAACTTTGATTAAACAGCTGTTATATAACCTTTTCCTTCTAATTCCTTCTGCCTGCACCGCTGAGAAGATATAAGTAATTCCCAGAGCTTTAGAGTTATTGAAACAACGCAGAGTACTAAGCACCCGGTTCTGAACAGAGCAGAACCGCAACAGCTTGGGAATCCACTTCATTTGGTGTCGCGACCCGTGAACAGCGGCGGCCCAGGACGTGAATCATTTTTTTTCCCTTCACTCATCGACCTCTTCAGCGGACGACGGGGACACAGCGGCGGGAGCTTCGTTCCTTGGGACAGAGGTGAGTGTTGTAGGAGAATGGGCTGTTCTGTTCGAACTACAAGGGGTTGGGATAAGCTATTGCTTCATGTAGAATTATGTGAAGTAATTACAAGTATTATTGCTTTGGCGTGCGATAGGGGGCGCTTCCTGAGTAATACTAGAACCCTAGAAACGTATTCTCGGGAAAAGGAGCGCGGTAATGATTGATAATTTGATTGTTCTGAATGGAAAGAGAGCTGTGTATAAAATGAGCTCTGTTGCTATTGAGAACATGCAAATCAGGTGTGGTAAAGATGAATTGGAACCTTCGTGACCGGGGAAATGGTGTGTGAGGTTATGGGTATAGATACGTGGTTTTTGATAGAAGCGGGGTCGTGTTCATGCTTGAAGGGCCCAATAAGAATGGTTTACTGACTGATCGCGTGATAGTCTGGACGTGTCTGTAGGGATCATTCGGCCGAATTAAATGAAGGTGCGAGTTCGATTTTAGGGCCGTTCCGAGCAGACCCGGTGGTCTTATTTGACTTCAAGCAGAACATGCATGTTAGTTAACTGCGTTACGCTGTAACAATAAATAAGTACTTAATAAAACAATTCGGTCGAGATGACTGATAAGTACTTAGTGGGGATTCGATTACGAAGCTATGGTAAGCTTAAACATACAGTATGAAAGTGTGTGCGATTACGTTTGGTCTCGTGTTTACTAGTCGCGCTGCTGTGCGACGTTCGAGAGACGATAATGTGCGTGAATGCTGATTTTGTATTTTTATTTGTAGTTAGGAAGCGTGTATGAATGAATGGTTGGCGAATGGCTATGGTTAGGAATGATTGGTGGGACGTGTGAGAGTATAGTTGTATTATTATGTAATTTAAGTCACCGGTTGGCCGTGGGGAAATGTAATGAAAACGCCGGTTTTTCGGGGCCCGTGGAACGCAGCAGCAGTTAGCTGCTGTATTAGCCTCTGAGGCGACCGGAGGATGCGGCGGACAAATAGACGTAGGTTCAAATGTATAAGGTCGATCGATAGTGTCTTGGGATTACAGGGATGTGTTAGGCACTTAAAAATTTTCATATTCGTGGCGGATAAAATAGTTGTATAATGTTTTAGGTGAATGGGATAGTATGTTGCGGGGACCCGGAAGTCGTTCTGAGCTCGCCGGTGGTGACGACAGAGGGGTCAAACTAGTGTTTTGCGGCGGCCTAAAGGCTGTTATGTTTTTATATTTCTGTTTAGATCACTACACTGGCGTTTTGAGGGGATTGGGGTTCTGTTGTGGGGAATGTGGTGTTATATTAACATTGTGAGGAGACGGCCCGCGCGGCGAAACGGGTCGATGGGTCGTTGGGGAACGTTTTTATGGGATCATGGGTGAAGCTAAGCTAATGCTACCTAGCCGCGCTAACGGCTGAAGCGGTCGCCGGTTGTGACGTCATAAGGGTGCGCGGTCTGGCGGCCTGCGACGTGGCTAACGAAGCTAAGCTAACTGTGCTGACGTCATGGCATGACGGGGCTCTCGGGATGTCTCGCGAGGGGGCGTCCATATTAGTAGGGGCGCCGGCGTCCATCTTGGGAGGGGCACCAAGCGTCCATTGTTAAGGGGAAGGTGGAGTTTATTTAGGAATACGGTAGGGCGCGGAAGAGGACAGGATGAGTATTTTTGGGTTCTGCTCACAGAACGTTTTCATTAGGGGGTTAGTGTACTGGTGAAGTGAGATTGGATTGTTGTGCTGGTGGTGGATTGTGGGGCCTTTTCTTCTCTCACCCCCCCCCCTCTCTCTCTCACCCCCTCCATCTCTCTTTCTCTTTCACCCCCCCTCTCTCTCTTTCCTTCTCTCTCCCCCCCTCTCCCTCTCTCTCTCTTTCCTTCTCTCTCCCCTCTCCTTCTCTCTCTTTCCTTCTCTCGCCCCCCCCTCTCCCTTTCTCTCTTTCCTTCTCTCACCCCCCCCCCCTCTTTCTTTCCTTCTCTCACCCCCCCCCCTCTCTCTCTCTCTCACCCCCTCCATCTCTCTTTCTCTTTCACCCCCCCTCTCTCTCTTTCCTTCTCTCTCCCCCCCCTCTCCCTCTCTCTCTTTCCTTCTCTCACCCCCCCCCTCTCTCTCTCTCTCACCCCCCCTCTCCCTCTCTCTCCTCCCCCCCTCTCCCTTTCGCCTCCCCCCTCTCTCCCTCTCCCTCTCACCTCCCCTCCCTCTCTCTCTCTTGCCCCCCCCCTCTCGCTCTCTCCCTCTCGCTCACTCCCTCCCCCTCCCTCCCCCTCATGGGTATGGGCACAGACTATGTTGTGATGTGGTGTGGTATGAACGAGGGCTCTCGTTCCCGCGCCGCCTCTCTTCTATATTTTCTTCCCCCCTCGGCCCCCCCCGAAACGCTCTCTCGTTCTCTCCTGGTTTGGGCCTGTATATAAATGTGTTGTTTTCTTTATGGGTTTCAAACGCGGTGTAGTGCTAGGTTTATTGTTTATTGCTGTATACTGTAGGGTTCAAAGGCGGTTGGTTGAGTTTGGGACTTGTTTAGTGTATGTTGTTGTTCCATATTCAGTTTTATTGTTATTTTTAGGGAATTTATAGTGCTGGTAGTGGTATTGGCTGGCGTTAGGGCAATGATGTCATACTCAACCGGCAATGGGGCCGTGCTCTCTGGCTCTCTCAAGGTCTCCGGCCACCTTCCGGTCTCTTGACTTAACGGAGAAATGTAGCGCTGCTGACCCGGGGCAACGCGGGTTCAGGTTGACGAAGCTGCATATGGACCATATGATGTGGTCCCTGGGTGGCGGCCGGTCGTGTTGAACCAGTGGCGCTACGCTTTGGTCGACAAGGCGCTCGTACTTCTTTCCTTGCATTTGGACGAGCTCCGGCTGGTAAGGCGGGGGCTCCGTGTCAGTATTTTTGTGTGGCGTTCATGTTGGTGGGCCGTAAGTCGGAGCATATTTACTCTGCTCGGCTGCGCCTGCGATGGGGGTGTGGGTAGACAGTTCGTCGTAGCTCGCTGTCTGCCTCCACGCTTTGACGGGGGTGCGCTATGTGTGCGACTCGTCGATGCTCGCTGCCACACTGCGCACATTTTTCATTTTAACGGGGGTACGGGGACTGCTAGACGTCGTGGCGGGGGTGGGCTCGCTGTCTGCCACCGCGCATTAACGGGGATGCGCTATGCGTGCACTCGTCAAAGGCTCGCTGCCACACTACGCGCATTGGGTTATATTGTGTATGGGTTTTTGGGTGACTGTGGTTACGGTGGTGGAATGGTGTCGGAGGTGCTGTATGTGTGTGGCAGTGGTTGTGAGTGGAATGAGTTTTGGATATCCTTGAGTAGGAAGCCCGGGGTGTCACGCTCCAGGATTGCAAGCTGGAGGGGGACGCCGTGGGCTACAAGTTAGGTTGACCAGTGGGATGTCATTGGTCGGCAGGGATTTCAATGTGGGGATGGTGTCGGCGCTTGTGGTTATGAACGGGTTGTGTGACACTGTTCTAAATGCACGGGGACTTCAGTGACATAAGACACTGAAAATTGATTTCTGTTCTCGTGAGAAGCGCGTTTTTAACACCTAAAGGGTTAGGTGTTACGGGGGAAATATAGTAACTGTGTGAGAGATTATGAATGGAAAATATGTATGTTACTGATATGTATAATGTAATATGAGCGGAATACATACTAGGCTTTCACGGACAGGAAATAAATATAGTTACACATACACATAGTCATTTGTAAAGAACAATTAGAGTAAAAGTGAGACTATTCACCTAAATTACCATGTCCAATACAGATGTTTAGAAATGATAGGCTGTAAATAACAAATTTCTGATTGACCAACAGAAGGAGAAGGCTGATGCAAAATAAGTTCCCCGGAGTTGTGTTAAGGAGGATCATGACAACAGGATTGAGAGTTCTGGTTTTCCAATGGAGACAACTGAAAAAAGATTAAGGCTGTGTCATTGATAAATCAAAAACGAAGATTGCACAAATGCTCTCAAGTGATTTTAGTATAGGAGATGCCCGACATTCCATGCTTAAAGATAAATGATGGATTGTGAACGGGAAATGTCACTGATAATTAAGTGTATTTTTTTCTTCTCTCTTCACAGCTGCTCCAGGATGGATGGCCAGCACTGACAATTCCGAACCCCAACAGGGAAATCAAAGAGACTGTTGAAAGTCGGGGGGTATAGTATCACACAGCGAAGTATCAATTCCTGTTTGCACCAATATATAAGTGTGAGTGAAATTAACTCAAGTTTGGTAAAAATAGTTTGAATACAGAGAAACTTGCTTTCCAAACGGTGACATTACGAGTGTTTGAAGAAAGGTGAGAATGGAAAATACACGGATAGGAGCAACTGGAGGGTTAGATGCACTAACCATAGAAAGGGTAGACAATCTGTCTGTTTCAACGACTGGAGATGTCACAATAAAAGTGACGAAAAAATGGCCAAAGATATTCAGGCCATTACAGAACCTTGTGGTTAAAGGAGGCCGGTATAGAATGCGTACCCAAATTAAGAAACAGAAAAAGAGATTACGAAAGGTGATAAAAAGAAATAATGTCGGTAGTGGGGTAATGCCGATAACCTCTGCAGACATAACATTGCCCGAATTGAACAGTGACGTTAACCTAATTGACTGGAATGTGATCGACTCCCCGCTAGTGTCCAGTGTGACGGAGGGACTGGAAATAATGTCTTTTACTCCGCCGCAGGGAGTCGTTGCAGCGAGCGACCCAGAGACAACTGTATTACCCGAGTCGATCCACGCTGAAGTGTCCGTTGCAGGTGACTGCCAGTTAACCAAGAGACAAAGAAAGCAACAGAGGAGAGCGATGTTGTTGCAGCAGTCCCAGGGAGTTGACGCTGGCCGTACGGAGACCGACAACAGGTATGGGATAATACATGAACAATTTCTACAGCCCACCTGTGTCTCGTGCCCAGGTTTTCTCCACCCCCACCATCAGTACCAAACTGAGAGATGTGGCCCGATGACTAGGAGCCAGTCAGCAAGGGCCAGGGTGGAGGAAGAGGGGAAGACGTGCCTCCCTCTAGAACGACAGCTAGCCGAGGCTAGACAGGTAGTGGAATACCTCCAAGGCCTAATCCAGTCCACACAGCCCGGAGGGGAGACAGGTTCCAATGGAGAACCAGATGGCCAGGGACGGGCCCAGTTGGGGCCACAAGGGGGTCCTGCGCCGGAAAAACCACAGACCCCAAGAGGGAGACAGTGGCAACCACGAGGAAGAGGTGGAGGCAGAGGCAGGAATCCGAATGGCTACGCGGTGCGGCGGATGGAGTGTTGGTCGTGCGGGACTCTCGGACACCTTTCTCGGGACTGTGCAGAGTGGGACCATCTATCCACAACAGGAGGCCCTCGATGGGGGAACGGAGGAGGTGGGCGTGGGCAAAACCAAGGTTGGTATCAAGTACAGTGTCCACAGCCCGCAAGCTCCCCCTGTCCAGGACCCCCGCAGCACCAAAGCCAAGATGAGAGGCGGGGCCCAGCAATGGGAGGTAGCGGGCCCCTCTCAAGGAACTGTGACTGAATCAAATAGGTACGTGGCTTTCTCCTCCGAACAGGCTCCAGGGAACCATGGCGATGATGACATACCGCCAGGACATGTTCTGGGCCCGATGACCCCAGGGTCATCCGGTCACAGGCGGCTGACCCACCGGGTCCCACAACCCGGGGGAGACAGCCAGTGTTGTTGGATCTGTGGAGTGAAAGGTTATTTTCAAAGGTCATGTCTGCAGAGGCCACCGGCAGAATAAAAATATATACAACTGATTAGGGTACAGATGGAATAGGTTGAATAAAAAATATATGCTACGGGTTAGAATAAAAATAGAATAAAAATAAATAAATAGAGGGGTTAGGTGATTAGATTATAAATGGAAGTTACTAAAAACGGATGTATGAGGGACTGACAAATGCATGAACTAATCAGACTAACAAGAAAATCTAATTATGTTAAACAGTTAATATTGACACTGCGGAAGCAAGTGGTCAGTAAATTATCCATGCTTGGTCAATATTCAGATTGGTCAAAGGGTGGAGTGCATGATTAGGAGATTAAAAAGACCCATAGTGGTTTATAGTATTGATAGATTATTAACAGTTATGAGCAATAGATATAGGTGTTTATTTACTTTTATTTTTACTTCTCTTTTCTAGTGTGTTACGAGCAATTCCTGACTTAGGCCGGGAGCGTTCATTTTGTTTATTCATTTGATTTCCCTTTTTTGTTTCTTAGTTAATACAGGGGTGCATAAGCCTCTAGATGATAGGTTGAAAATTTGTTGAAAAGAAAAAAGAAAAAGCTCACAAGTTTGGATTATTTTTTCATTTATTTGGTTTGGCATGGGTTTTTCTTTGTATGTTTTGTTTTCTGTTTCCTTTCTTTCTATATCTTTTTTCTTAGGGTACCTGGCAAGCTGGGAGTGATCTCGACACATCAGGACTGGGTAGGATATGTCTGTAAAATGGACTGGGAACAAAGTGAAGGGACATGAGCTAGTTCATGGATTTTTGTTCTCTGCCCATTGAATACCCGGTTTTAGGGGCTGGGGGTGTGTCGTGATTGGTGAAAGTGTTGGGAAGCATGATTCTCTGTACATTAATAAGGCTAAATAGGTTTGGTCGCTATTGGCCAAGTTAGTCTTTGTATAGGGTGTGAACATGTGCAATTGATGATTGGCTTGTGGGGGACTCCGTGGGCTTGATGAAGGCTGGCGGAGAGTGTGGAAGATGTGTGTTTAAGGCGGACTGTGATTTGTTGCCATACACACAGGATTACTGGGAGAGTGGATGTGTCAGTGCTGACCGTCCGGTCCGGGGTGCAGCTGTCCAAAGGACGAAGGTAACGATGTTTGAATGTGTATTCCACATCGAAGGGTGGTGGGAGTATACTGTTTTGATAGCATAATATAATGAGAGCCATGTGAATTTTTCAGAATTTTGAAAATTAATGATCTAGAAGCCATGAAATATATAGATAAATGATTTGGAAAAGAAAGTTGTCAAAGCTCAGACCAGTAAAGAGAGTCTGAGGGAGGAAAAGTATGGATTCTCAATCAATTGTTGTGGTAGAAGTGACCTGCACTGTCCCGAAGCGAAATCTATATTCACTGCAGGATACGGATGGGAGATTGGGGAGTCAGCAGTCATCAGAGTGTGGTACAAGGAAGACCAAGGACTCCATCGGTACTGTTGATCCAGGACACTGGCTAGTGTCTACCCAGCGGTTCCATGTAGGGATGGGAATCGAAAACCGGTTCCCGTTGGGAACCGGTTCCTAATTGGCCGATGCCTGGAACCGTGTGGCTCCTGTGACTTTCGATTCCCTTATCGCTGCCTACAGTTACGTTACGTTAGCATGTAGCCATGGCAGACTCCATTTGATTCCTTAAGGGCTCGAAATTGCCTGGGTTTTGGTATTATGCTCCCGAAATGCTCCCGCTGTTTGGCTACTTCTATGTGCAGTGAAAACTACTTGAATGCTTTAGAACAGTCATTGATTTAGTTTAGGGTGAGCTAAAATTAGCCGCGGAGCTATCGCTAGCTAACGTGAGCTAACGCTATTTAATCAAGCTCACAAAGAGAGATAAACAGCTGACAGCGGATAGTACAGGTACAAATACAATAAAACAGCGGGTGGGGACTGTTGTGTAAACCTTGTACTCTTTAGTTCACATATAATAAGAGCCGGATTGTTTGTTTACTAAGTCTCTACTAGTCTACTCTGAGTCCGTCAGACAGGAAGTACCATGGTGCAACATACAAATGTGTCCGTGTAGCAACACAAGCCAATACTTTAAAGGACAGGGGCCCGGGGAGGGAGCTCTCTCTCTCTGTGTGTGTGTGTGTATGTGTGTGTGTGTGTGTGTGTGTGAGAGAGAGTGTGTGAGTGAGAGACAGAAGTCAGAGGAATAACAACCTGTTATTCAATAGATTAAATTCGTTTAAGAATAAAAAAATAAATACATTTTAAGAGAATCTCAAATACATTATTTTATTTAAGTGTAGGCTATAGTTAATGTTTTATTTTTTACAGTGTTTGTATTTTTCTGACATGGGGGCTCAACAATAAATGACAATCAGAAATGTCAAGTTGCATGTTGTTATTCTAACCAGCTTAGACCCCGACGCTCTGCATCTTCTGGCCGCCTCAGACCTACTCCTATCCGAGCTCCGGGAGGGTCATCAAAGAGAAGTCGCCTATTCTCAGTCCTTGCCCCACAATGGTGGAATGAACTACCCACCCCAGTTAGGACAGCCGAATCACGTCCAATCTTTCGCCGTCGACTAAAGACGCACTTCTTCAACCATTATCTGAATAAAAAAAAAATATATCTAACCCTAACTAACCGTACTGTCATGCACTTGTCCTAATAAACTAACCTACACTGTAGCACTCAACACTTTGATGAACATTGTTGCTCAGCTGATAGAGTTGTGCCCTTCCTGATGGCTTGTCGTACAGAACTTGTAAGTCACTTTGGATAAAAGCGTCAGCTAAATGACTAAATGTAGTTCTGTTGCATTTCCAATTTATTTATTTAAATTATAAATTGATCAGGTATCGATAAGGGAATCGATAAAGAATCGAATCGATAAGCAGAATCGATAATGGAATCGTATCGATAAAATCCTATCAATTCCCATCCCTAGTTCCATGGGGAACCACAACACTGCGGGTACCAAGAGAACCAGGAGAATCCTACCTCTCAGGCCGGGAGAGTTCCGGCCAACGCAGTGACCGGGTCTTGAGGCTTCAGAGGGAAACGACAGGCAACCAACGAGGAGACAGGCGGCTAGGCCTCAGCAACAACTCCGGCTGTCAACAGACGCAAGGCCTCAACCATTGACCAGGGGGTCAACAAGCGAAAGGGTGGAGCTGCTATCGCCCCTATAAACGACCAGGCGGAGGGGGAGAGAAGCGAACCTCTTCCACTAATCCAAGGGTCAACGGGGGTTGAGCAGCCAGCGACGACCTCCCCACCGCTGTGACAGCAATAGAAAAATACAGCAGGGGGTTCTACCCCCTAATAGAGGTCAACACGAGTCAAGATGTTCTCGACAGAAGATGGGGTGTGATAAGAAAGGCAATTTGCTTTCTAAATTCCACCTCCCAGAATGGGGGGTCGCACCATTCAGCAGTTGGGAACTGCACCAGCTCTGAGCAATAAAGAGGAGGCCAGGGCAATCTAGAAAACATTGACCCCCCCTCCTCACTGCTCCAAGTCAGAATTTGACAACTCACAGTTGAAACCAATGGAAATTGATCTTGGTACGAAAACAGGTTGTTAAAGACTGTACACGGGATCACAAAAACTGAAACTGCTAATAACGGTGTTATATTGAATTTATAATTATACATAAGAAAGAGATATAGAAAACGAATGTTAGGTTGAATTTTAGGATCTGAGTGTGGCAACCCATATGTATTTTATCCTAATATGATATCTATGTTTGACATGTTAAGGATAGATAAACTATCCGAGTGTGGAAATGTGGTAGATTTTAGACATAGATCATCATTAAATCAAACTAATGTGTTATATTTAGAGAAAACAGCTGCAATAGTCAAGTCAACCAAATACATGCTTCTGGTGATTAGATTACTCTGCCCTTTTGCCTGTCTCACTAAAATAGATAGGGTTATTTACTAACGCAAGACCCCTCACAAAAGGTTGGGTGTCGGGCCACTCAACAGCCGGCTGTAAACTGTAAATAACTGTTTGAATAAGCTCTTCGGGGGTTTTAGAACAAAAGAGCCACCTGGGTTCGTCAGGGTGGGGGACAGGAAAGAGTTCAGATAAGCTTTAGTTACCCATTCACACACACACACACACACACACACACACACACACACACACACACACAGAGGACACATGCATGACACACACACACACAACATATTCTAGAGAAACATGTGTCTCCTCTTAGGAGACATCAAAGGGCCAACTGGTCTGCCAAAGACAATGATTAGGTCACATACAGTTTATCTGATGGCGCCATGACCATCAAAGGTCTGATCACACATACACACACACATACACACACAACTTAGTTTTTGATATGAAAATATAATTAGAAGTGTTTACATTGGGATAATAATTCTGAAGCCATATTAAACTGTGTAAAAACAGAAGATGTAAGTTAAAATATAAATAGAATAGGCTTGTTTATATTAGGGTAAGAATTCACTAGGTAATTCGTTTTCATTTTAAGTGAAAATAAGTCACTAGGATAAGAACTGTGTTCAAGTATAATATCTCTGTGTTAAGGTGATCAAATACAATTCAAATATATGTTATGAAATAAATAAATGCAATGTATTAAAGTAGATAGTTAGATTAAATGAAACTTATTTGACTGTGTAAGGACCGCCTCCGTTTGCATATAACTAAGCGAGGCGGTGATTGGACAAACCACAGCTGATGATGTCATCACAATGAGCCATTGAGCCTTGAGATAAAATGGGATGTGGTGAGGGGGAGAGGGGACTCTGAAAACCCAACCGACAGGAGAACACCTCGAACCTACCATCCACACAGAGGAGCGGCAGCAGGACAACAGAAAAACTTTTGGAGGGAAAAACAGAATCCTCTTTGTTATCAGCAGAGAACAAAGACCATCAACAACTTATCAACTATCATTCTCTTTACTGTAATATTAGTCTGGTTGTTTTCATTTACGGAATAGTGTCTTTGATCACAACTATAGCATTCTTTATTGTAATTTGTATACACTCTTAACTTTGATTAAACAGCTGTTATATAACCTTTTCCTTCTAATTCCTTCTGCCTGCACCGCTGAGAAGATATAAGTAATTCCCAGAGCTTTAGAGTTATTGAAACAACGCAGAGTACTAAGCACCCGGTTCTGAACAGAGCAGAACCGTAACAGCTTGGGAATCCACTTCACCCCCCTCCAATTGTGCGTTCGGCTGAACGTGTCACTCTTTGTAGTCTGCTACGGTCTTGTGCAGTGCTATTCCCAAACCAGGAGGTGATGTTGCCGGTCAGGATGCTCTCTATTGTACATGAGTAGAAGTTCCTAAGGATCTTCTGACTGACTTGGAACTTCCTTAGGCGCCTGAGGAAGTAGAGGCGTTGTCGTGCCTTCTTCACAACACTGTCAATGTGTGTGGTCCATGTCAAGTCCTCGGATATGTGGGCTCCGAGGTACTTGAAACTGTTCACTCTCTCAACCGGTGCCCCGTCGATGCTGAGGGGGCTGTAGTCCTTGACCCCCGACCTCCTGAAGTCCACAATCATCTCTTTTGTTTTGCTGACGTTCAGGGAGAGGCAGTTCTCCTGACACCACTGTGACAGGTTCTCTACCTCTTCCAGGTAGGCCCTTTCGTCGTTGGCAGAGATCAGGCCCACCACTACTGTGTCATCAGCAAATTTGATGATGGTGTTGTTGTTCCGCTGTGCTACGCAGTCATGTGTGTACAGGGAGTAGAGGAGGGGGCTCAGAACACAGCCCTGGGGGGCCCCTATGTTGAGCGTGATGGATGAGGAGGTGCAGTTGCCGGCTCTTACCACCTGGGGTCTGCCCGTCAGGAAGTCCAAGACCCACTGGCAGAGGTCATAGTTCAAGCCCAGGTCCCTGAGCTTGGCTATGAGTTTGGAGGGGACTATGGTATTGAATGCTGAGCTGTAGTCGATGAACAGCATTCTCACATAGTTCCCCTGCCTCTTGTCCAGGTGTGATGCTGCTGTGTGCAGCACATGGGCTATGGCGTCCTCCGTGGACCTGTTGGGGCGATATGCAAATTGCAGAGGGTCCAGGTTGATGGGGAGGGAGGAACAGATGTAGCCCTTCACTAGCTTCTCAAAGCACTTCATGGCTATGGAGGTGAGGGCTACAGGGCGGTAGTCGTTGAGGCAAGTGGGCGTAGATTTTTTGGGTACAGGGATGATGGTGGACTTCTTCAGACAGGTGGGGATGACAGCCTGTTCCAAGGACAGGTTGAAGATGTCAGTGAATACCGGGGCCAGTTGGTCGGCACAGACTTTTAGGACGCGGCCGGGGATGCCGTCCGGTCCTGCTGCCTTCCTGATATTCACTTTTTTAAAGATCCGTCTCACCTCATGCTCTGTTACCCTGAACACTGAGTCTCCATCAGCAGACCCCCCCCCCCCCATTGCCGTGGTTTGTAGGCTGGTGTTGTTATTCACAGCCTCAAACCTCACATAGAAGGAATTGAGATCATTTGCTAAGGAGATGTCACTGTTCAGTTTGAGGGGGGTGCCTTTGTAGTCTGTCATTGTTCTGAGGCCCTGCCACATGCCTCTAGAGTCAGCCTGTTCAAACTGAAGTTCAACTTTATCCCTGTAACGCCGTTTTGCCTCTATTACTGCTCTCCTGACGTTGTATCTTGCCATCTTGTGTTCTTCCATGTTGCCTGTCACCAGCCCGGTGTTGTATGCTGATGTGCGCACTTTCAGAGCCTCACGGACGGATTTGTCTACCCAGGGCTTTTGATTTGGGTAGATTTTAATTTTGGTGGAGGGGATTGTTTCTTCTACCAGAGTACAGACATAGTCAATTACCGTTTCGGTGTATTCGTTAATATTGGCTGTGTTATCACGGAATACACTCCAGTCTGTGCATTCAAGTGCAGCTTGGAGTGACTCCTCTGACGTCACGGCCCAACGCTTAACCTCTCGCGAGACCACCGGCGTTCGCTTGAGACTTTGTTTGTACTTTGGCAAAAGAAAGATGGCGGCGTGATCGCTTTTACCGAATGGACTAAGAGCCTGTGACTTGTACCCATTCTTAAATTGCGAGTATACATGGTCTAATATGTTCTCGCCTCTGGTGGGACAGGTCACATGCTGATAGAAATTCGGCAACACCTTTTTAAGACGCGCGCTGTTGAAATCACCCAGAACCAAAATGGCAGCGTCAACATTAGCTGTCTGGAGTTTGTTTACCTCGTCGTGAAGTTTTGAAAGTGCGACCCCAGTGTTCGCGTGTGGTGGAATGTACACTCCGATGAGGATGATGGACGTTAACTCTCTTGGGAGGAAGAAGGGTCGACATTTTATCGTGAATAACAATCACTTCTAACTGTCCCTTTATACTTACTTAGCGAGCAGAAGGACTTTTCCTGGTTTATCATGGTGATTTCCTTTGGAACACTCAAGATAGATTATTTTCATGAAAATGTGCTCACATTGCTCACATTAGTGGGATATTTTCAATGTTTTAGCAAATTTTGATTTAAATTGTATAATTCCCATTTTGTTTTACCATGGTATGTTTAGTATCCTTTTGTTCAGCACAGCCTCACATATATGACCTGACAGTTAGTTTTCATACTGTATAATACTGTATATACTGTATACTGCATAATGTACAACACAAGAAAATGTGTTCTTTTTACTATGAACCAATGCAAACATATTCAATCAAGCATATAAAACAGTGGAAATGCACCCTCAGGTAGCATATTTACATAAACAAAAGAGAACAAGACAGAATTCAATTCAAAAACAATTATTTTCTCCATACACAGGTAATAAACCCAGACGAAATTTTGATTATCAACTGGAAAATCTCACCATCATGCTTTTTTAGAAAGAGTCAGTAAAAAAGTAAGTAAAGGTAAAAAAAATAAATAAAATAGTGCATCATTATGGAATGTAACTAAAGTAATGTGCAATAAAAATACTTGTAATAAAAAAAAGTAAAAGTAAAGAGGAATATTCAATATACATATATACACTATTATAGACTACACACATATGTTTGTGTGTGCGACATTGTACTGTGCTGTACTGTGCTGTCCTGTATGTGCTCAACTGTGCCACGCTTCGAAACAGTTTCTGCCAGTGCTTGCATTTCCAGGGAGTCAGGGTCCTTTTCCCCCCTTTGTGACACTGCTGGTAGATCCTGCGGCCATGTGTGGCTTTCTGTCTGATGTCCTCTGTAGGTGCGGCGATGGGAACAGGGAGATGCTCTGACTTCCTGTCAAGAGGAGCTAGTGTGATGTCCACGCCACACAACTCACGCACCATCTCGCACAAGAAGTCCTTGTGAGTCATGTGTGCCTCCTGTTTTGCCTTACTGATTTCACAGTGGAGGATAATAATAATAATAATAATAATATAATAATGCAGGACCTGTTGCAGAGGTCTTTATTCGGCATGCAACGACACTCAATGTTTTAGCGGTACACACAGCGGTTAGTTTAGCACACACACCGGAACACGATGCGATTCGTCTCTGCGATTAACCCATCCCGTCGTCCTTCCCCCCCAAGGGCAGCCGGGAGCAGACAGGCGTCAATGTGAGCCGCGCCAGGGGACCAATCCAAGTGCTCCTGTCCGTCTTCGTCAAGGACGCCACAGCGTTAGCGATCTGTTGTTGTGCATGTTTTTTCCATTGGGTTTATCTTATCGGGGGGGAAACCCTTGCGAGCACGGGGAGAACATGCAAACTCCACACAGAAAGGCCTGGGAGATACCCCACCTGGGTACCTGGCATCATGGAAACCTGGTCCCCAAGCGGGAATCGAACCCTGGACCTTCTTGCTGTGAGGCGACAGTGTTTTTCTTTTAATCTTTTTATTATAAAAAATAATCAGTTTACATTTTATGCATTTTCTATATATATATATATATACACACACTATATTATTTAAATGTCTTACTCACATTTCCCAGGCATAGCCCACCCCCTTCTTTTGCGCTTCCCTAAATCAACCAACAAAAACAGAACAAGCCACAAAGAAAACAGTGTTATATATACTTATTTCCTATACAACAAATCAAGCAAAAAAACTCCCCTATCCCACCCAAACAACCCCAAAAAAAAACTATCCAAAACCAAACTCTACTTTACCTTTTCCAAACTTAACACATTTACCACTGTTAATGAACCATCTCTTAAATATCTCCTTACTCAGCAATTTCTCTGTCAACATAACATCCCTTTTCATTAAATTCAAAAAGATTGGCCATACTTCCACCTTTCTCTGCTCAGAAAAAGCAATTCGCCTTCTCAAGACAACCGCCTTCTTTCCATCTAATGCACCAAACAAAAAATATCTCTTCCAATCTGTATATTTGATTATTCCCCAGCTCGCCCTCATGCCCTCTTTCAGCTCTGCATGGAAGCCCTGCAGGCCTTCACTCAATGAACATGTGCATAAAACTTTCATCTTTTAATTTGCACACATCACATGTTCTACTTATCTGTGTATATATATGATGTAACACTGTTTTTGTATAGACCCTATTCTGTCTTACCATGAAATCATTATGATCACATTCGATATTATTAAACTTTATATTCACATTTTCCCATATTGATCCTCCCACCAACCCCGGAAACACTTTCTCCCACACCTGTTCCGATGCAGGCACCCTTCTTTCTTTTGTTACAAAAAATCTATAAATATCTTTACTCCTCACACTTCCCAAACCCTTCTGCTCATCTCCCTTTCCTACCTTTAATTCTGGAAGACTACAACTCCTATTACCCACACACTCTCTCTCTATTATCTCTCTCCATTCCTTCAGCAAGCCAGTTTGAATTTTTTCAAAATTTGACACGACAGTTGCAAACCGATATTCATCATCTACCTTGATTACATTGTCATAAATGGCCTGCACCGGGAGAAAACCTGGCACTATTGTCACCACACCTACCTACCTTCTCTAGGCTCTCTTTAAAAAAACACTTCCATCCGTATTTGGTCTCATCGTAAATATATTTCTGTACACATTTCAATCTTACAGTTTTCTTCCTTACCTTTATGTCAATTAAATTCAAACCACCCTCATTACACTTACCTATTAAGACTTTGTGGGCGATTTTTGGTGACTTCCCCCACCACAGAAAGTCCGCCACAACCCTATTAATCTCATTTTCTATTGCCTCTGGCATATCCAAGGCACCTAACACATGTCAGTTTAGACATCAATAAGCTATTTATCACCACAACCTTACCCTTCAATTTTAGTGTGCGTTGCTTCCAAAATTGGAGCACCTGTTTAATCTTATTAATTATACCTACCCACGTTAAATCCCTCTCCTCTTTCTCCTCTATCCCTATCCACACACCCAATATCTTTATGTGCCCCTCTGCTTTTTTCAGCGGAACCACACAATCACTCATTTTTACTTTACCTACACACAATAACTCAGTCTTATCAACATTAATTTTGGCTCCAGATGCCTTACCATATACCTCTAAGCACTTCATAATTCTATTTATGCTCTCCATGTCTCTCACCGTAAAGGTAGTGTCGTCCGCATATTGGTGGATCAAACTCTGCTCCCTGTAGGGTATTCCTATTCCAATTATTTACTTTTTACTTTTTATGTATGTGGCCATAGGCTCTGCGGAAATCGCATAGAGCAAAGCTGAAAGAGGACACCCTTGCCTAACAGACCGCTCCACCCTAAACACATCTGTAATACACCCGTTACATTTCACACAGCTTTTTGCATCTTTATACAAAACACGTACCCAGTTGACCATCCTCTCCCCAAAACCAAAAACCCCCATGACCCTGATCAGGAAAAAATGCTCAACCCCGTCAAAAGCCTTGTTAAAGTCCACACTGAGTACTGCACAATCTTCATTATTATAATCTACATAATTTACTACATCCTTAATCGTTCTTACAGTTTCTGTGATGTCCCTACCCGGAACACTGTAGGCCTGGGTTGGCGCCACTATGCTCCCAATTACTTTCTTGACCCTGTTGGCCAGAATTTTGGTAAGCACCTTAATCAGAATTCAACAAACTTATAGGCCTATATCCTTCTAACTTTGTTTTACACCCTTTGTTTTTAAATAAAATTGTCAAGACACCAGTGGTCATTGCTTCATTACACTCACCATTCCTCTCTATTTCTCTGTACACTTTCAACAAAATAGGTGCTAGCAGACCAACAAAAGCCCTGTAAAATTCTCCTGACAAACCATCAAGCCCGGGCCCTCATTCATCAACGTGTTCTACGCACAGATCTGTGCTTACCCTGTGCGTACGATCATTTCTGAGTGGGATTCATCAATTTCAACTTGAACTTGACTTCGTGCTTACATCTACGCACAGTTCAGACCTGGCGTACCTAGCGCCCAGTGGTAGAATATATTATTACAACAAGGAAATGAGCTTCTGTGCATAATAACACTGGCACGTTCTGTACGAACCGTAGTTCATTATAGTTCATTGTAAAATAGCAACAGTAGTGTAATTATGGTCAAAACCCTATAAATAGCATTTGGAATAATAGATCTTTCTCTCAGAATGAATGCAGCATGGTTTATATAGCGTTATCGGAATATACGGGGTGTAGGCTACTGACTGACTGCGCTCCGCGTAGCTTGATTGATTGATTGATTGAAAAGTTTATTAACAGATTGCAGAATGGGTACAGTACAGTACAGCTCAGTACATACAATTGTTAATTGGGGATGCAGACCAACTTTCGTCTTGTTTACATCAGGGTCCCCCATTTTCAATTCATCATAAATCATAAAGCTCAACTCGTTATTATTCTGCGCAGACCGCAGAAACACGGGAACGTTTTGATTATATTTAAAAGGCTTTACGTTAAACGAAACAAGTGGAACTTCGAAGCTGTAAGCAGAATACAAGTCATATGAATATAGTGTTCTTCCCCCTTTTTACTGTATAAGAAAGAATAGAAAACGCATTGCAATGACACTATAGTGGACAGACTATGTATATGATGGGATTCAAGTTCGCGTTTTTGTTGCTCATAGGCATGCTGTCAGAGTATGATATCTTAATCAAACATTCTAGAACATTTGTCGTCACAGATCATGTCCTAATAGAACATAGGCTATGGCATGGATCGTGATATTGTGTGGACTGTTATTATTACTGTACACCGGTACCACCCATTGTGACAACAGCCTTGTGAGTCCCACACACAAACATGATGGAATTCAAGTTCATGTATTGAAAGGCAGGCTATCATACATGCAGTGAGATTCATTGTTCTTGTATATGCTCTCGTATTATATTGTTTATATAGGCTACCCAATACTGACATCAAAATAGATTGTAGTATGCCTCTAGAAATCATATGCAGCAGGTAGAAAATTGACGGGAGATCCATTGCGATTTGGAATAAAATTGAGGAGAACTTTAATCCCTGGGGTATTAATCAAACAACACGGGAAAAGGCAGTCATATTCCAGCGCGGTCTTTATTAGCCGACAACAAAATAGATGCATCTAAAAATCATATAGCCAATCGAACACAACTAATAAAGGCATTCATATTACAGCACGGTTATAATGACACACAACCAACGCCAAACAGTGGTCAACGAACGGTCTTTATTAGTATTTTGAGCTGTCCAGGCAGAATTGCAGCAATGGTCTTAGGGAGCCGTTGATATCTGACATCACCGTTTACGAGTCCGCCTTTTATTTATCCCACAATACGCGATAGTGTCTTCTTGGTTCGACAGCAGTGAACAATCTTCGTGGAGTTTCTCAGGGTTCCGCTCGGGTCCGTCCATTATTTCACATCCCATGGGGGGTGTTTCCTCATTTTCATGACCATATATGGATAATCATGCACGAGCATTGACAGTAGAACAAAGTGGTATTCATCAACACGGAGGACCATAGAGCCTGCGTACGCACGTGTGATGAATGCCGACTTCCCTGTGCGTACGCTAGTTCTACATTCCGTGCTTACGTGTGGAAGTAGGTCAAGTTCTACGTCCACGTTGATGAATGAGGGCCCAGGACTTTTGTTAGTCTGCAAGCCCTGAATCGCTTCCCTCACTTCTTTTTCAGTGATTTCACCATCACACATCACTCTATCCCCTTCATCTAATCTCATTTTCACAGTTTCCAGTACATTGTTCACACATTCCATATCCAATCCTTCACTCTTGTACAATTTTTTATAAAAAGATTCCACTGTATCCAATATTCCAACTAAGTCATTCACTTTTTCCCCTTTTTCGTTTTCTAGCTCTCTTATGTATGTCCTTCTCTGTTAACTTTTTTCTAGGCCTAGAAAAAACGAGGTGCTCCTTTCTCCTTCAAGGGCATATTTCGCCTTGCTCCTCATTATTGCTCCCATGCACTTTCTTCTTTCATTTTCTGCCCACTTTGCCTCTAGCTCTGTATACTTCTCTGCACTGTGTTCTGGATTTTCTTTTAATTTTTCCTCTTCTTCCGCTAGCAACCCTTTTAATTCCCATTCTTCTCTTTTGTTTTTATAATTTCTGGCCTTTGTATATCTTATACTTATCTTTTTTACATTAATTTTAACTTGTTCCCACCACATACCCACATTTTCATTAAACATTGGGTTTTCCATTTCAGCTTTCACATACCCATATATCTTTTTTTGATATTTCTCCTCACTCAGTACACTTGTATTTAAACACCACACACCCCCACCTCTCCCTTGTATTTCTATTCCTAAATCAAAACACACAGCCGCATGGTCACTCAAAAAATTTAACTTCTGTTCTATATTGTTAATGTAATTCCGTATTTCCCGTTTAACCAGACATAGATCAATCCGGCTTTGCCTTAAACAGCCCGCCACCACATGTTTCCTTGTAAACCCTCTTTTCCCAGAATTCTCCTCTCTCCACATATCCACTAGATCCACACTAGACATTATTTCTGTTAGTGTATTTCTAGCTGTGTCACACTTGAAAATCTTGCTCGTAGTATCTAACCTACTTTGCAAAGTGTTAAAGTCACCGACAAACAAACAATTCCCCTTCATGTGCACCTTTAGCCCTTCAAAAAAAACGTCCTAATTTTCTCTACATTGGGCGCATATATATTCCCTAATCTAAACAAAACTCCCTGATGTTCAAATTCTAATATAATCACCCTCCCTTCTGCGTCCTCATATATTATCTTTATATTTTCCACTACGTCTTTTTTAAATAATACTGCTACACCACATGATCGCTCTGTACCATGATTTACATATAATACATCAGTCCATTTTCTTTTCACATCATTCATAATATTTTCCGTCCACCACGTTTCCTGCAGCATCACTATATCTGTATTAAAAGTCGATATCACCTGCTCAATTTTAGTTTTGTTCCTCAGTCCATTCACATTAAGCGATGTTACAGTGATGGCAGCACACATGACGAAAAATATATTGATTATCCTATATATCATACCTCATCATACCTTCTTAATACACCTCCCTTTAGCACCTCTCTCCTCTCTTGATTTTCTTTTCAGTAGGTTGATAGCAGATGGGCTGGTGTCCATCTCCTCAGAGTCCTCTGATGTAGCCCCCACCTCTTCCCCGGTCCCTGGCAACCCCTCTGAGTCTCCTATAGACCCTTTCCTCTTCTTCCTCTCCTCCGTGCATGTAGACATTCCCTCTGCCACGTCCCTTTTGTCGCACGCCTCCAGATGCGCTCTGCCGCCTCCTCGCCCTCCAGCGCTGCCTTCCCGGGTCCGCGGCCCAGACCCAGTAGCTCTTGTTTCGCCTGTAGATGCTCCGGATCCCAGCTGTCTCTCCATGGACTTCAGTGACCTCAGCAGTCCCGAATCAAAACCATCTATGTTTTCATTTAGGCCTGCTGTGTCCTCTCTCTCTCTGCCGCGCTGTCAGCTCCTTCTCCTCATCATCTGCGTGCTGTGTGCTAGGGCCGTCACTCTCCTGTTCACTGACGCGCACTCAGCTCTGCGCTCTCCCCTGTCGCCGTCTCCACTTGATCTCCATCTGGGGTCTGCGTGATCTCCTCTTCTTCCTCATCCTCCTCCGCTTCATCATCTCCTTTGTCATCTTCGTCTTCTTCCTCTCCTTCGTCTTCATCATCTGCTACTGCCTCACCCTCGTCCTCTCCACCTGTTTTCTCCGTCTCAGTGGCTTCTCCTCCGTCGTTTCCACTCTTCTTGGCAGCCCCACCGGTCTCACCTCTCGTATCCTGCTCCTCGTAGCGCTTCCAGGGCGTGCATGTACACTGCGCGTACTTTTCATCACATCCCCTGCACTTTCGTTCAGTGTCACACTCTCGAGCATAGTGTCCTTGCTGGGCACATTTGTGACATTTAAAGTCCGGGCAATCTCTCAGGACGTGACCAGGCTGAAGACACAGTCTACAAACTCTCACCTGCCTATTATGGATCACTCTAAAATGTTCCATCCCCTGTTGAGTCTCAAACCGGGTCGAATACGGCAGGGATTTGACTCAGTGAACTTCACTTTTACGAACCTTGTGCCGTCTATAATGTCTGTTCCAGGCCACATCCTTCTCTTGATCTGCATTACCGCCGCCACTCCCCATAGCTTCAGTTTCTCGAGAATGTCCTCATCCGTTATGTATAAAGGCAGACCCAAAAAAGAGACGACAACCTCATCGTTCGACAGTTCTGTTGCCATTATCCTACTGTCCTTGATTTTAAAACCGTCCATTCGTTTCTCCTTCACCTTCTCATCCATCAACATGATTTCATACTTCTTGGGCGTCTTGTATCGACATCCAATGACTGTCCCACACTCCGACTTTATCGCCCTCAAAAGCTCCATCATTGTGACTCTATCAGGCCCCTCAATGTCCACCTCAACTGTTAATCTTAACTCATATTTTAGTTCATTCATTTCATCCGTCTGTCTCGGAATCCGCCCGCCGTTCGAAATGTTTGTTGCCATGATTTCCCGTCCGAGCCTCGAGACAAACGTCAATTTCCCCCAAACAGCTAAAAGCCGTTGGGGGAAACTACACTATACAAAAAACAATATAACACTCTACTACTTACTCTATACTCACTTTAACCAACTATCTCACTATCAAACTCAAAGCTTCCGTGCGCTGTCAAATTCAAACCGACCTGTCAAAAAAAAGGGCGTGTTCTAGGCGACAGTGTTAACCACTACACCACCGTGCCGCCTGAAGGATGGATGTAGGCGTTGGTGCTCGCGATGTCCGTGAAGTGGAAGAACATGGTCCGGTACCAGCGGGAAGTTCTGCGGTGTGTGGAGTAGTACTGGATCAGCTGGTCTGAAAGGTCAACTCCGCCCATGTGCTTGTTATAGTGAATGATGGGGTTGGGACAACGAAACGTCTTGACCATCCAGTGCCCATGCTCCTTCAAGATTCAAGAGATTCAAGAGTTTTATTCATCACATACATACCAGGCATACAGTGAAATGCGGGTGGCCATGCCTGCTTCGATTGTGCAATAATACAAAATAATAAAATAGACATAATAAACAGGTATAAAAATACATAAAGCATATACTTTTACTCTCCTCTGGACCGTGTCTGTAGGTTGAAGGACCGCTGGGTGGATGGTGGAGCACACGGCCACCTAGACAGAATAGAATAGAATAGAAAAGAAATTAATCATCCACAGGGAAATTTTACACTACAAATCGCTCACAGTAGAGGAGTATAGGAGTGCATACCTCCTTTGTGTCCATCCACTTGGTCAAGACCAGGGACCCCTCTCTGATCCATCTAATGGAGCCTCTCTCCGACTTCTTGGTGAGGGCATTTGGTCTGCCCCTGGGACACCCTCTCCGGATCTCCCTGTACGTACCACAGGCTCCAAACTTCATGGCATGCAAGTCCATGAACAGCTTGGGACTGGTGTAGAAGTTGTCTACATAGATGTGGTATCCAGTCCCAAGGTACGCTGGCTGAATAATAATAATAATAATAATAATAATAATAATAATAATAATAATAATAATAATAATAATACATCAATTAGGTATAGCACTTTTCCAAATGCTCAAAGACACTTTACAGAGCAAAATAAAACATTCAGTTTTAGTAGAAAAAATATTATACCTGAATGAGATCGACAACGGCATCATAGATCAGCCCGTGTTCAGTTGTCGGCGTTTGTTGTTTGCCGATGTAGAAGTTGAAGTTCAGAGTGTAGCCGTTATCGGAGTCCGCCAGCACAAACAGCTTGATCCCCCGTTTTGTTGGCTTGTCCTTCATGTACTGGGTAGATAGATTGATAGATAGAATAGTTTATTGATTTAGAATGGAATAACATATATACATTTGAACAGGTATACATATCACCATTTACCAATAGGATTAAAATAAACACAATAAAGTCATAGGCTTGTTTCCATTGCGGCCCTTCATCATTGGTGTCCGTGGATTTATGAACTGGTGTGTGGACGTAGTGTTTGTAGTGTCAGGATGTGTGGTATAAAAAGAAAAAAATACCTGGGTCATGCCAGTATGCGCCTTTGTCGCCACCATTCACTAATCCACCGCCAGGTCCTTCTTTGGGTGGTAATGGGCCTTGCAGGAATCAAGAATTTCATACATCATATGCTTGTTCCTGGACAGAACAAAGTCACGAATAAGAATAACAAAACAAATTGCCTAAGAATAAAATAGGCCTAAGAATAAGATAATAATAGAGTATGTACCGGGACAGCTTGTCATGCTGCGGTGTTCCCTTTTTGGCATCATTGGTGTCATCATCCTCTGGATCGCTCATGTGGATGTTCCATAGGATCGACCTGAAGTCAAAGTCAGCTTTATTGTCGCTTCTCATAACATAGGACACTATAAACATAAACATATGGGACACGATGTACATACACTATACAAGACTATATATTATACCTGAATCGGTCCCGGAACATGACCAGCCTTGGAAATGCCACAGATAGTACGTGCTGTACTTTCCAGTAGTCCGGGATGGCAGGCAGATGGAGGAGCGCCGTGTACAACAGCAGGCCGATGAATTTGGACATCTCATCCGCGTCGACATCCACCCACTTGTGCTTCTGGCTGAAAGGGATAACCTGTCCCTCGTGAGTCCTTGAATTGATATGGTTATGGACCAGTCGACCAAAAGATTCGCGGAACGACAGAGTATTTCAAACGGAGCCTTTATTTGTTGGTCACACAGAGAAGAGAACTCTCCTGCAGCCCGCACGGGCTCAGCTCCTCGCACCACCAGCAGAAGAAAAAAGTACATCACACTACATGTCATTTATACAGAGGAGGAGGGGAGGGGTGTATGTGTGTATATGTATTTGTGTGTGTAGTATGTGTGTGTGCTTGTCTGTGTGTGTGCTTGTTCCAGAAGGGGGGGCTAATGGGTTCCAGATGTATAGGCAAGGAGAGACCCCTAGTCTTGAACAACATCCCAACAAATCATGGGCGCGACAGCTGGGTGGGGGAGATGTGTGCGCGTGTGTACGTGAGTGTGTGTGCGTGTCGGAAGAGGAGGATGTGTCAAGTCAAGTCAAGAGTTTTAATTGTCACGGCATACACGTATACAATGAAATGCGGGTGGTCTTGCCCGCGACGATGTGCAATACAGTGGTACAACATATAATAGAATCCAATAAAAAAACAACATTGTGCAATAAACAGGTAACAGGTAACATGGCGTGACATCTCGGTATCTGTACATAGTATTTACAGAGCATATAGGACATGCTAGGTAGCTTTAGTAGTGCAATACACTGTTCCTGTTATACTAATTTAAAGTGGCCTTTCCTCTTGGCCATAAGTGTGCGTGTGTGCGGCATGAGTGTGTGCCCGCTCGTGTTAAAGTGTTAAAGTGGCTGCTAGTGTGTGAGCGTGCACAGCGTGCGTGTCGTGTGTGTGCTCGTGTGTGCTTGTGTGTGGATAGTTCAGTGTTCTGTGGCACTCAATGTTCATTGTTCAAGGCTCTGATGGCCTGGGGGAAGAAGCTGAGCCTAAGCCTCTCCGTCCTAGTAGCTGGGGTTCGCAGGCGTCTGCCTGACCTCAGCAGCTGGAACAGGCTGTTATTGGGGTGGTAGGGGTCTTTCATTATTCTGCAGGCTCTGGATTTGCACCTCTTGTTGTATAGAACCTGCAGGGGAGGTAGCGCAATACCCGTGGTACGCTCGGCTGAGCGCACCACTCTCTGTAGGGCCTTCTTGTCCTGTGCCGTGCTGTTTCCATACCAGGCAGTGATGTTTCCGGTCAAGATGCTCTCTACAGCTCCTGAGTAGAAGGACTGGAGTATCTTCCCCGATACTCTGAACTTCCTTAACTGTCTCAGGTGGTAGAGGCGCTGCTTCGCTTTCTTTACTACTGTGTCTATGTGTGTTGACCATGTCAGATCCTCTGAGATGTGGACCCCCAGGTACTTAAAGCTGCTCACCCTGTCCACGGTAGCCCCGTTAATCATCAGTGGTGTGTGTGTCTCCTGCTGTCCTCTCCTATAGTCCACGATCAGCTCCTTGGTTTTACCAATGTTCAGGAGCAGGCTGTTGTCCCGGCACCAGCGTTCCAGTACCTCAACCTCCTCCCGGTAGGCCTTCTTGTCGTTGTCCGAGATCAGCCCCACCACCACCGTGTCGTCTGCGAACTTCACTATGGAGTTGGAGCTGAACTTGGCCACACAATCGTGTGTGTAGAGTGAGTACAGCAGGGGGCTTAGAACACAGCCCTGGGGGGACCCGATGCTCAGGGTGATGGTGTTGGAGGTCTGACCCCCCACCCTGACCGCCTGGGGTCTTTCACTCAGAAAGTCCAGTACCCAGGCGCTCAGGGCGGAGCTCAGACCCAGCTCGATCAGCTTGTCCACCAGTCTGGTGGGGACTATGGTGTTGAACGCTGAGCTGTAGTCAATGAACAACAGTCTCACATAGCCCCCCTTCTGACGGTCAAGGTGGGAGAGAGTGCTGTGCAGTACCTGGGAGACCGCGTCGTCAGTGGACCTGTTTGTCCTGTATGCAAATTGCATAGCGCTGCTGTCGGGACAAAACCTCATAACTCCAAAAACCCAACTTTTCAGCAGATGAAAAAAACAAACACAGATTTGAGGGTGAATAGAGTTAGGAGGTTTAGACAGATGATCGGTTTAATGCTTTCCCATTGTTTAAACTTTGTAAAACCCACACACACATATGGAGGATGATCTACGGAGTTGATTTATATAATAAAAAAAATATAAAAAAAATGGAGTTATGAGGTTTTGTCCCGACAGCAGCGATAGGGTCCATATCACTGGGGAGGGAGGCACAAATGTGGTCCTTGACCAGCCTCTCAAAACATTTCATGACCACAGAGGTGAGTGCCACCGGTCTGTAGTCATTTGGACATGTTGGGGAGGGTTTCTTCGGTACAGGGATGATGGTAGACACCTTGAAGCAGGCAGGGACCACTGACTCCGCCAGGGATTGATTAAATATGGCGGTGAACACCGGGGCAAGCTGGTTGGCACAGGACTTAAGTATGCGTCCTGTTATACCATCTGGGCCAGCAGCCTTCCTGGTGTTCACCTGCATAAATGCTCTTCTCACACTGTGTTCCGACAACGAGAGAGCCCCCCCCGCCCCCCCGCGGTTGCCCCCCCCCTCCCCCCCTCCACAACAGCCGGCGTGCCAGTGACGTCACTAGCCAGAGGGCTAGCGGCGACACTGTCTACACCGAACCGAGCGTAGAAGGAGTTGAGTTTGTCCGCGAGAGAGGCGTCGTCGCTCCCCATTGAGGGGGCGCTGACTTTGTAGTCAGTTATTGTCTTCAGTCCCCGCCACAAGCCTCTTGTGTCGTTTTGTGCCATTTGTGTCTCCAGTTTATCAGCATATGTCCTCTTAGCAAGTTTAACAGCCTTGCGCAGAGTGTAGACTGAAGCCTTGTACTCTTCCATATTTCCTGACTTTCTGCCCAGGTTATAAGCCGTGGTGCGAGAGTTCAGGGCTGCTCTAATAGTACTGTCCACCCAAGGTTTCTGGTTTGGGAAAACCCGCACCTTTTTCGTGAGGACAATACTGTCAGCTACTGTTGTTATGTAGCTCCATGTGTGTGTGAGGCGCGCGCGTGTGTGTGTGTGAGGAGGGAGCCACAGGATGGATGCAGCAACGGGGTCATCAGATATAGATATAAGATATTACCAGACATTATGAACGATGAACCTATCAACTTTAAGATATTCGACATCAATGAACTAAAAAACTATCATGGCCCAGAGCTTTCCGTCTCACAGCATACTTGTTCGTGTTGTCAGCCACGGTCTTCATTGAACCTAGGGAGAAAAACAACATAAACAGATCTTTAGGCGAGTATGCTGCATGGGCATCCAGCTGGGGTCCTGGGGGCCTGCGAGGCATGAAACGGCTGACTGGCGGGGCTTGGTCAGGATCCTTTTCAGTGTTCCAGGGTGTCAGATCTGCCTGGGCTGGGGGTCTTCGCCTGGCCTTGGTTGTAGGCTGCGCACGTCTGCAAATAAATGGCACACACATTGTACATATAAAACATTGCTCATTTATCACACTACAACACTCTGCACAGTGCACACACACTGTATATACGCTCTCAACATTCCATTCTGTATATATTGCAAAGTCTGCAAACTGAGTAATTAAAGAAAAGCTATAAACAGCGATAATAAGTCTGTCTCACCTGTCTGAGCGTGACCTGAACCTGGTTTGGGTCCTTCCGGTCGATGTTCCAGGTAAATCGCTGTAGACATGTAAACACATTATTTTCAACTTTTATGAACAGTTTTATAAACAAAAGCACTAACTTCCATAATAAGTCTGTCTCACCTGTCTGAGTCATTTGACCTGGCTGGGCCCCGCCTCGCTGGGCCTTTGCCCCTTGTCCTTCCGGTCGTTGGTCCAAGTTGTTCTGGTATCTCGTTATCGCTGTAGACAATGACATGTAAACACATTACATTTAGTTTCTTACCTGGTCCTGATCAACACAAATAAGTATATTCTGTATATTGCAAAGTCTGCAAGCAATAAAATTAAAAATAAAAAGCAATAACAGTCTGTCTCACCTGTCTGTCTCATGCATGGCTTCCCCAGCCCTGTTTCCTCTCCTACTCCCAGGCTCATCGTCTCTGTGTACAATGACATGTAGAAATACATTATTTTCAACTAAGACTAAGTGTTTTATTTAAACGTTGTACATGTGTGAGGTGTTTCCCAGACAGAACAGTAATGAGTGAGACAATAAAGCATCTGTACCTGTCGAGGACAAAGGATGGATCGGCGTCGAATCCAGATTCTTCTTCAGAAATATCATAGCCTGATTCCACGCCAATAAGTGCATCCAATTCCTCGTCATCATCGAAATAATCATCCCAGTGGGAGACGGCTCTCGGACACGGTTCAGCTCGCCTCATCATGATGCCAAAAAATGCTCAAAAAAAGTCAAAATATACTCAAAATTGCTCCGACAAACTCCGAACTGTTGTCATCCAAAGCATGCGGAAGAATGAATGAAAATGTGTAGAATCTTCTATTAGGGGGTAGGGCTTAGTCGGCAGCTTCCGTTTCAGTTTACCGTGTGACAATACGATCTTTCTAGCCAAAGTTATTCAACAAATAAAAAATAAATGTGGCACATTTTACGCATGCGTAAAAGTTTATTTAGCACGAATTGAAATTATCCTGGTTCAGTTATTTATTGTTTTATCAACACCAAATAAAAAGTAGCGTGTAACTTCGGGTCTAACCATTCGAGCTACGTCGAAAAAAACCTGGAAAATGACTACAATTCCCAGGCAGACCACGACAAACAATTGACGTCATTCTATCGCGCCCGCGATATCAGCGTCGCCGGAGAGTTCGCTGTATCAGCCGAAACACACGATACCAAATAATTGCTTCCCTAGCACTAACAGTTGTGATTGGAGGATCAAGAAAAGAGGGTGGCGCTTGAGATAAGTCAATAGGAATCAGTTCAAGTTCTATGATTTAAATTGAAAGATAGACAGGGAGGAGAGTGACCGGGAAAGTCACATGATTCCACGGCGCTGGGAGGTCCTCTGGGAGAAGGGATAGAGTGAATACAATTTTATGGGCCATGATTTTCCTATTAGCGTTTGCTAGCTGTGTGCTAATCTAATGTATCTCTATACGCTCCATATCATCTACCTGTGACAAGGGCTGTGCTCAGTCAGATATAGCAACATGCCACAGTAAATACATGTAGAACTCACCAAAACCTGGTAATCAGGAAATTAGCTGTTATTCTGTTGACTGAAAATCATATAATCTGTTGGCATATTTTTCCTGCTTTGTTTGTCCAATGTTATTATGTGGACAATTCTGACAAATAAGCGTGAACCAAACATGACTGGGACCAAATTAAATCAGTTGGACTCTCTTAACACTTTGAATGCCCATCACGAGATATCTCAGGTTATCAGCCCGCGGGTTGAATGCCCATCACGAGAATTCTCTTTTTTTTTTTTTTATTAGCGATCTGAATTCATATTTCATCAACCGAGTCTATCGTTGGTATACCTGCCCCGCCAGGCGCTCAGATGTGAAAAAGCGCCTCCTATCGTCTCCCAGATGGTAATGCACCATTTTGGATTGGACTCAATGAAAATGGATGAAAAAAAAAAAATCCGGAATCCACATTTTACTTCTCACGCATGTAACCGGAGCTGATCAGATTAATTCTGGACCCTCAGCACAGCGTGTAATATGTGTTTTGCAGTATACGCGTGGGATCAATAAAAGGATCGATTTTTGGAATGGCGATCAGGAATTGGAATAATCCAATTGGATACCATCTGATCTCAGGTAAGGAATCTATTTTACCAGTCTTAGGATAATCAGACCTGTTTTCACGGAGATATAAACTTTTCCCCTATAATGTGATATGGCTGTTTGACTGTAAGAGCGATCAGGAACTGAGAGAATCGATTTTCAGCTCGCGGCACCAGCGTGCACACGTACACATATACTATCGATAATCTAGCGTTTATTTGAAAACGATTCATAAATAGGCCAAAAAATTACAACGTTCTAGAATATTACAGTACAGGGCGATTATCATGGAATCTTTATTTTTTCATGAAAACGAGGGCTTTTCAAAATGCTATAAAACAGAAATGAACCGATAAAAAAACAATCCGCTTCAACAATGTTGACTGGAAAATGAGTCATTGATAAGCGACGGGCAGATTAGACACATAGCCATAATTTAAAACATAGATTAGGCGATATTAATGCTAACATTGACGTGGATGGTGGGCATTCAAGCACTAAATGTGCGCCCCCTGCTGGGCACTGAAAGTGTTAATTTGAGTCTGATTCGATATACAGCACAATGTAAATCAATAATGTTCATGTCTTTCTATTAGCAAAGCTGTGTGTTATATGTCCCATTGTTTATGTGCATGAAACTATTTGGTTTCAATCCCAGCAATGATCCCAAGCAATCTGGGCCCTATTCCCCGTACCTGGTTCAACTAAATCGATCAAAAGTCCCATTATCCAGATTCAATTAACCCGATGTTTGAATCCGCGCTTTCCCTGTTCCTCGAACGCTGATTCAGTCTCGTTAATTCGAACCAGACTTGATACGCAGGATAATTGCGCACGGCCGCCTCAGTTGAAAAGACAGCAGGTGTCGATCGCAGAAATCCTGATTTTCTAATGGCATTGATTGATTGATTGATTTAAAACTTTATTAACAGATTACAGAATGGGTACAATACAGTATGGCTCAATAGCCTCGCCGACAAGTTAAATGCATATCTATAGGTTAATTTTAAGTCCCTCATTACCCCAATAAATCAGATTATATTTCTTTAAATGTGCCTGCTGGCAGTAGGCTTAATGGAATGAATAATCAAATGAGATCTTTCTAGCGAAAATAATTTGTTCAACTCTTTCAGAATAAGGATAAAAACAAGCCCAAATAGTATATCTAATTCAGGGGTGGGCAACTTTGTATATGGTGAGGGCCACAAAATGTCCACAATCAATCTGGGGGGCCGCATTGTTTATCGGCAGTCCCGCCAGTAGTACCCCATCACTCAAATAGCCCTAATAGTCACAAGGTATATAAACAATTATAATTTGTTGTAACTTTGTTTTTATTCCATTTCAAATGCATTTAGTAATGCAATTTCAACTTTATGAATTTATAAACAGCTGAATTTAAAAGTATTGCTGTGTAACCCCAAATATATACAAAAATGATCAATTATAATTAAGGCTTCTAATAAAATAAATGTATGAACTTAAAGCCCACTGCTCAACAAACACAAAGCATAATTCCTGCTGCATTTCACTACAACAGTAAATCAAAAGTGCAATAATAAATGATTTTGTTAAATGTATAAACTTTTATCCTGCTACTAAACAAAACAGTATAACACTGAAATGCATGTTATGGATATGAAGCACTCAGGAATGTTTTGTTTAGTAGCAGGATAAAAGTGTATACATTTAACAAAATCATTTATTATTGCACTTTTGATTTACTGTTGTAGTGAAATGCAGCAGGAATGCTGCTTTGTGTTTGTGTTATTAGTGTTATCTGAACACTACAAAAGTAAACAAGTAAAGTGCAAGTAAAGTAAAGTGCAATACTACATGCCTCCCATTGACCCTTTATCAAACTGGCATGACATTCACCCTCGCCCCACAGTGGGTCAATAATGGTTATAATAATAATAATAATAATAATAATAATAATAATAATAATAATAATAATAATAATAATAATAATAATAATAATAATAATGGTCCCCTCGCTACACCTCTCCATCATCTCCCCCCCTCTCTACACCTCTTCATCATCTCTTCCCCCCTCTCTACACCTCTTCATCATCTCCTCCCCCCCCCCCCTCTACACCTCTTCATCATCTCCTCCCCCCCTGTCTTTAATGAGACACTTGTGGTCTCTCTTGTTGGCGCACAATAGCAGGAATGTCAACTTCAATGTTTGTGCATGCAATCTGCATCAGATGAAATAATGTTTCATCCGACAGCCTGTTTCTCTCCTTTGACTTGATGTGCTTCATGTTTGAGAAATTGCTCTGTATGTGCTCCCAAACATACTGGCCATAGAGAGGGCAAAGTCCCTGAGGAGTGGGAAGCGGGGATCAGGTAGCAGTTTCCAAAACGAAATTCCCCTCTCATTTCTCTTTGCTTGAAAAAAAGGATCTGACTGTAGCTCGCACAGTTCAAGCTGCAACGGTGGGGGCTGCTCTGACACCGTAGCGGTGAGGGGGCCGGCAAACAGCGCTATCCGTGACTGCATGCCGTTGAAATCTTCAAACCAATCATTGAATTGCATTTGCAGTGTTTCAATGTCGCTCCTGTACTTTCCGACGGCTCAGCCATCGGATTTCTGTGTGTAGCTGCAAGTCGCCATAATCAGTGTCCATCTCTTCCAAAAAGGAGACAAACTTTCTATGGTTTAGTGACCTGTTGCCTCCACGAATTAGATTGGTAACCTTGGTAACCAAATCCATAACATGGCTGTAGTAGTCAAGCTTCTTGGCACAGAGAGCCTCCTATATCAGATAAAAAAATAATAAAAATTATTTAACGACTCTCGCATATAATTTTACTACACTCGACTCGCATTGGTCATTATTAGTGACCCACAATAGATGGAAATTATGTTAGCGAACTTACCTGATGTATAATGCAGTGCAGCATTGGACACTCAACGCCACTCTGCCTTAGAAGCCTGGCGAATCCTGTGCGTTTTCCTTTCATTGCCGGTGCTCCATCTGTAACAACAGCCGACAGTTTATCAAAACCCCCATATTGCTGCACGGCACTTTCAACAGCGTTTCATATGTCCACACTAGGGCTGACCCCTATTAGTCAAATAGTCGACTAATCGATCGAAAGGAGCCATAGTCGACTGCCAACTCTTCTTAGTCGAATACAATAAAAAAAATAAAAAAATATTATAATTTTTTTTAATTTTTTTTTAATATTGGCCTGGGGCCGCATGGAACGTCGGTGAGGGCCGCCAGTTGCCCCTCCCTGATCTAATTGATACGAATTATATTATGAGGATATCTGTACTGTATGTGCTTAGGTATTATGTACTATATAAATATTATACATGGTTCCCAAAGAGAGGCTTGGAGGGAGGCTTGCAGTTACACTATTAATCAGGTTTTAATCTGTTCATCCATACATGTATTGAATTGATTAACCTTCAGTTTATACCAGTGACACCTCATGTTCATCATCAGATAACAGTGCTTGAAAAGATAAATGCATTTTCTCAAATTCATTCATCAAAACGTCAAAGGCTCATTCTATTTATCAAGTCACGTCACGTCATCAAATCCATCAAACAGCGCATCTCCTCATATATTTTAAACCCAGTTACAATATCACAATAACGTGTGACACTGTCACAGTGACAGTGATACAATTTAACACTCCACAGATTCAGATTCCTCATAATTCATATCCACAATCCGCGCATAGACGCTTCAGCTTGAATGAAACACAATCCGGGCGCTCCGTTAAGCAAATACACAGCAAAGAATATGAAACTAATCAGAGCCAAACGCCCGATAGGTTTCATTCATTAAAAATATCCCTGCAGGATTCACATTTGCAATGATCTGTTTAGTCCGTTATTAAAATAACTGTGTGTCGCGAGCACCGTATCCGTATAAATATGACGTGCATTATATAGGACAAAGTAAATTCATAGGCTGAATATGATTTATTATCAGCATTTTAGGTAGACCTATTATTTTACATTTCAAACGAAGCACAAAAACATAATTCAGAATGGTATAATGGGATCTAGACTGTGAGAAATATTTCAGGAAGGGAGCTGGCATTTCTTTGCGAGGGTGTGGCCATGGTTCATCCAGCTAACTGAACTAAACCCTGCTCCGGAGCAGGTTCAAACTTTATGATCTGTTACCATGGCGATTTAGAAAATCCGACGTCGGGGAACGGAAATGTCTGGCTTAAGTCAAGCTATGCTGAAAATTATCCGGCTAACTCAGTTAGCCAGGTACGGGGAATAGGGCCCTGGACAAATTATCCTGTTATTCTCACCAATTAGTTTTAGTTCTTGGGGGAAGAAGCTGGATACAGTCGCTCAATGCACCATCTCACAGAGGCATGCACACATGAACATATACTTGTACATACGGCACACACACGCACACACACATATGCTTAAATACATAAACACTTAAACACCTCCAAGCATAGCCAAAGAACTGGTAAGAACATCTCAGGAAAGCAGACCCCCCCCCCCCCCCCCCCCCCCCACCAAAAACGAACTAAAAAGATCTATTCATTATATTCTGTCAATCTGTTTCTTGCTTTATTCCCTTGCGGATTTAGTAACCACAAAAGAAAAACTCCTGTTGTCTTCGATTGATTGCTATTGCTATCTCCCTGTTCTACCTGAAAACAAATCAAAATGACAGGAACAAATACCAACAAACATCCAAAAAGACTGAATGGTGGTGTCTGGTAGCACTTCCTCTCTTTCCATCTTCCACCTACACATGATAAATATGCCTTCACTTCCTCCACATTTCTTGAAGACATCCATTTTTCATGTGAGAAGGGTCAAGGGTGATCTACTCATTAATGATGAACTAAGGGGGAGCCATCTCCATGGCAACACAGATGACACTGGCCGTGATTAATTGCCATTACAATACCTTTGTGGATGATCTGAGTGATTGATCAGCAAAGTGTGTGTGAGAGAGAAAGTTTAAGTGTGTGTGCATGTGTACAGTATGTGTGTGTGTGTCTGACTGTGTACTGTGTGTACATGGAGTAAATCTGCAATGCACGTGTTTGTTTGTGTCCGCATGTCTGTGTGTGAGTGTGTTTAAGTGTGTGTGTGTGTGTGTGTGTGTGTGTGTGTGTGTGTGTGTGTGTGTGTGTGTGTGTGTGTGTGTGTGTGTGTGTGTGTGTTAATGTGTGTGCGTGTGCAAGGTATTGATCATCAGGAGACATTTGTCTCCAGATGAACCATTAATTTTGAGAGGGGGGAGAGAGAGAGAAAGAGAAATAGAAAGGGAGAGTGAAAGAGAGAGGGAGAATGAGTGTGTGTGAGAGAGATAATGAGAGAG
Organism: Notolepis coatsorum; assembly: GCF_963971535.1. Lineage (NCBI taxonomy): Eukaryota > Metazoa > Chordata > Actinopteri > Aulopiformes > Paralepididae > Notolepis > Notolepis coatsorum. The sequence goes on from NC_140171.1 coordinate 49,773,225, forward strand.
AAAGAGAGCGAGAGAGAGAATTAAATAGATTAACACATCTTGCGCCAAAAACTAGTTATCTCGTTATTTCCCGCCAATCGGATAGTTAACTCGTTTTTATGATCGTTATTAACTTTATTCGCTATTGGCATTCATAATTCATCCAGGAAGGCTCCGGGAGCCAGCTGGACCCTGTCTGATATTGCAACGCCTCAATACCGCCGCCTGGTGGATTTCGGGGGAGTTGCACTCCACTCTAAACAGGAAGTGGTGCTCTGTGCATCGGGGAAAAAGCTCCGGCAGAGATATCTTGTAACGTGGATCAAGATACACACTCGAGTGCATGGGATCGCTTTCGAGACGCAAGAATCAATATGCTTTCGGCGTTTATTGCGTCATACAAACGGAAAATGGATCTAGCAGATCGACATCAAATAATTGGAATTTTTTTCCTCCAGTCTCATCGGGCACAGGTAAGAGGAATCTAACGTTAGTTCCAGCTCGATTGTCCATTTATTTCATTGCAATCTATCCGATCAACATATGGTGTCGTACTAAAGAAAGCCGTTAGTGGGGCGGCTGGGTGGCGCAGCGGACATTGCGCTCGTCACCAACGCAAGAGACACCGGGTTCGAATCCGGCTGTCGGCGTTGCCTCCGGCTTGGGCCGGCCGTCATACTAACTCAATTGGCAGAGTTAGCGGGTGGGAAGTTGAAGGGTGGTAGTCTGGTCGTTGTGAACAGCGACTCCTACAGGTCGGTTGGGGCGCCTGCACAGCAAAGTCAGGAAAATGAGCCTCCTACATGTTACTCCTCGCCAAATGAGAGTCCGCGCTGGCAGGTGAAAAGATGTGACAGACTGCCTCCACATGTATCGGAGGGGACATGTGATGCAAGACTTCTATCCTCCCTACAACCGGCCAGTGGGGGGCATATGCGAGCAACGATTAGGACAGGACAGGGAGAATTGGCACAAGAGGTAAATTGGGATGGGGAGAAAAATCACAGAAAAGGAGGAGAAAAAGTAGATACAAAAAAAGAAAGCCGTTAGTGACAATCAAGGAATCATAAACGACCCCCCCCCCCCTTTCCTTCACGCATGATGGAGCATAATGTATAGCGATCATATGCATTTAAATTTTTTAATATAGCGTGTATAGGAACGAAACGCCAATCGATTATGTGTAATATAATATATAACACGCATTCTAGGAATTACTGCTATACACTCCAAAAACATACTTATATTCACAACGGTACTAACACGACAATGTATGAATGGAAGAATATAACGTTCCCACATCCGGAACGATAGATACCCGATGTTGAATGGGCCATAGTAATGTCGATATAGCTATAATATTTAAAAAGTTATAGCCCTGCAAAGAAGGTGAGCCACTCCATAGGGTTACAGCACTGGCAGAGAGTGGTATAAGATGGGCATACTGCATGGCGCAGAATGTGTTAAGAACAAATGTTTACTAAAATAGCTGAATGTCTCTCTTGGTTGGAAGTTCACGAGGAATGTCATAACAACATATGAGCCATTTATCTTTTTTACAAAATAATATTTTCTAGTTCTGATACACATGGTTATTCTACTTGGCACACTGCTGGAGGCTATTTCACTTTGCCAAAATTCAAGACTACATTGTTTCAACATACAGTGATATACAGAGCAATGGTCAAATTGAATTGACTTCCAAATCATATTATGCAACATAATAATGTATATGGTTTTAAGAAAAATATTAAATGTTATTATTATGTTAATATGTGTGATATGTATGATTTATATAATGCATGTCATAGTTATACGGATACGCCGCTCGCGAGTCGCGACACACACTATGTGGTTATTTTAATAACGGAGCATTGCAAATGTGAATCCCGCAGGGATATTTTTAATGAATGAAACCTATCGGGCGTTTGGCTCTGATTCGTTTCATATTCTCCGCTGTGGATGTATTTGCGGAACGCCCGAATTGTGTTTCATTCAAGCATAAATTGAAGCGTCTTTATGTGTGGATTGTGGATATGAATTACGAGGAATCTGAATCTGTGGATTGTTAAATTGTATCACTGTCACTCACACGTTATTGTGATATTGTAACTGGGATTAAAATGTCTGAGGAGATGCGCTGTTTGATGGATTTGATGACATGGACGTGACTTGAGAAATTGAATGAGCCTTTGACGTTTTGATGAATGAATTTGAGAAAATGCCTTTATCTGTTCAAGCACTGTTATCTGATGATGAACAAGAGGGTGATGCACATGAGGTGTCACTGGTATAAACCAAAGGTTAATCAATTCAATGCATGTATGGATGATGTCCGAAACAGATTAAAACCATATTAATAGTGAAACTGTATAGCCTCCAAGCCTCTCTGACACATTCTTTCGGGGGTCACGCCTTGAAAACTTTGGAAACCATGTATTTATATAGTACATGATACCTAAGCGCATACAGTACAGATATCCTCATAAGTATCTATTAATTCGTATCAATTAGATACTATTTGGGCTTGTTTTTATCTACTTATTCTGAAAGAGTTGAACAAATTATTTTCGCTAGCAATATCTCATTCGATTATTCATTCCATTAAGCCTACTGCCAGCAGGGGCGCTCCAGTAGCACACCACAGAGCGAGCTGAGTCGCGAAGCTGTCGCCCCGGGTTCGTTTCCCATACCCGGTGGCCATATGCCGCCCTCTTCTCCTCCCGTTTCACCCTCTCTCCTCTGTCGGTCCTGCGTGGTCAGAAAAATCTGAAAATGCTATAAAAAAAATAAAAAATTTAAAAGCCTACTGCCAGCAGGCACATTTAAAGAAATATAATCTGATTGATTGGGGTAATGAGGGACATAAAATGTGCCTATAGATATGCATTTAACTTGTCGGCGAGGCTATTGAGCCATACTGTATTGTACCCATTCTGCAATCTGTTATAAAGTTTTCAATCAATCAATCAATGCCGTTAGAAAATCAGGATTTATGCGATCGACACCTGCTGTCTTTTCAGGTGAGGCGGATTTATTCATCGGGTTAATTGAATCTGGCTAATGGGACTTTTGATCGACTTAGTTGAACCAGGCACGGGGAATAGGGCCCAGGTCTCCCATCAGCTTCACATGTCGACACATCGTTCCATCTCCGGACCGATCCCACACAGAACAATGACCCCCGAGATTCACTTGTCCTTACACCGCTTTCTCCTCATGCTCATACCTGAGCACCATGTGTTGTTGAGGGAGGATGGCTGGCAGGCAGCTCACAGGACCGTGGTGTGTGCGTGTGTGTGTGTGAGAGAGAGAGAGAGAGAGAGAGAGAGAGAGAGAGAGAGAGAGAGAGAGAGAGAGAGAGAGAGAGAGAGAGAGAGAGATGTGGAGGGTTGTGGACACATGCATGCTTTGAGTCAGTCCCTGCTGTGTGTATGTGAAGAGATAGGAAGTGTCTGTGTGTGTGTGTGTGTGTGTCTATATGAGTTACAGCTATAGTATAAAGTATGCAATAAAAATAATTAGCCTATAAACACACAAAAACGCAGACACAGACAGTCTCTCTCTCACTCTCTCACTCTCAGATAATCCTGTTGCTGGACTTGTGTGTCTGACTCTGCATCGACACACTGCTTTCTCACATGTCCTCTGCAGCCTACAACTATCTGACTAGCACATCCCTATGCAGAGCTGTTTCTACGCCTGTACGTCACAGCCTGCTAAACAGCTGTGCTCAAGAGAGCCAAAAGCATTCTAGTGTGTAAGTGTGCATAGTTTGTGCCAAAATGTCTCTTGTGTTACTGTGAAAGCCTGTGCAGGACCCAACCAATAAAAAGCTAGAGCATACAAGAGTAACATTTTATATTATGTAGCCTATGTGAACTTTTATATCCAAAGCTAATTCAGTCAGTATATGAACCTACAGGTCTCTACTCATTATATTATAAACTGCATGCCATCAAGGGCAGATTGTCATCAAATATGGAGTGAGAGTCTACAGTCTATATTGGGTGCATACAGAGTATCATAATTAACCAACAATTAAGCTTGTCTGGACATTTATGAGTCATGCAGTGATCAGAAAAGTAAACACATTTTCGGTTCTAATCTATAGAATAGTCTAAAAAGTATAGCTTCCCGCGCACACGCCCCCTGAGGATACAACCTGGGTATGATGGAATAATAATTGGATGTGACTTTGTCTGTGCGATGATGATGCCTCCATTTCACACACAGCCAATACATACACACACGCATATGTTGTCGCCAAATACATACATGTTATGCCGCACCCCCTGGTGAAGAGAAGAAGAAAGAATAAAGAAGTGGTTTTGGATTTTTCTATAATAGTAGATTTCGACCGCTAAAAATATAATAATATTTTTTTAAATAAATAATAATTACTAATTTTAAGTATGTTTGTGTTTAAAGTGCACAATAACGTGTAATATATCAAATATAAATCATTGTTTGTGTGTCCTTTTCATCCCCCTCTCTCTTCTCAGGCACTAGAAATATAGCCCCACTGACTCGGTGTCAGTGCGCAACGCAGCCAATTGAAAAATTCACAGGGCAACATAAATTAACCTAGCAACTAATTTTAATCTTTAATCTTCAAATATGATGCCTGAAGAGTAAGGTCGCTTTCACACAGGGGCTGTTTGGTCCGGATTATCGGACCAGAATTCGATAGTCCGGTTTTTCGGGTTTGTGTGAATGGCGTCGAACTCGGTCCGCGGACCAAACAGGCGAACTCTGGTCCGCCTGAAAACGTAGGTCTCAGTTCGCTTCATCGGACCAAACACGAACCAAATATAGGAAGTGCTTATTATTACCACTGCTCGCAGCATTCAGTGCAAAACAAGCGCACTGCATCTATCTCTCTATCTATCTATCTATATCTATCTATCTATCTATCTATCTATCTATCTATCTAACTGTGCATCTTGGGAAGAAGGAAGAAAAAACGTGGCTTATTATATTGTTATTATTATATATATATAACAACGTGGTGTACAAGTTGTTTAGCGAGAGGATGGTGGTAATCGGCTTCATTAGAACAACTCGCCTCCGCTGATCTGGAGGGCTCGCAGTCCACACACAGACACACACACGCGCGCACACACGGGCTCGCAGCCACACGGGCTCGCAGCCACACACACATTTCCACTGTCCAATAGACGAGCGCCCTTTTCGACCGCGTGACATTGTTCAGATAGTTTGGTGCGCCTGACAGATTGCTATGTGAACGCAGGCGAACCAAATGAAGAATGCAACAATGTTGCAACTTCACCACCAGAACCGCACCGAGTCCACCAAAACTACATGTGAAAGCGACCTTATTGTCTATTCACTCTATTGGCTGAGCGTGGCATTCGTGTGACATCACGTCCCGAATCACGTCCACCAGGAAATACCAAATGCTAATAGTTATTGATGTCGTCGTCGGAAATTGATAATAATCACAAGATATATTCAGACAGTGTTGGATTTAACTAAATGTATTTATATGGACATGTTTATGGAAAGTTCAAGCCTGGACAACAAAGCTTCTCGAAGGGTTAAGTGTGACACGCGACAGCTCTTCCAATTCGTATGTGATGTTCTACAGCAGCAAAAATAAGTAAGCCTTAATATATACTGTTCTGTAGTTACTGAAACTGATTGAATATGGCTGCCCGCCATGAATAATTTTCACCAGCCGCCACTGCGTGTTATGGATTATTTCTTTCCCTCCAGGATCCTCAGCTGTATAACACATGAAAGAACAAATTGGTCATGATAATAGGATCAGAGCCTCTATAGAGCGAATGTGAGTTGATTGATCGGTGCCCACAGGGGTCTTGTGTACATAAAGATATTTGATACCTGTCGATCGATACCTCTCTGAGTCTCGTTGTCTAAGGATGGAAAGAAGATTGTGCCTCATCCATTGTGGTCCTTTATTGGTAGTCCGCTGCATGCTGTATAGTTTTTGCCAAACTAAATCACTCCAGCAGCCTTAACATAGGGCTTTTTCATTATGGAAACCTTAACGTTTACTGTAAGCAAGGAAGTGAAACGGGCCTGGGGGCGGTGAGTGAGGGATGAAAAATAGAGAGGAGGTATGAAGAAGTACTTGTATTTTGTTTCATGTTTCCTTTGAATTTGAGTTAGAGAGGTCTGCTTATGTAATGCAGCCAAGGACCAAACTTAGACTACATAAAAGAAAATGTAGCTGCACTATGTAAGACTGGCACCCTGTGGCTGTGAGAGGCAACTGCATCTTGTTTAAACATGATGGATAAGTCATGGTGGCCGAGGGGTGTTCTTTTTATCATGAAAGATGAGAGGGAGAGGATCAGCATCAAATGGACTCTATTTGGTTAGAAAGCTTAAGTAATCGATTAACTTGCAAACTAGGTTAGACCACCCAAATCTGTGTTCTTATTTAATTATACCTCCCAGAGTATGGTGCTAATAGTCTTAGTATTTTCCATGCACGTACATGAAACAGTTAGCATTAGCTTTACTATGCTACAGATACAGCGCTGAGAAATCAAACCTCTACTGCGCCTCTACCACTCCTCCACCACTCCACTCCAAACTGATTTTGTGACTCCTATTGTTCTGGACCTTCACACCTCCACTGCCTCCCACAGGCTGGGGAGATTTTCATCTTAAATTTGTATTCGTCCCAAATGTCCCAGCACCAGCTCAAATTTCTTAGCTTTTTTCACTGTTTACTTATCATGCATTGCAACACTAATTTATGGTCAGTATCCCAAGTCAGACTGCCCATATAAAAATGATCTTGGTGGTCTGAGGGCAGTAGCCCCCGACCCCCTCCCTGGGGAAGCACTTAAGTTAAGTACCCCCCCCCCCCCCCCCTTTGTTCACAGTTTTGGCCCAGCCACCAGCCCCCGAAAATTAACACCTGAGTGCTAGACTTAAGTGGCACACAAGCAGCAACAAGCAGCAGACAAGCAGCAGTATTGGTTTGATTTTTGAGCGCTGCATACACTTTTGAGCTACTATCAACTCTGGGAGAACCATGCTAATGCACTCTAGTTATATAGTGTTAGCGGAGGGGTTATGCTAAGGATGGCTCCAGTGTGTAATCGAGCCATGATCTGAGGGTTCTCATGTGAGATACAGGACAGCTGAGGATTCTCATGGTGACACAATGATAATGAAAGACACAATCTTGACACAATGTTAACAACCATGGATGATAATGAGGACAGTTATTTTCCACAGAGCTGTACGATTTCAAGAGAGATAAAAGAATGTATTGATTAAATAAAGGAAGCGTTAATTGTTCAGCTTCAACACAATGCACTGGTAAATGCCATTAACTCATGTCTCACTATGATTCAATACATTCAACATCTTATTCTTAACAAGAAAATTACTGTAGAAATAAATTCTCGTTAATCTGTACATACCTGTATTCAACAACACATTAACAACAACAACACAGTTTAACGCCCACCCAGCATGACAGATGTGTTACGTATGGGGGTGAGTAGTAGTGAGTCCAATGGTGGAGGAGACAAGGAGAGATGGAGATAGGTAGCTATTTCTAAGGATGTGTCTTTATTAAAGCACACAGAGCAGCGATAATCCAGGAAAGACGCCGGGCGTCAACAGAGAGAACAGGCAAAAGTAATATAAGTGCATCGCGAGTGGCTCAGCAAACTCTGACCAGCTCCTTCCCACACGAACGGTTTTCTGAAGCCTCGACAACCAACAAGGGAACAGAGAAAGAATAAGTAGTCACCAACCAAACATTCCAATCAATTAGCAGTGACAGCAACAGTGGAGAGTACCTATCAGTGACAACACAGGAATGTGGGCGTGAAAACCAAAATGCAAATACCAACCACCAGGTGAAAACAACAAGCTGGATTCCCGGGAGACATAGGGTTATGGTTGTATCCAATGGGTTAGGTGTACCTGAGTAAGGGGGGTTCGGGGGTAGGTGTATTCTTCTGAAAAGTTGCAAATCTGTGTCTCTCTCTTTCTTCTCTCTCTCTCCTGCTCCCCCCTCCCTCTTTCTCTCTCTCTCTCCTCTCTGACCGTTGTTTATCCCTTCTGGTTTAGGTGTGATGCGTGTAATGGATGATAATTGGCGGGTACAGATCCATTAACACATTGACCGCCAATAACGTTGTGGTTTGCTGGTCATGCGAATTCTGCCAAGCCACGGCGTACAACGTTATTGAGATCATATTTAATTTTTTCGCCATGGTATTCATAATTCCGCCACCCAGCCTCTGCTGAGACAGTGGGACTCTGCACAACCGTGCAACGCTTCAATACCGCCGCCTGGTGGATGATCGGGCGAGTTACAACCGGAAATGGATCTGGTGATCTCGGTGCATCTGGGAAATCCGTCCGGCAGTCACATATTGTTGCGGGACTCTAGACACACATCCGTGTATATGGATTGCTGCCATAACTCAATAATCGATATGATTTGGGCGTTTATTGCGCCATGGATCTAGTCGATCGATGTCAAATAAGTGGGATCTTTTTCCTCCAGTCTCATCGGCGAACGGTAAGAGGACAGTAACGTTACTTTCAGCTTGATTATTTATTCTTTTCAATGCAAACCGCTCTGATCAATATATCACCCATACTACATAAAGCATTTACTGACGATCACGGAATTATAAACGACCCCCCCCCCTTTCATCCGCGCATGATGAGTCATAACGTTTAGGATCGTATTCAGTTGGATTTTGTTATATAGCGTGTATCGCGAATAAACTGCAATCGATAATCTATATCAGTGGTCACCAACCTTTTTAAGCCCAAGATCACTTTTTTTTTTTTGGTGAAGGCAAGATCTACCTATTGAAGCGTTGAGATAGAAAGACAGCCAAGATTGGCCTTTAAACTAAATGACTTTTATTTGCCTGTATTCTAATTACATGCAATGCTTTGGTCCAACATTAAAGTAGAACTATTATGTACTTTCTCAGTCAGTGCTAAGTGCAGTCATCTTATGCAGCATCACTTTTCACATCAAAACAAAAGTAGAACTGTAATGTGGACTTTCTCATATTATTAACATTGACAAACATATTTACAATTAGCATTTTATAAAGTAGAACTGTAATGTGTACTTTCTCAGTCAGTGCTAAGTGCAGTCAGTGCTAAGTGCAGCATCAGTTTTCACATCAGAACAAAAGTAGAACTGTAATGTGGACTTTCTCATATTATTAACATTGACAAACATATTTACAATTAGCATTTTATAAAGTAGAACTGTAATGTGTACTTTCTCAGTCAGTGCTAAGTGCAGCATCACTTTTCACATCAAAACAAAAGTAGAACTGTAATGTTTACTTTCTCAGTCAGTGCTAAGTGCAGTCAGTGCTAAGTGCAGCATCATTTTCACATCAAAACAAAAGTAGAACTGTATGTGTACTTTCTCAGTCAGTGCTAAGTGCAGCATCACTTTTCACATCAGAACAAACGTAGAACTGTAATGTGTACTTTCTCAGTCAGTGCTAAGTGCAGTCAGTGCTAAGTGCGGTCAGTGCTAAGTGCAGCATCATTTTCACATCAAAACAATAGTAGAACTGTATGTGTACTTTCTCAGTCAGTGCTAAGTGCAGCATCACTTTTCACATCAAAACAAACGTAGAACTGTAATGTGGACTCTCAGTGTAAGATAAAAAAAAAAAAAAAATTTCATGGAAAGATCTACAGGGACAGTCTCAAAGATCGACCAGTCGATCAAGATCGACGGGTTGGTGACCACTGATCTATATTATGCGTTTAGGCCTATAACTAGCGTTCTAGGAATTACTGCAGAAAACGATAAAACATACTTATATTCTAGACGGTATTTTCGTATGAATCTATTAATGAAAAAGTATAACGTTCCTACATCCTGAACGATAGATAATCGATGTTGAATGGGCCATAGTAATGTCAATTTAGCAAACCTGTTAATCTGTAGACCGTTTTCGCCTAAAGGTACATGCCTAAGTAAATGGAAGATTGCTCCACTTCTGCAAGGTAAATTTGCATGTTCTTGGTATCTACGAACATCTAGGGACCTGGGGGTATGTATTTCCAGTGTCAGAAATATTGTGTCTGTAAATTGTAAATTGTAATGAATAAATTAATTATGATTTATGATTTTGATGATGATGATCAAAAATGTATACGGGTAGGAGAAAATGCTCACTGAGCTCATTCACCACCTTATTGCGATCATGTGTACAAAAAATCTAAGCAAATGAACCGCGGGAAGATGATTAAACAGAAGGATTTGTAGATACAGTAATTAATGATAATCGACTCTAATTATAAATTCATATTTGACCTTGAACTTGACCTTTACCTTATTATGGCCAAATCATACATCTATGGATAGGGAAAATGATCCTATTTCCAATGGCAGGGTTGAATCTGGATTTAGTCATTTCTTGCGGTTTTTACGATAATTAGCATTTTCCAATAAAACATATAAAACATCGGTACAAATTTAAATATACACTTTCTACTGTTTTTGATAGGGTTATGGTCTCTACTCTTGGCTACAAAAAAAATATTTAAAAACATTGACCTCTTAACATCCAAGGGCCCACATGTGGATGATTCTTTGCCGACCTCTAGTGGCTTGGGTGTGCATTTCTTTTAATACAATATATAGATATTATAAATTAAATTAATTAAAGCCCTATTTGTTGCCTGTCGATTGCCCTTTCAGGTTACAAAATCCGTTCAGCGGTTCTCGAGTTACATGCCGATATGTGAGGCGTGCCCCAAAGTACGCAAAAGTACACATTACCACTCCCGACTCCTGGTGTTCTAGCTCCGTCAATCATTTGGCAAGCTCGAAAATCTTTGCACAGGGTTGTAACCAATGAGTGTGGCTTTCCAATGATACCCCATGATATGATAATTGGGGATCTAATACGGTCTCTATTGATCGATTTATGATAAAGAAAAGCCTTTACCCTATGCCACTCACGGCTTTTCTCGGGTTTACGCCCCGACCGTTGAATACCTCGGGTATTTAAAAAAAAAAATTATTAGCGATCTGAAATCATATTGCATCACGCGAGCCTACCGTTGAAGATCCAGGGACCGCCGGCGCTCAGATGTGAAAAAAGCGCCCCCTATCGTCTCCCAGATGGTAAATCACCCTTTTGGAATGGACTCAATGAAAGTGAATGGGAGAACGGATTTCTGACTCCACATTTTACTTCTCACTGATGCAGCCGGGGTCTACCAGAGTTCATTCTGGAGCCTCTGAGCCGCGCGGATCATGTGTTATACTGTACACACGATGGATCAATACATTTATCGATTTTTTCGAATGGCGATCGGAAATTGGAATAAACCATTTGGATACCATCTGACCTCAGGTAAGGAATCTATGTTATCAGTGTTAGGATAATCAGACTCGTTTTCACGGATATATAAGCGTTTATGTGATATGTGATATGGCTGTTTTGACTGTAAAAGCCATGAGGAAATAAGAGCAGCGATTATCAGCGCACGGCACGAGCGTGCACACACATATACTATCGATCATCTAGCGTTTATTTGAAAACGATTCATAAATAGGCCGACAAATGACAACGTTCTGGAATATTCCAGTAAAAGGCGATTATCATAGGCATGGGTTGTTTTTCCCCCGAAAACTGGTGATTTTCAAAATGCTATCAAACGGAAATGAAGCGATAATTGCCAATGTTGACTGGAAAATGATTCTTTGATAAGCGATGGGCAGATTAGACACATAGCCATACTTTAAAACATAGATTAGGCGATATTAACGTTAATATTGGCCGTGGATGGTGGCATTCAACAGGGTAAAAAGGAAAACACGGCCGGCACTGAAAGTGTTAAGGCTTAACAGGTTAAAAAGTTATAGCCCTGCAAAGAAGGTGAACATGTCCATAGGCTTAGACTGGTGGCAGTGATCATACATTGATGGATAGAAGCATGGCAGTCAATGTGTTAATGAACTATTGTGTTGACATATTGATTTAATGTCAAAAAGGGGGAATTGATAGGTTTTTAGTTCATTAATGCTAATATCTTATATATCTGAGCTCCCATTGTTGCTCTGTGTTTCTCCCTGCATCCGGCCTCACACACACACACACACACACAGACAGACAAGCACACACACACACACACATACACACCACACACATCTCCTCCACTCCACACGGCTGCACCCTTGTAGGGGCCTGTCTCTCTCCCTACATCTGGAATTCATCACCCCCTCGCCCCCCTTCTTCACACACAGGCACACACACACAAGCACACACAGACAAGCACACATACATACACACACACGCACCCCTCCCTTATCTTCCTTTGTCCATGAGGGGTATAAATGTCAATGTGTGTCATCATTCTGTTCTAGACTTAGCCCTGTGGAGGGCGACTGTTCTCTTCTCTGTGTGATCGACAATAAAGACTCTGTTTGAAATACAACTTTGTCGCTTGAATATCTGGTCAGCTGGTTCATATACATATCAATCCAAAGGACTTGGGTGGTTTGATATCCTTTCAATGCAGTTAGCCAAATCTTCTCGTTCTTACCGAACCAGCTCCTAAACAATTACAGAGTATATTGTCTTCCTCTGTCTGTTGCTGAATTGAGATCTCAGGCTGATAAGGTCCAAACTCAAACAAACAAAATTTTCTTGCAGTGTTCGTCTTTCAAAATGTGTTGTTTTGAGGGATTTAACTGAATGATCTGCCTCCAGCAAGGTCCGTGTATGCCACGGTCTGAACAGACTTCTCCAAGTATCGAGTAACAAGTGAGTGACGAACACATCATGTGATTCTGCCGAGCACTGAAAACAGCACCCTCAGACATCACATTACCCATATAGACGCTGATTGGCTCAATTGAATTGCTAGCAATGCTAGGACCGGCTGCGTTGCGCAGTGACGCCCACTAAGTGAAGTGAAGGAGCTTTTTCCAGCTTAGGAGGCTGTCCAAGGTCAAACCTTTTTTATCCCGTTCCGTTTTTGAAACGGTTATCCATGCTTTTATGACCTCTCGCCTTGATTATTGTAATGCCCTGTACGTGGGCGTCAGTCAGGCCTCCCTCTCTCGTTTGCAGTTGGTGCAAAACGCCGCTGCCCGTCTGCTGACGGGAACGCGAAAGAGGGAGCACATCTCCCCTGTGCTGGCTGCCCTCCACTGGCTTCCTGTGCGTTTTAGGATTGATTTTAAGGTTTTACTGTTTGTTTTTAAATGTTTGAACGGCTTGGCACCGGGTTACCTCTCAGACCTGCTGGAACCCTATGTTCCTCTAAGGTCCTCAGGTCCTCTGACCAGCTCCTCTTGGCCGTTCCAAACTCCAGGCTGAAGCTTAGGGGGGACCGTGCTTTTGCAGTGGCAGCCCCAAAGCTCTGGAATGAGCTGCCACTGCATGTTAGGCAGGCCCCCACTCTGCAGGTGTTTAAATCACGCCTAAAAACACAGTTATTTGCTCTGGCTTTTGTTTTTTAAACCGTTTTTTGAGAGATTGGCCTTTTTATGTGACACATTGTACTGTTTTATTATGTGTTTTTATTACATTTTTATGTTTTATGTTTTATCCTATGTTTGTGGACTTGTACAGCACTTTGGTCAACTTTGTTGTTTTAAATGTGCTATATAAATAAAGTGGATTGGATTGGATTGGAAGTGAGGCGTAAATGTCTAGTGCCCAGAAGAGACCCGGATGATATGACGCACAAACAGAGGGGGGATGACAAACAAACAATGATTTATATTTGATATATTACACATTATTGTGCATTTTAAACACAAACATACTTAAAATGAGTCATTATTATTTATTTAAAAAAGATTTAATGTATTTTTAGGGGTCGATATCTAAAATCCAAAACAACTATTTCTTCTTTCTTCTTCTCTGTCTACCAGGGGGGGCGGCGCCCGAGCGCCCTCTATGGACCAGCCGCCACTGGTTTGGTTATGTCACGAGTGTGACAAGACGAGGTATTTGTCTAATGTCTATTTTAAATGTTACAAGCTGCAGTTAACTAAAAGTTGTTGTTTGTTCCATGTTTCAAGCTGCTGTACTTATTTTAAAGTTGTTTCATACAGTGCAGAATATTTTGTCTGTAGTGTTATTGGCCAAAGAGAGCGCTGACGGTTTTTATTGTGCCTATTTATGATTTTATTGAATACTGTATTTTAGTTGTTCTTTAACTGTTTGCAAAAGAAGACACTTTAAAAAAATATATATTATTATTAATTATTATTATCTGCATTGCTTGCTTGTTACAAATTATTTGTGGAATAAATCCCACTTTTGGAAATAACTCGTCTTATTTGATCCTTAAATCCTTTCAATAAATTATGGTCATTATGAAACGACCAGTGGCGTCTGGTCACTAGAGGGCGCTAGAGCGCCGTGTTTGGGATTTTTCTATAATAATAGATTTCGATATATATATATAAAACATTTTTAAAATAAATACTCATTTTAAGTGTTTGTGTTTAAATGCACAATAACGTGTAATATTCGAAACATTTTAATAATCACAAGATAAATTCAGTACTGGATCTAACAAAATTTATTTATGGATAGGAGACACATTTATGGAAAGTTCAAGCCCGCCAGACCACAAAGCTTCTGGAAGACACGCAATGGCTCTTCCAATTCATATGGCGATGTTCTACCGGGCCGGTAGCAAAAGGAAAACTGAGTCTCAGCCTCTGCGTTATGATATTATGACATGAAAATGTAATTGTAGTGCTGTCAGACCCGGATACGGGTTGTCTTTTCCCTTTATTTTCTTCTCCCAGTGCTTCGTTTACATGTTTACATGTACCAGCCACCACTGGAAACAAAATAACGTATGGCATCATTAAAGGTATCCAATGGTGTTTTTGACCACTAGTAGGAAAGTGGCCCTCTAGTCTAGAGCACAGTATAAGAAAAGGAGTTCCTGAAAAGCTCAACTCGATTGGTCTTATATAGGGATGGACAGAAAATTCGGCCACCGGAAATTATCGGCCGAAAATGGTTAAAAAGGCTCTTTCGGCTTTCGGCCGAAAGGGTTTTAGCACCGAAAATATATCACTGAATGTCAAAGAACAGGGTTACGTTCTTATATATTTTCCCTCATCTTTGGCTAGGGAAATGCGGTTAACGTTGGGCTACTCACCCAGACCCTTGGGCTAATGGGTTTGAATGGAGTGGCCTTGGGTTATTGTTTGTATGTTCTGTTAATCATTTTAGCCCATCCATTAGGGATGGGCCATATGTGTTTTATGTGTAACCCGTCTGTGCAAGACGTTAGGGTTATTTTGTTTTATGTACTTCACCCCCTCCCCCCTCCGTTCACCTCCCCCTTATTCCAGCCATTTAGAGACCTGCCCACATTAGCCTCAATAGAAGCGTGTCGTATATTTCTAAATGAAAACATGAACATAGCCAACTGAAATGTACAAGGTAATGATTAGAAAGACAAAATGCTGATTGATAGAAGGGCCATTTAGATATCCCCATGTGAGTTATTTTTGTGACCCTAGGCTTGAGAGGGAGATCACCCCGCACTCAGCCAAATGGAGGACAATCTGGAGAGCAAAAGACTGTTTATGATGTTAATGCACATTCCACTGGTTGGTTAGCAGCTGTGGTTTAGGCCACCTCCAACTGACAAGAGAGGAAATCATTATCGTTGAAACAGGAACCAAACTCAGAATAACCGGTGAGATCAAAAAAGGTCATATTTACCCTAAGGAAGGAATTTCAGGTTACAACACGGCAGCTGCTGACGAAGACCCAGAGGTCAGAAAGGTGACACAGACTATTTGGAAATCTCCCCTTACACAGTAGAAGGCCACCAGGTACACATTAACTCTAATAGTTAGACTAGACGGTTTTTAGACCTCAAGGATATAGAGAAAACTAATAAAGTTACATGTAGGCATAACTCTTAGAACAATTAGAATAACTTAGTCACAATAAAGAATAGAAACTCTTAAATACTAGAAGGTAAAACTATACAAATATTGGTCACATTATTTAATCAGTAAATAAAGTGTTCTATTAAAGGACGGATATATAGGGTTTGTTGTCTGGGCTGTCTGAAAGTAGTCTGGTTCTTATCTACACTAGGTAAACATTTTGTCACAAGCATGATGATGTATTTCTCAGTGAAACGGATCCCCTCATCAAGTAAAGTGTCAGCAGATTCAAACTGTGAAAACCGTTGTCAGAAGACCCAAACGGTTGTGTCAGCGAAACATGTGGTCACAGGACACCAGCAGACAAGTTTCTGCTGGAATGTGACCAAAAATAGGCAGGCAGGGCTCGCTCTCTCCCCTCTCTCTCTCTCTCTCCCTCTCTCTCTCTCTCTCTCTCTCTCTCTTCCTCTGATAAAAAGGGCTGATGGCAACACGAAGGAGACACGACTCACACCAGAAGGGACCTGAAGAGACACGCCACACACACAGGGGACAGGCCCTGGGAGGCAGAGCCACACAGAACTCGAGAGCCGAGCAAGACACTCAGAGGAGACGGAGAAGGACCTGGAGAGCCACACAGAACTCGAGAACCGAGCCTGAGACTCGACAAGCCGGCTACTGAAGAGCCGATGACACAGAGAGCCATTGAGACCAGATGACTGAGCCGAGGTTCATAGCAGACTCCGCCGATACGAAATCAAGCACTCCCTGCCTGATCGGCGAGGAGACCAGGTTGTCTTGACAACCAGACCAGCGAACCACGAGAGAGAAGGCGCGTGTTGGCCTGGAAACCAAGACAACAACAAGAGAACAGCACCGAGAGACGATTAGATTGAATGAAAGAGACAATTAGATTGAACAAAAGAGACGATGTACTTGTTGATTCCTAAGCTGTGGTATTAATAAAACACTGCAGTTGTATTTTGACCACGTTGTCCGTCTCCCCTCACTTGAACCGAACATCTAAAATACCTAACCAATGCAGAGGGAAAGGGTAATAGAAAACTATACGATCACAAATAGAGATGAATGAAGCCAAGAAAGATACTTCAAGCGTCAAAAAAATATTGCATTACCAACAACCATACAACAACATGTATAGATTATGGCTAGTTTGAACATAATGATATGGAACACTGGTGGAATAAATAAACAACACAAACGAAAAAGCGTGCTCACACTGATGAAAAAAGAACAGGTGGACATAGCTCTGCTAAGCGAAACGCACATTTTAGAGAAAGACATAGATATGTTAGCGGACAACACATATCATAACATCAGTCACTCTTCCTTTGGAACAAGAACTCGGGGAGTAGCCATAGTCGTTAGACGGAAGTTGAATATTGAATTGAAGGGATTATGGTCTGATGCAGATGGTCGGATAACTATAGCTAAGATTTTACACAAGAACAGAAAAATAGCGTTGGTAGCGGTATACGCCCCAAATTTATACAAAGTTAGTTTCTTCACTACACTTACCAGAGCAATGTTAGACCTTCCCGAATACTCATTTATAATCGGTGCGGATTTTAATGCCATTTGGAACCCAAGGATGGACAAATCAAACCCCTCCTTTTCCAATGAACAAAAAAATGCATCTAATGCATTAAAGGATTGGTCGAAGATTACAGGTGTAAATGACTTATGGCGATCACTCAACCCCATGACCCGGAAGTACTCTTGTCGATCTGCGAGACATAATACATTATCCAGAATAGATTATGTTTTCACAACCCCGAGACTATTTGATAACTACGATGTGGAAATGATACCCAATGCATTGTCTGATCACTGTTATTTACTCTTAAAAGGAACATTTGGTATACTATCATCCCGAGCCCCAAGATGGCGATTTAACACGATGCTGCTTAATAACAAGGAATTCATTACACAAATCAAAGAAGCTTTTACGGTATTCCTACGGATAAATGCGAATTCGGTGCAGGACCCCAGAATATTATGGATGTCGACAAAGGGAATGATCAAGGATTTCACTGATAGCTTTTCCTCCCAAATACGCAAGAATCGATGCTCAAAACTGGCTGAACTGGAAACACTTTACTCAACGTTATTTAATTCTTTGCAATACAACAACTCGGTTCAACTGGAAAATCAAATCAATATACTAAAAAAAGAGATTAACGCCATATACAGACAACAATCTGAATTGCAAATACGTAGCACAAGACAACAGCAGTACTCCCAAGGTTCCAAACCAAGTCACCTATTAGCCATGCGACTAAGAGTCAACGCAAAATTTGCAGATATAACTACCATTAGAGCACAACGAGGACTTGTTACAGAACCCAAAGAAATAAACACGACATTCAAAGAATTTTACTCCAACTTATACAAATCAGAAACGACCTTCGATCAAAACAAAATGGACACATATCTTAATCAAATTAACCTCCCTAAACTTTCAGAGGATGACGCTAAACAGTTAGAAACACCGATCACACTAGATGAACTTAGGGAGGCCATATCTGAAATGCAAAGTGGAAGGGCCCCTGGAAGAGACGGTATCCCACCAGAAATGTACCTCTCTTGTTGGGACATAATTGGACCCTTATTACTAAATATGATTTTATACTCAGTCAAGGAGGGGAACTTCCATAAGAATGACAATATTGCACTCATAACAGTCCTCCTCAAAAAAGACAAAGACCCCACAGAGTGCGGTAGTTACAGACCTTTAAGCCTCCTCGGAACCGATATCAAACTGTACTCTAAGGTATTAGCCATCAGACTACAAAAGCATATGACGTCTTTAATTCATCCGGACCAAACAGGCTTCATAAGAGGCCGCCTGATCACTGATAACATAAGACGATTACTACACGTACTAGATGCTAACAAGGAAGACAACACACCTAAGGCGATGCTGTCCCAGGATGCAATGAAAGCTTTTGACAGGTTGGAATGGTCGTATCTATGGGCAGTATTAGAAAGGATGGGGATTAGGAAAAGGATTCATTGATATGATTAAAGTATTATACAAAGACCCATCGGCCATGATTACAACAGGTACAATCACCTCCGAAATCTTTCCAGTATCACGGTCTTCCAGACAGGGTTGCCCCCTTAGTCCCGGACTATTCGATCTATCATTAGAGCCTTTAGCACAATATATAAGACAATCCCAATCCATAGAACCAATCGTAATCAAGGGCACACAACACAAAATTAGTTTATATGCGGACGACGTAATACTGTTCATGCAAAACCCCAACACCGCACTGCCTCATCTTCTCAAGTTGATTGAGGACTTTGGAGATTTATCGGGATTTAGGATAAATTGGCCGAAGTCGGCCTTCCTCCCACTTAACGCCCCTGCAAAAAGAAATATAACCCTCCCAGAAGAGATACCGATGGTAAAACACTTTAGATGTTTGGGAGTTGAAATATTCCCTACCATAAGCCAAACGGTGAAGCACAATTACATAAAAATCCAAAACAAAATCAAATACGACCTTGTCAGGTGGTCAAAACTTAAAAACTCAGTACAAGCACGGATATCAATAATTAAGATGGACGTCCTACCTAGAATCAACTTCTTCAGCTCAATGCTACCGTTACCCCCTCCAAAGGGTTACTGGAAAGAATTACACTCCTCCACATACAAATTTATTTGGAATAACAAACCACCACGTATAAAAAGATCCACCGCACAGAGAAACAAAGCAGACGGTGGTATGGCATTTCCAGATTTCCACCACTATTTTAAGGCATACACTTTAAGACCACTGACAACATGGTTTGATCCCCAAGCATCAGTATCCTGGAGAAATTTAGAAGAAAATATAGTAGCTCCACATAGGCTGAAGGACATAGTGTACACCAAATGATCAATTAAGCAATGTGAACGGAAATTTGGCCCCATAATCACTCATGCAATCCGGATATGGCGTGAAACACAAAAAGACTCTATCCCACATAAATGGCATAATCATACTCCCTTATTCAATAACAATGCACTCTTGATTGGAAAACAACCTATAAGATTCCCTAGATGGGAAAAGCAAGGCATACACACATTAGGAGATGTTTTCAACAAACAGGGTTTTTGTAGTTTTGATGAGATATGCAAAAAAAATTATCTCACCAAGTCCTCATATTATTTTTACGCACAGTTATTGGCATGTTTGAAGGCTCACGGTGTTCCATTAAGGATACCAATTGTACACCACAGATACCACAAATTCTTCTATGAAAGAGAGACATCGAGAGGTTTTGTTTCAGATTTGTATCATCAATTACTAACGGCCTCGTATGAAACCCTACATCTAGACTCAGTCTGGAGGAGGGATATACCAGACCTGGAGATAGACTTTGACTGGCAAGAAGCCTGGGCAAATGTACGCCTTGCATCAAGGAACCCGGACCATCAACAAATCAATCTTAACTATATTCACAGGACATACTTAACTCCTATAAGACTGAACAAAATGGGTCTTAAACAAGACTCCAAATGCTCCTTATGTACAAATGGGGACGAAGGGACATTTATGCACATGTTAAGATATTTTGGAAAGAAGTGACCCAGCAATTGTCAAATCTCTTAACTCTGGATATACCTGTACACCCCTCTGTATTACTGCTGAATGATGTCTTTGAGCATGCAGTACCTCCACAGCTAAAGAGATTGGTTTTATCCGGTATCACAGTGGCTAAAAAGCTGATAGCATCACGATGGTTTCAACCGGAAAAAATTTGCCGTAAGGTCTGGATTCTTACATATCTCGATGTGATTTATCAAGAAATATCAAGAGCTAGAATTTTGGGTCTCAATGAATCCAAAATGGCAATGTGGTTAGAAGTGGTGGAGAGAATAAAAGCCAGCATATAATGGTAGTGTCTGGTTAGGAACAAATTATAATGGTTGGATTATCCAATGGGGGGTCCGGGAGAGGGGGGTACGAGCTGGAGCATATGTGTATTTGTATATCCTATTGTGTGTTGTCATGTTTGTTTATGTGTTTGTTTAAAAAATAATAAAAAAATAAAATACAAAAAAAAAGAACAGGGTAACGTTCGTAACCTAAAGTGTTGTTGTGATGATGTAATCAAAACGTGTAACGTGAGCAGCTTGGCAGCTCTTCCTGCGTTCTGCAGCCTGTGATAATGAACTCCTCTTGGGAGTCACGCTGTTTCTATGTAAACTCCGCGACCGCGAGCAACGCATCCAATAAATGTGTCTTTAACATGCTTTATATCCTCGCCATTACTATATGCCTGTCGCGGTTAAAACCTTTTGAACTAGCGTTAGCGTTAAGCTAGCTAACGCTTCCATTCCTCTTTGACCCGTCTCTCGTAAGCTACGTCATCCCCCGCTAAGAGTCATGGGAGATGTAGTAAATACAACAGTCCTGTGTGTGTGTCTTTATGCAGATCGTTATAGGAGTTTTAAAGCACCTTGGCTTTGTTCTGAATGCACTTTGTTGTAGTTATCCTACAGAGAAAAGAAAATGCACTTTACTTTAATGCACATTTTGTTGTATGCAAAGAGAAAATGTTTAAATTGTACAATCTTTCAGCAGTCAGTCTGGAATTAACACTCATTCATAATTTACCATCCCTAGCCAGCTCTATTTGTCTATGGAGAAGTTCCCCTTCTTTGCAGGGCTATAACTTTTTAAATTGTATTGCTCAATTGACATTATTATGGCCCATTCAATGTCCTATATCTATTGTTCAGGGTGTAGCAACGTTATACTTTTTCATTCACATATTCATACTAAAATATGGTCTAAAGTATAAGTATGTTTTTATCGTTTTCTGCAGCTTTCTTCAGAACTTGATTTATAGCCCCAAATGCATTATATTGATGATCAAATACAGTTTGGTAGCGATCGGTGCCAGATAAAAAATTTCAACTGGAGGTACTTCTAGAAGTTACTACATATCATCTGATGTTGACCGGATGGGCGGGGGGTCGTTTATAATTCCGTGGGCAACATTATATCATTCACCTAGTGTGGGTCATATGATCATCACAGCAGTTTATATGGAACACGTTAGAAAATAACGCTGAAACTCACCGTGGCTTCCTCGCGCCGTTGGGGGATGAGCGTGGAACAGAATTTTTTCTATTATGGGATGGAGAAATACCGGATCCATTTCCAGGTTGTATAATAGTATATACGTCCAAATCATGTTGTTTATTGAGTTAGGGTGAGCGATCGATTATCCAGTGTGTCAAGATGGAGTCCCGGGAGCTATAGCGAGTGGTCGGACCGAATTTGGATGAGCACCAGTTTCCTGTTTCCGGTTTGCTGTTTGGGCGATCTGCCGATCGGCCACCAGATGGCACTCTTGAACCGTTAGAGAGTTGAGAGGAGATCAGCAGTATATCTCAGGTCCCCGGAGGAGAAATATGATTTCGATCACAGATTTTTGAAATATTGATATCAAAGACGAGTTACGGCGTCTTCGGCAGAATGAGCATGGCGGGGAAAGACGAGTTCCAGCGTTTTTGGCGATTAAAGTGTTAATGTATGCATTCAAAAGTGCTGAATAAATGTTTTATGGGCCCATAATAGTGATTATTAATATTATTTAAGTAAAGTTTTGCCATAATCATGTCTTTTGCCATAATCAGGTAGCTAAAAAAAAATACATTATATATATATTTATATTAATCATTTTCGGCCTTTCGGTTTTCGGCCAACTGTTTCCTATTTTCGGTATCGGTTTCGGCCAATCCCTAGTCTTATACTATCTCAAGATGTGCAAGTGCAAAGAAATGGCAAATGACTTTGCAAAGGTTATATGAGGTATAGAGAATGTATTCAGCTTGTAGATTATAGAACAACAATAGAAAATGTGGGTAGAAATGTGAATAAAAAAAGTGAGGTGTTTACAAGAACAACTCTGTTGGATACCTTTAAGACAAGCCAAGGGAGGAGCATGACCATTAACTATCCCAGTTGACAACAGTTTATATGGGAGAACTTAGCCTGTAGCAACACACACTCTGCACAGCAGGACACTGCCTTCAATACAACTGGCTCTGCAGGAACACTAGGTAATACTTATGATACCACTAAACGCTCTGTTGAGTCTTAATTGTGCACAGGGAACATTAGTACCTGTTCTGGTAGGCGAGATCAGAGAGCGGGAAAGACAATGTTGTATTGTCACTTTTTCTCTCTTCCTGTGGTTCCATTACAGTATTTGTAGAGTGTGAGGATGTACGTGTATGTGTGTGTGTATGTGTGTGTGTGTGTGTATTACAACACAACGTAAATTAGAGAGGGGAAGAGCTCAAACGTCTTCTAATAGTTTCTTACTGGGTGCACAGTCTACCTAGCTTCTTTGTCAAAGGAATTGCCAGCACTCGAGGAAATGTCCATTAGATACATTTATTTGGCACAGGCATCGAACAATCAAAATGTACACGCTTCAGCAAACACTCTTCCTCAGCGTTAAAATAAACAAAAGCACCGGGAGACACTAGGATTCGCCTGTTCGAATCCAGCTCCCGGCGTTGCTATCAGCTTGGCTGTCCTCTCACGCTGATACAATTGGCTGTATCAGGGGGTGGGAAGCTGAAGGGTGGGTCCTCGGCGTTGTGGACAGCGACCCCTACAGTTCGGTCGGGGCGCCTGCTCAGCGAGGGTTGGATCTGAGGAGAGATAGTGTGGCCTCCCACACGCTACACTCTCCCCGGTGAGAACCTGCGCGGCCAGGTTGGCCTGCCCCAGGCTGCACATGCGTCGGAGGAAAGCATGTGACAGTCTCCGGTCATCCGGACCAACAGTAGGGGAAAGTACGCAACAACCAGGAAGGGTGGGATGGGAGAAAAATCGGGAAAAAGGAGGGGAAGAAAGATAATAAAAAAAAATTAAAAATAAACAAAAGCAGAGGTGCCCCTTTTGTTTAGTTTAATGCTGAGGAAGGCTGTTTGCTGAAGCATGGACTAGGGATGTCCGATATTATCGGCCTACCGATATTATCGGCCGATATCGGCATTAAAATGTGATATCGGTTGATATCGGTATCGGAAATTAAGAGTTGGACAATATCGGTATAGGTAAAAAAGCCAATATCGAGCATCCCTAGCATGGACGTTTTGATTGTTTGCTGCCTGTGCCAAATACAAATACCGTCCTAAAGGACATTTCAGTGAGTGCTGCACTGTAAAATTTTTCACCCTAAAGTTACAATAAATTACTGGCAATATTTTGCATGACTTTTACAGTAAGATTCACAATAATTTACTGTGAATGGCTTCACAGCAATGTGTTGTACTTTCACAGTAATGGTAGTACAATACATTGTTGTAATTTCACAACTTCATACTGTAAGAAATTACTGTGATATTACAATAAATTACTGGCAATATTTTGCATGACTTTTACAGTAAGATTCACAATAATTTACTGTGAATGGCTTCACAGCAATGTGTTGTAATTTCACAGTAATGGTAGTACAATACATTGTTGTAATTTCACAACTTCATACTGTAAGAAATTACTGTGATATTACAATAAATTACTGGCAATATTTTGCATGACTTTTACAGTAAGATTCACAATAATTTACTGTGAATGGCTTCACAGCAATGTGTTGTAATTTCACAGTAATGGTAGTACAATACATTGTTGTAATTTCACAACTTCTAACAGTAAGAAATTACTGTGATATCACATTATTCTGTTGTATATATATTACAACAATGTATTGTGACTTCACAACATCAAATTGTAAGAAATTACTGTAATATCACATTATTTTGTTGTATATATATTACAACAATGTATTGTGACTTCACAACATCAAATTGTAAGAAATTACTGTAATATCACATTATTTTGTTGTATATATATTACAACAATGTATTGTGACTTCACAACATCAAATTGTAAGAAATTACTGTAATATCACATTATTTTGTTGTATATATATTACAACAATGTATTGTGACTTCACAACATCAAATTGTAAGAAATTACTGTAATATCACATTATTTTGTTGTATATATATTACAACAATGTATTGTGTATTTACAATAGCATACATGTATTTTTGTAGTCCAGCTCCAGTACACTTCCTGAAGGTCACACTTTGGTTTCCTGTTGTGTTTAATCACGTCATCCTATTGTATCTTGACATGAAACTATTGTATGAGCTTCCTCCAGAAGTATACTGGAGCTGGGGACTATAGAGTTATGCATGTCTATCATTGTAAATTGACTGTTATTTTGCCAAATTATATAATATAATAATTATTATTTTTCAATTATTTTGTTGGCAAGTCTTTTGCATTACTTTTCAGACTTGCCAACAAAATAATTGAATAATAATAATAATTATATTATATAATTTGGCAAAATAACAGTCAATTTACAATGGTATGCATAACTGTATAGTCCCCAGCTCCAGTATACTTCTGGAGGAAGCTCATACAATAGTTTCCTGTCAAATACTATTGGATGACGTGATTAATCATGACAGAAAACCAAAGTGTGAGCTTCTGCCAGGAAGTATACTGCGCTGGACTTCAAAAATGCACGTAGGCTATTGTACATTAAAAACAACAGTCCAAACGCACAAATGAGGTAAGCCAGCATTTATTGTCAAAAGACATAGAATTATTACAAATAATTACACGAGGTAAGCCGGCATTTATTGTCAAAAGACAGAATTATTACAAATAATTACATGAGGTAAGCCAGCATTTATTGTCAAAAGACAGAATTATTACAAATAATTACACGAGGTAAGCCGGCATTTATTGTCAAAAGACAGAATTATTACAAGTAATTATATACAAAGAATTATATTCTTATTCTTGAAATGGTAAATGGCTGTTTTCTTTTTTACAATTTGTGCACATTTTACCCATAGGAAAATCCTGCTCGTTGTACAAGTATCGCAGAGAAAATTCAAAGGTACTCAGTTGCACAAGAGTTTCGGACAGAGAAACGCAATGGTTTGAAAGCTCGGCGTTGCTAATAAACATTTTAAATATTATTTTATAAACTGTTGGTCAACACTGCTCAAAACGGCTTTAGCTGACTGATGCGCCTTGCACATCAAGCGTTTCGCCAGTTCTTCAGAGTTAATTATGGGATTTTATTGTCAAAAGACAGAATTATATTACAAAGAATTATATTCTTATTCTTGAAATGTTAAATGGCTGTTTTCTTTCTTCTTTTATATACAATTTGTGCACATTTTACCCATAGGAAAATCCCATATTAACTCTGAAGAACTGGTCCTCTGCGAAACGCTCGTTGTACAAGTATCGCAGAGAAAATTCAAAGGTACTCACAGTTGCACGAGAGTTTCGAACAGAGAAATGCAATGGTTTGAACGCTCGGCGTTGCTAATAAACATTTTAAATATTATTTTATAAACTGCTGGTCAACACTGCTCAAAACGGCAAAACTAAGACAAAGTAATCATATTCGTAAGTAAAATGGTAAATGGCTGCTTTTTTTTCTTCTTTTTTTACATATTTGTGCACATTTTACCCATAGGAAAATCCCATATTAACTGTGAAGAACTGGTCCTCTGCGAAACGCTTGTTGTACAAGTATTGCAGAGAAAATTCAAAGGTACTCACAGTTGCATGAGGGTTTCGGACAGAGAAACGCAATGGTTTGAAAGCTCGGCATTGCTAATAAACATTTTAAATATTATTTTATAAACTTCTGGTCAACACTGCTCAAAACGGCTTTAGCTGACTGATGCACCTTGTACGACGAGCATTTCGCCAGTTCTTCAGAGTTAATTATGGGATTTTATTGTCAAAAGACAAAATTATTACAAAGAATTATATTCTTATTCTTGAAATGGTAAATGGCTGTTTTCTTTTTTACAATTTGTGCCCATTTTACCCATAGGAAAATCCCGCTCGTTGTACAAGTATCGCAGAGAAAATTCAAAGGTACTCACAGTTGCATGAGGGTTTCAGACAGAGAAACGCAATGGTTTGAAAGCTCGGCATTGCTAATAAACATTTTAAATATTATTTTATAAACTTCTGGTCAACACTGCTCAAAACGGCTTTAGCTGACTGATGCACCTTGTACGACGAGCGTTTCGCCAGTTCTTCAGAGTTAATTATGGGATTTTATTGTCAAAAGACAGAATTATTACAAAGAATTATATTCTTATTCTTGAAATGGTAAATGGCTGTTTTCTTTTTTACAATTTGTGCACATTTTACCCATAGGAAAATCCCGCTCGTTGTACAAGTATCGCAGAGAAAATTCAAAGGTACTCACAGTTGCATGAGGGTTTCAGACAGAGAAACGCAATGGTTTGAAAGCTCGACATTGCTAATAAACATTTTAAATATTATTTTATAAACTTCTGGTCAACACTGCTCAAAACGGCTTTAGCTGACTGATGCACCTTGTACGACGAGCGTTTCGCCAGTTCTTCAGAGTTAATTATGGGATTTTATTGTCAAAAGACAGAATTATTACAAAGAATTATATTCTTATTCTTGAAATGGTAAATGGCTGTTTTCTTTTTTACAATTTGTGCACATTTTACCCATAGGAAAATCCCGCTCGTTGTACAAGTATCGCAGAGAAAATTCAAAGGTACTCACAGTTGCATGAGGGTTTCAGACAGAGAAACGCAATGGTTTGAAAGCTCGGCATTGCTAATAAACATTTTAAATATTATTTTATAAACTTCTGGTCAACACTGCTCAAAACGGCTTTAGCTGACTGATGCACCTTGTATGATGAGCGTTTCGCCAGTTCTTCAGAGTTAATTATGGGATTTTATTGTCAAAAGACAGAATTATTACAAAGAATTATATTACAAAGAATTATATTCTTATTCTTGAAATGGTAAATGCTGTTTTCTTTTTTACAATTTGTGCACATTTGACCCATAGGAAAATCCCATATTAACTCTGAAGAACTGGTCCTCTGCGAAACGCTCGTTGTACAAGTATCACAGAGAAAATTCAAAGGTACACAGTTGCACAAGAGTTTCGTACAGAGAAACGCAATGGTTTGAAAGCTCGGCGTTGCTAATAAACATTTTAAATATTATTTTATAAACTGCTGGTCAACACTGCTCAAAACGGCAAAACTAAGACAAAGTAATAATATTCGTAAGTAAAATGGTAAATGGCTGTTTTTTTTTTTTTTTTTACAATTTGTGCACATTTTACCCATTCACACACCGACGGGAGCATGTAGGGGTTAAGTGTCTTGCTCAAGGACACATCGACACGCTGCCCGGGGAGGAGCGGGAATCTCCGGATTGCCAGACGACTGCTCTACCTCCCGAGCCACTGTCGCCATGAAACTAGTACTTCCAGGTCTTACCCGAAAATGGAACTAATGAATACACTTTATGCACTCACTCAAAAGAACAAAAGAGGCACTCAAAATAACAAAAGAGGCGCAGGGACGACAGGAGCATGACAATTGTCTTTGCAAACCATTCAAAGTCTATGAGCTTCCGAAGAAGGGTGTTCACGTCAGGGGACGACAGGAGAAGGACGATTGTCTATACAGATGCAGACCATTCAAAGTCTATGAGCTTCCGAAGAAGGGTGTTCACGTCAGGGGACGACAGGAGAAGGACAATTGTCTTTGCAAACCATTCAAAGTCTATGAGCTTCCGAAGAAGGGTGTTCACGTCAGGGGACGACAGGAGAAGGACAATTGTCTTTGCAGACCAAAGTTTATGAGCTTACTTACGAAGAAGGGTGTTCACGTCAGGGGACGACAGGAGAAGGGCGATTGTCTATGCAGATGCAGACCATTCAAAGTCTATGAGCTTACGAAAAAGGGTGGTCACTTGAGGGTTGATGGCGCTTCGCTTCTTTGCCCTGGAGCCTTTCTCCGGGTTGATGCCCAAGAAGAACCTGTTAATAAGCAAAGATACGTTTCAGTTTTAAATAGACTCAGCATTTATCAAGGTGCTCACCTGTGTTTTTTCATGGTACCTCTAACATAATGTTTACTCATCCGAATTTTGAAGCCATACTATAATGTGAATTAAACCATTATGTCAATTTCTTAACAAGATAGCAGCAACATCAAGTGATGGTGTGGTCCCAATTCACATAGTTGGTTCCAGGCTTCATACTCAAAGCATTTAATCTACTTTATGGCCTCTGTAGAAAGGCATGGACTTAATAGCCAGATAGTCTTTGCATGATAAGTCTTACTGATGACATTGATCATGTGTTCAGAGTGTTAAAATACCTTTGGATGAACTCAAGTGTGGATGATCCAACGGAAGGATACTCCAGGTTGAAGACATAGTAGCTGGTGAATAAAGCAGCTACCCCATGCAAAAATAATGGGTGTGGGCCCATCACAACTTCTCCCTCGATGGATAGCATCCATCCAGAAGGCTGCATTGCGTCACCTGAAATGAACAGATACCCCGTCATGCGTTGTTGTGGATAGGTATACATTCCTGCAAGGACATGACACAGAACTAAGGCTGTCTTAAATACTTCAAAGCTTCGTTCGATGGGCATGGGATTTGAATATGAAAATAAAATTCGATTATTAAAAAGAAAAAGAAAAATGCATATATATATATATATTTTTGCCAAATCAACTCTGCCTCTCTTACAACAAGCAATGCTGTCTCTTATTTAAGATGAGGTCGCACTGACAGATTTGTGTTCATTGTGCTGCTTTTATAAAGCCTCAAATGACGGCTTACAATATTTCATGAAAGCAAAGTGTTTTGTTTGTCTAAGATTTAAAAAGGTTTCAACTTTACAGCACTGACAAAGTTGAACATGAGACATGCCAGCTCAGGATATTATTTATAAGCGTCATATGTGTGCCGTATCACAAACTGCCTTCGGTCAGATTTTCCCCCTCGATGCAAAGGAACACAAGCTCATCCCTGAACATTATTACCTTGAATTATCAAACAGGGGGTGCTTGGGAGTGCTGCAGTATTCACATCAGCAACAGTGGCACAGGTCTGCAACAAAGTAACACACAATAGCAGATTTAACATTATGAAAGGATGAAGATAAGCTAATCCACGCACTACAGCTCACCACACATCAGCTCGGCCCATTTGGAGCAACTTGGGGGTTAAGTGTCTTGCTCAAGGACACTTCCGACATGCGGACAGTCAGAGCCAGGATTCGAACCACCAACCCTACGGTCGATGAACGACCATCTCTACCAACTGAGCTTCAGTCGCCCCTAATGTAATCACTCGCATTTCAAATATTTTAATATTTAAATAAACGTACATCAACTTCGAGCAGTAGTTTCTCCGTAGGCTCCTTGAAGTACACCATAAGGAGCAGGACGATGCAGGCACTGATCTCCGAAACCTCTGGATGATATCTGGCCAGAACATCCCTGATCTTCGGGTTGTCCAGTTTCTGGCAGAACTGCAGGATGGTCCGTCCTCGATGACACAGGGCATCTTTGATCTTTTGAAGGACATCGGTGTCTGTCAGGAGGCCAAAGTGGGAGAAAAGCCCCGTCTGAGAGAAGAGAAAAGGCCATTCTTCTTTGACCGCCACCATCGTTGGTGGAGGCATTTTATTCAAGTAACGCCGCAGGATGACGTAGGTCCTCTCCATCAGAAGTTCTGCTCTCGCTGTCCCACCCATCCCTTCCTCTGTGTACAGACATACAAACCAAGTAACAACAATTAGATTTGATGTTGCCACATCTGGGAAATTGAGTGGCAAACCTTTAATTGTATTACTCATTCTGAATATTAAAGTGGCCTTTTTGCTTAATGTGGGATATTTATTCATGGTGTCAATTCACCAAAAGTAAAGTAGATTGCATGCCTGAGTAGATGTTCCGCAGATCCCTTTTCAAAGCCGCCATGGTTTCCTCTGTCTCCCCGTCCGGTAAGCTTGCTGGGCCCCACCTCACACACCTAGGGATAGGAAGGAATCATAGGCAACCTCTTAGTGGAATACATAAAAAAAGAAAAATTATAATATATATATTTTTTTATCATTCTTTCCAAAAGAAAAAAGGCCTCTAACGCTAATGGCACGCATACCAGAGGCTAACTGCCTACGAAAACAGGCACAGAAGCACTGAAAGAGGATTTCACCCATCTAATGAACACACTAGACTAGACAAATATCAAGATGTATCCATCAGTGGACCAATTGCATGCTTTTGCAGAGGACAAGAAGCCTTCAGACATTAAGCACCCCCCACAGCCCAAATGGAATGATAAAAAAAATATATATATAAATATATATATATATTCTACTTTTTATTTTATTTTTGTCGACTAACTGCACATTTTGGCCAATCATAGTCGACTATCCAAATCCTTAGTCAGGGACAGCCCTAGAAATTATATTAAAAAAAAATCTACACATAATTTAAACATTCAATCCAAATAACCTAAGTTAGTCGAGCATTGGCAGTGCCACTTTAACCCCTAATTGCTGCGAGCGTGAATGGAGAGGACACTGGCGCCGTTTGTTTTGCCACCCCTACCCGTATTGGTCAACAGGACCTCTCGTCAGCCTGGACTCTCCTGCCACGCCAGTGGGCCGTCTTTCCTCTCTGCCTCTGCGGCGTCTAGCCAGAGTGTTGTTCCTGCTTTTATACTCCACTCTTGTTTTTACTTGTTGGAGAAGAGAGTGGCATCCGTCTCCAACCATTTCACCTCGCCTGCTAATGTCAGCAAAGGTGTCAGGATGGCTCCTGACAATTGTTCGGACGATACTGAGGCACATGGTTCTGGTTGGGTTGTGCTCGTGCTCCATCATCTGATCCACCAAAGCGTTCACAAAGGCCCTTCTCTCATCTGGCTTTGGTCTCTGTTCTTTTTCCACTGCACGTTGAATGGCTGTTGACATCCGGTTCCAGTTGACACAAAAGTCTACATGCCATGCGCTGCCAGGCTGTGAAGAGTTTGGAGTGCTTGGGGGGCTGCACAACAGAGATTGCATAGAGGTGTTCGGAGAGGACAGAGTGTTCACAGAGCTCGTTGTTGGGGAACTTGAAGCAATTGGATGTGTTGGGGAACTTGAAGCAATTGGATGGGGAGGGAGCACCTCCATATTAAGGGTTACTAACCCTAGAAGGGACAAAAACAGTTATGCCAATGTTCCAAGGGCATAGTTCCAAGTGTCACACAAGTCTAAATATGAATTTACCTTTCTTAAGACCATCCATCAGCTTCCGACACTGGATTGGTTTGAGGTGTCGGACCAGATCCACCCTCTCCATTAAGGCCAGATCTTCGACACTCTCCACTCCAAGATCCTCAAGTAGGGTGGTCAGTAAGTCATCAGGGAGGCCCGGTAAATATGACCAAACTGCTTCCTTTATATCTTCCATTACCTAGTCTCATTGATTAGGGTCAATCATGAATCAGTTTGTGCATATTCCCTACTTGTCTGTTTGCAGTGCACTATATGCGGTTAACTGCCAACATGTGCTTGCTATACAATCAACAATACAAAATCAACTATCTTAAGGTTACTTGATATCCTGCTCCACTTACGTCTGTCCTCACGTCTGTCATATCCTCCCTTTCCTGTTTAAACTGCTCCTGGAAAAGAATGGTGGAGCGCAATAAGCATCTGATCGTGCACGTTGTATGCTGGAAGAGGATAGTAGTCCAGTAAATCTTTGTGCTTAATGCACACGTAATCCTCTTGGGCCACTCCTAAGTCACAGTACACACCCATGTCAATCAACTTCACACAAATGTGTTTCTCTGAGACAAAGTGGACAGAGTTTTGGGCAACAATGACCAGCATAATCTTCCCCATGTGAAGTCCTTCATCACTGTTCCCAAACAAGATGAACATCCCCTTTCTGTAGTCTGTGCCTTTGACTGTAACATTGTTACAAGCCACTGCAGACTGAGACTCAAATTGACAACTGGCTACAGATGCCCTGATCTTGTTGTTGTAATCATCCAAATAAAAGGCAGTCCCCTTCTCTACCTGTATAACAGGAGGAAACAAGTTTCCCGCACTCAGGTAGGCCTGGAGGAGTTGGTGTCTCTCTGCTAGTGTTTTGCACAGATTTTTGAAATTGTGCAATTTTCTGGCACACTGTTTGAAAAAAGTGTGTTTGCTTTCAAACCGCAGAGTCCACAGGCGAATAAGTGGGCCAAAGTGGATGATTAGATCTGGATAATGGCCAATATAGTGATGCTTTGGCCTCAGGGGGGCATTGGGGAAGAGCCTTTTCCTGTTGCATATGTACTCCTCTGTGATGACTTTCAGATATGCTACCTGGCCTTCTGTAATGACTGGTGCACAGATAAGCTCAACCATCTCTCTCAGCTGCAAAATGAGCTGCCACACCTCATTGTCACAGGGATCTTTAATCCTGCCACCCACCAAGAGAGGGAGTAATCTAAGGAAACACCAGTTTTGAACTGCATGCCCACTTAGTTTGTCACTGCTGGGAGAGAGGTCTGCTGGTTTGTCCCTACCATCGTTCCCTTCATATCGGAACTTGTTTTTGCACCGATTTAACTGCAGGTAAGTAAAATGATTCTCCTGGACTAAATGGCGAATATATAAAGGAAGGTCATAAGCCATGACTCCCTCAAATAAATCATGGCCTAGACATGGTGGGAGGCCAGGCTGGCAAACATGGAAATGAGAAAGCTGGTTGAAAGGAGAGTCAAACTTGATACCGCATACAGAGTCTGTGGTACTAGTTTCCAGGTCTTGCAAATTACTTGTGTATGATTGGACCGTTCTTGTGGCACCACACAACACTGGATTCTTCACAAAATCCTCTCTCTGTACCTGACAGTAGCGACAAAAATATTTAGATCGACTGAAGTTTTCTAAAAATCCCCCAATAGAATGGGATCCTAAGTTGTCTCCTGCAATGGCAACCAAAGAGCCCTTTAGTACAGTGCCATCAGATATGACTACACCTCTCTCCTCCAGGATTTTGAGGTCCTCAATCAGATGTGCAAAAACCTTTTTTAGCCCAAAATACTTAAAGTCCTGCTCCCTACATAAGAGAACAAGTTGCATTTGATCTATAGAAGATCTATTGTGAGGCAAGATGTCAGTCAGGGTTAGGTAAACAGCTAAGACCTTGTGCTTTTTCTTCCCTGAGCCCAGTGGATTAACAACCTCGAAGGCATCTTGGTACAGTATCAAACCAAGTGAGGAAGGGTCAGCTTTCAACATTGGATTACTTTGAAATCCTTCTCCATCCTTGACATCCTGATAGACAGCATCAGTAGATTGCTGCAAACGTGTCATGTTATACTGTTCTCGTAGAGACTCGTTTTTGAACAGTGTCACCAATGTCTCATGTATAGGTACATACTGAGCAAAGCATTCTTTGTCATTTTCATCATTGCCCAAGAGCAAAGGCACGGGATGAACATGGTTGAAACACTCTTTAAAAGCAGACTTCCTCTTTGTATCTGTACTGAGTCTTCCCTTGTTAAAAAGTGTGAGTAGATCATCTCTGTTCACTTCATCAACCATGCTGCTTATAGTGGCCTGAGGGATTTCAAGTTTCTTCAATTTCTCACTCAGAACGTTAAGTGTATGAGACAGGCCAAGTTCATGAGCAATTTGAAAGTCCTCAATAATGGTTTGTATGGTGCTTGCCGGTAAGAGTAGCTTAGATTGCAATTTCAAATAGAAAAGTGTAAGGTTATGTAAAAAAAGGGTTTCGTCCACAGCTAATGGCACTTCTGGTTCATCATGTTCACCAGCAGCTTCTGAATACGTCTGACTGGGTTCTGGCAATGACTCTGTAGACTTGTCTAGTACCAAGTCATCTAAAACTGAATCCTTGTGTTTCCTGGAAATATGTGAAGCAAAAGTCATTACGTTTGTGAACCTGCAATCACAACCTCTAAATGGACATGGCGATTCCATTCCTCCCTTTATGTGTGTCTTCAAATGCTTGATAAGAGAGGCTAAAGTGTCACACTTAAATGCACAAGCCTCAAGCACACATTTCAAGGATGTGTCAGGTGGTAGAGCTGATCTAGGAGGTCTAGGCGGCTGACCAGCTTGCAGGTAGCACCTATGCAGCCTATATATATGAGATCTCAGTGCTGCGTGTTTTCTGAACCTCTGTGAGCAGTCAGGTATCCCGCACTGATAAAGATAATTGGGGGCGTTACTGTGGAGCTGCGCGTGCTGGACAAAGGTATGCACACTCTCAGACACATGCTGACATCGAATATATTTACAGTGGAACATTGTTGTGCGTGCTATAGTTACCTACCCAATCATTACATCTGCCTCACACTGAACACTGGTTAGCCTGGCTGCCTCACTGAACAAGATGCCACTGAACAGGATACTGTATGTTAAAGACCTCTCTGATGACCTAGAAAAAAGGAAACCAGAGAAAGGAGAGATTACAGTTTGCATGCAGATTATGAACGTATACTATAGGCTAATCTCAGGTGTACTGCACAGGAAACAAATAGTCTATAAACTACGATCTGTGTTGCATATAGGCCTACCTATACAACCAAGAAGCAATCCGTGCATGGATCTGGGGAGACGTCAGTGCAGATTACTGTCCTGTACGCCTTGTCGGCCGGAACGATTCAGGCAGGCAATCAGTTGGCAGGCCCTAGGACAAGGGAGGGAGGCAAGAGGAAAGAAAAAAAACACAGGGAACGACGCATAAATTCATGTCAAACAGTACTGCATGAGGTGATTAATCTCAGGTGTACTGCACAGGAAACAAATATAGTCTATAAACTACGATCTGTGTTGCATATAGGCCTACCTATACAACCAAGAAGCAATCCGTGCATGGATCTGGGGAGACGTCAGTGCAGATTACTGTCCTGTACGCCTTGTCGGCCGGAAAGATTCAGGCATAGGCAATCAGTAGGCAGGCCCTAGGACAGAAAAAAAACACAGGGAACGACGCATAAATTCATGTCAAACAGTACTGCATGAGGTGATTAATCTCAGGTGTACTGCACAGGAAACAAATATAGTCTATAAACTACGATCTGTGTTGCATATAGGCCTACCTATACAACCAAGAAGCAATCCGTGCATGGATCTGGGGAGACGTCAGTGCAGATTACTGTCCTGTACGCCTTGTCGGCCGGAAAGATTCAGGCATAGGCAATCAGTAGGCAGGCCCTAGGACAGAAAAAAAACACAGGGAACGACGCATAAATTCATGTCAAACAGTACTGCATGAGGTGATTAATCTCAGGTGTACTGCACAGGAAACAAATATAGTCTATAAACTACGATCTGTGTTGCATATAGGCCTACCTATACAACCAAGAAGCAATCCGTGCATGGATCTGGGGAGACGTCAGTGCAGATTACTGTCCTGTACGCCTTGTCGGCCGGAAAGATTCAGGCATAGGCAATCAGTAGGCAGGCCCTAGGACAGAAAAAAAACACAGGGAACGACGCATAAATTCATGTCAAACAGTACTGCATGAGGTGATTAATCTCAGGTGTACTGCACAGGAAACAAATATAGTCTATAAACTACGATCTGTGTTGCATATAGGCCTACCTATACAACCAAGAAGCAATCCGTGCATGGATCTGGG
This sequence comes from Notolepis coatsorum, assembly GCF_963971535.1. Taxonomy (NCBI): domain Eukaryota; kingdom Metazoa; phylum Chordata; class Actinopteri; order Aulopiformes; family Paralepididae; genus Notolepis; species Notolepis coatsorum. Next base: position 49,809,653 of record NC_140171.1, read on the forward strand.
GAGACGTCAGTGCAGATTACTGTCCTGTACGCCTTGTCGGCCGGAAAGATTCAGGCATAGGCAATCAGTAGGCAGGCCCTAGGACAGAAAAAAAACACAGGGAACGACGCATAAATTCATGTCAAACAGTACTGCATGAGGTGATTAATCTCAGGTGTACTGCACAGGAAACAAATATAGTCTATAAACTACGATCTGTGTTGCATATAGGCCTACCTATACAACCAAGAAGCAATCCGTGCATGGATCTGGGGAGACGTCAGTGCAGATTACTGTCCTGTACGCCTTGTCGGCCGGAAAGATTCAGGCATAGGCAATCAGTAGGCAGGCCCTAGGACAGAAAAAAAACACAGGGAACGACGCATAAATTCATGTCAAACAGTACTGCATGAGGTGATTAATCTCAGGTGTACTGCACAGGAAACAAATATAGTCTATAAACTACGATCTGTGTTGCATATAGGCCTACCTATACAACCAAGAAGCAATCCGTGCATGGATCTGGGGAGACGTCAGTGCAGATTACTGTCCTGTACGCCTTGTCGGCCGGAAAGATTCAGGCATAGGCAATCAGTAGGCAGGCCCTAGGACAGAAAAAAAACACAGGGAACGACGCATAAATTCATGTCAAACAGTACTGCATGAGGTGATTAATCTCAGGTGTACTGCACAGGAAACAAATATAGTCTATAAACTACGATCTGTGTTGCATATAGGCCTACCTATACAACCAAGAAGCAATCCGTGCATGGATCTGGGGAGACGTCAGTGCAGATTACTGTCCTGTACGCCTTGTCGGCCGGAAAGATTCAGGCATAGGCAATCAGTAGGCAGGCCCTAGGACAGAAAAAAAACACAGGGAACGACGCATAAATTCATGTCAAACAGTACTGCATGAGGTGATTAATCTCAGGTGTACTGCACAGGAAACAAATATAGTCTATAAACTACGATCTGTGTTGCATATAGGCCTACCTATACAACCAAGAAGCAATCCGTGCATGGATCTGGGGAGACGTCAGTGCAGATTACTGTCCTGTACGCCTTGTCGGCCGGAAAGATTCAGGCATAGGCAATCAGTAGGCAGGCCCTAGGACAGAAAAAAAACACAGGGAACGACGCATAAATTCATGTCAAACAGTACTGCATGAGGTGATTAATCTCAGGTGTACTGCACAGGAAACAAATATAGTCTATAAACTACGATCTGTGTTGCATATAGGCCTACCTATACAACCAAGAAGCAATCCGTGCATGGATCTGGGGAGACGTCAGTGCAGATTACTGTCCTGTACGCCTTGTCGGCCGGAAAGATTCAGGCATAGGCAATCAGTAGGCAGGCCCTAGGACAGAAAAAAAACACAGGGAACGACGCATAAATTCATGTCAAACAGTACTGCATGAGGTGATTAATCTCAGGTGTACTGCACAGGAAACAAATATAGTCTATAAACTACGATCTGTGTTGCATATAGGCCTACCTATACAACCAAGAAGCAATCCGTGCATGGATCTGGGGAGACGTCAGTGCAGATTACTGTCCTGTACGCCTTGTCGGCCGGAAAGATTCAGGCATAGGCAATCAGTAGGCAGGCCCTAGGACAGAAAAAAAACACAGGGAACGACGCATAAATTCATGTCAAACAGTACTGCATGAGGTGATTAATCTCAGGTGTACTGCACAGGAAACAAATATAGTCTATAAACTACGATCTGTGTTGCATATAGGCCTACCTATACAACCAAGAAGCAATCCGTGCATGGATCTGGGGAGACGTCAGTGCAGATTACTGTCCTGTACGCCTTGTCGGCCGGAAAGATTCAGGCATAGGCAATCAGTAGGCAGGCCCTAGGACAAGGGAGGGAGGCAAGAGGAAAGAAAAAAAACACAGGGAACGACGCATAAATTCATGTCAAACAGTACTGCATGAGGTGATTAATCTCAGGTGTACTGCACAGGAAACAAATAGTCTATAAATTAGTATTGTTTGTCTAGCAGTGTCGAGCTTGAGTGTTATACTCCGAGTACATACTGTAGTATAGACAGCATAGTTGGTGGTAGTATAGACATGGTAGCATAATAGTAAAATTCAGTAAGACAGTTATTATTAGTTAAAATTCTGATATTGAAGAAGTTTTGGTTGATAAAGTGGGCAGTTTATCCTGTGCTGAAAAGTCTCCATTCCAATAGAGAGAGTATATATTTTAGTGTTTATTTGATTGATTTGGCCTTTTATTTATTACGTTTCCACAGTTATTTCCTCATACTTTATTAACATTTTGTACATAATACAAGTTCATGTTAAAATGATGACACAAAAAGCCAGACCGAGGGCTTGTTTCATAAACAAACTGAACTTTCTTTTGCCTGCCTACTGTATTTGTTTGGTGGAAACCTGATCATAAAGTAAAGTAAAAAAAAAAAAGTAGTGTGCTATTTTTGTAGTGTAGCTTGCTACATTTATCTGGGGATAGCTTCCATTGTAGTTGAGCTATATTTAATAGAGAGTAACTAGTGTAGCTTACTACATTTTCCAAGTAGCTTGCCCATCACTGGCTAAATGCTGCATGTAGCTAGTTAGCTGAACTGAAGCTATATAGGTAGCCAGGTAGCTAAATGGCTGGCTATACTATAGCTCCAGTTCAGAACAACACTTTTTCACTGGTAGTTTGTGGAAATGAACCAACTTTCCCCTCTTTCACACGGTAAAATTAGTTTGAACAGCCAGGAGCAATATAAAAAAAAAACACAGTGGTCCCGTTGTTTGGTAGGCAACGTTGCATTACCCAACAGAGGTCAGACATAGCTAACAGCTAACATTAGCAGCAGGCACACATAACGTGTAAAAACGCATAACCATGTAAAAAACGAACACAGCACTACTCCGCTGGCGTTTGCAATCGAAATCATAGATACAGAATAATATCCACCATCGACTTTATCATGCACTATATACTCACGTTTTATTGTCGATTAACGATGCAGAGATACAGCACACGCTGATACAACAATGGAGGAAGGTGCAGGTATTCTGGGAGGCAAGGTACAGGTGTAGTGCATTCTGGGAGGCGCCCGCCCAGGAAGCTGGTGTGTGTGCAGGCAGCCTAGACAAGTCTCAACATGTCTCCTAATCATGCATTATATAGTGGCCCCCAATACGCAGGTGCAGAACGGGTACTGATTGATTGATTGATTGATTGATTGATTGATTGAAAACTTTATTAACAGATTGCAGAATGGGTACAATACAGTACAGCTCAATACACACAATTGTTAAGGGGATGCAGACCAGAGAAAGACTTTCGTCTTGTTTACATCAGGGTCCCCCATAACCTTTCAATTCATCAGGACATACATCGTCATCATCATTTATTTATTCGTACATGGAATTACCACAGTCCAACAGTACATATAATTCACCAAATACCATGGCCGAAAGGAACAGGAAGAAGAAAAAATCTTCTACACCTGCCCTTACACACACACAACACACCAATAGACTTATTGTGTAAAACAAACAGAATATGCATTTTGCAAAAATGGAAACATCAACACAACCAAATTAAATCAACATAAATAAACCCATTTTGTGTATCTATCAGCAAACTACATATTTCGGTTCATTCATTTACACACACACACACACACACATACATGACATACAGACAGTACTGCTACATCTATACATTTATGAAACCGTACATTAGGTGGGGTGGGGTGGGGGGGGGCTGTACATTGGAGATGGTTGGGTGGGTGGGGTGGGGGGGTTGGGTAGGTTGGGTATAGGAGGGGTGGGTGGACACTGTACAACTGTATACAAGCACATTGGAATATTGACAAAACCATGTTTGGTAATTTACTGTACATTGGAGGGGGTTGGGTTAGGACATTTACAGGGGCCAGTTTCGAATTGCAGTCTCCCGTATAGGTGTTCTTTGAGAGTGGTTTTGAAAGTGGGTAGTGATTCACATTCCTTTACAGCTTTGGGTAGGGCGTTCCACATTGATCTGGCATAATTGCGAAACATGTTTAGTCCCTGATTGAGCCGAATCTGGGTACCAGGCCCATTGCATGTTGATGTACTCTGTCGTCTCTAAGCCATCCTAGGTTGTCAAAGTGGGCAGGGGTGAGGTGGGTTCTAGGAGTAAGGTCAAGCATGTAGTCTGACCAGTTTGTTTTGAGATGTTTGTGTAGCAGGGTGGATTATCCCTATGAACGTTCACCAGGTAGGGGGAACGCAGCATGCAGATCTGAGTCCAACTGAATCCCTGACTTTAGTGCAGGAGTAGAGTGGAGCTTTAGCAGAGTGGTGGATGGGGCCTATAGGATTTACTAACCTAGGGGTAGTGAGCTGGTCCTTCTTGCCCTCCAGGGCGACTCGCAGTAATTCCCCACACACCCACACTTCTCCTAATACTACCCGCACCCTCCCACACCTGGTGGCAGTAGTGATAGATGATATACTTTCTCCCCAAAGCAGTACCTTTCCTTGCTGATGAGCAGAGACCTGTCCCAATGATATAGGCTCCCCTGTTAGGGAAGTTTAGGCTGCAGAGGACTATGATGGTCCAGTTCTACACTGCCATCATCCAGTCCATCCTCACCCTCTCCATCATCACCTGGTTCCCTGCAGCCACGGTCAGGGACAAGGCTGCAGCGGGTGATACGATCAGCGGAGAGTGTGATCGGCTGCCCCCTTCCCTCCCTCAAGTCCCTACATTCCTCCAGGGCCTTGAGGAGGGCGAGGAAGATCATGGCAGACCCCGCCCACCCGGGTCACGACCTCTTCACCATGCTTTTCACCCTAGCAACCACCTAGAAACACCCTAGCAACCACATATAACACCCTAGCAACCACCTAGAAACACCCTAGCAACCACTTATAACACCCTAGCAACCACCTAGAAACACCCTAGCAACCACATATAACACCCTAGCAACCACCTAGAAACACCCTAGCAACCACTTATAACACCCTAGCAACCACCTAGAAACACCCTAGCAACCACATATAACACCCTAGCAACCACCTAGAAACAACCTAGCAACCATATATAACACCCTAGCAACCACCTAGAAACACCCTAGCAACCACTTATAACACCCTAGCAACCACCTAGAAACACCCTAGCAACCACTTATAACACCATAGCAACCACCTAGAAACACCCTAGCAACCACTTATAACACCCTAGCAACCACCTAGAAACACCCTAGCAACCACTTATAACACCCTAGCAACCACCTAGAAACACCCTAGCAACCACCCATAACACCCTAGCAACCACCTAGAAACACCCTAGCAACCACCTAGAAACACCCTAGCAACCACTTATAACACCCTAGCAACCACCTAGAAACACCCTAGCAACCACCCATAACACCCTAGCAACCACCTAGAAACACCCTAGCAACCACTTATAACACCCTAGCAACCATAGAAACACCCTAGCAACCACTTATAACACCCTAGCAACCACCTAGAAACAACCTAGCAACCATATATAACACCCTAGCAACCACCTAGAAACACCCTAGCAACCACTTATAACACCCTAGCAACCACCTAGAAACACCCTAGCAACCACTTATAACACCATAGCAACCACCTAGAAACACCCTAGCAACCACTTATAACACCCTAGCAACCACCTAGAAACACCCTAGCAACCACTTATAACACCCTAGCAACCACCTAGAAACACCCTAGCAACCACCCATAACACCCTAGCAACCACCTAGAAACACCCTAGCAACCACCTAGAAACACCCTAGCAACCACTTATAACACCCTAGCAACCACCTAGAAACACCCTAGCAACCACCCATAACACCCTAGCAACCACCTAGAAACACCCTAGCAACCACTTATAACACCCTAGCAACCATAGAAACACCCTAGCAACCACTTATAACACCCTAGCAACCACCTAGAAACAACCTAGCAACCATATATAACACCCTAGCAACCACCTAGAAACACCCTAGCAACCACTTATAACACCCTAGCAACCACCTAGAAACACCCTAGCAACCACTTATAACACCCTAGCAACCACCTAGAAACACCCTAGCAACCATATATAACACCCTAGCAACCACCTAGAAACACCCTAGCAACCACTTATAACACCCTAGCAACCACCTAGAAACACCCTAGCAACCACTTATAACACCCTAGCAACCACCTAGAAACACCCTAGCAACCACCCATAACACCCTAACAACCACCTAGAAACACCCTAGCAACCACCTAGAAACACCCTAGCAACCACTTATAACACCCTAGCAACCACCTAGAAACACCCTAGCAACCACCCATAACACCCTAGCAACCACCTAGAAACACCCTAGCAACCACCTAGAAACACCCTAGCAACCACTTATAACACCCTAGCAACCATAGAAACACCCTAGCAACCACCTAGAAACACCCTAGCAACCAGCTATAACACCCTAGCAACCATAGAAACACCCTAGCAACCACTTATAACACCCTAGCAACCACCTAGAAACACCCTAGCAACCACCCATAACACCCTAGCAACCACCTAGAAACACCCTAGCAACCACCTAGAAACACCCTAGCAACCACTTATAACACCCTAGCAACCACCTAGAAACACCCTAGCAACCACCCATAACACCCTAGCAACCACCTAGAAACACCCTAGCAACCACCTAGAAACACCCTAGAAACCACTTATAACACCTTAGCAACCATAGAAACACCCTAGCAACCACCTAGAAACACCCTAGCAACCAGCTATAACACCCTAGCAACCACCTAGAAACACCCTAGCAACCACTTATAACACCCTAGCAACCATAGAAACACCCTAGCAACCACTTATAACACCCTAGCAACCACCTAGAAACACCCTAGCAACCACCCATAACAGCAACCACCTAGAAACACCCTAGCAACCACTTATAACACCTTATTGTGAAATAAGAATAATATAATGTGATATGTTGATATGCTATTGTGAGATTACAACATCTGATGTGATATGACAGAGAAAGACTTTTGTCTTGTTTTTTTTAATAAAATTACAATATATTATTGTGAAATAATAAATAAATTATGTGAAATATTCATATGCTACTGTGAGATAAAAAAATGTGATGTGATATTACAGAGGATTTTGATTGCAATATTTTATTGTGAAATAATAAATAAATTATGTGAAATATTCATATGCTACTGTGAGATTACAACATCTGATGTGATATTACAGAGGATTTTGATTGCGGTATCTTATTGTTTCAAGTTTCTTTAATAGTTGTCATACAGAAGTACAGAATACTTTTGTACAAAATGCTTCTTACTGTTGCGCTCCAGAGACTGTGCATGACAAGATAAGTATGAAATAAAAACATAGTAAAAATAGTAAAAATTAGAAGTAAAAAAAGAGGTCACAGTGTTCAGTTTAGACATATGTACAATGTTCGTAGACGTAGTTACCATACAATATACAATACTGTGCAGTGTACTAATATACAATACTATACTATATAGTGCAAGGCATAAATGGACGAGGTGCAGTTTAGGTACAATTCACAGTAGGTGTACGAGTTGTAGTGCAAATCCTTTATCAATAAATATAAAGTGTAAGTGTGTTTGTGTGATCTAAAGTGTGGAGAGTGGGTGCTGCAGTGTGTTGTTTGTTTGAGTGAGTGTGTGCGTGTGGGTGTGTGTGCTGTGTGCATTTGATGGTTGTTGCATAGTGATTATTGTTCGTTTAGCGATTATTGTTCGTTTAGCAGCCTGATGGCCTGGGGATAGAAGCTCCTTCTGAGTCTTTCTGTGCTCGCCATAAGACTCCGGTATCGCTTGCCTGACGGCAGCAGTTCAAAGAGGCAGTTGTTCGGGTGGCTCGAGTCCTTAATAATTCTCTTAGCCTTCCCCTTGCACCGCTTGTTGTAAATGTTCTGGAGGGTGGGAAGCCCCCCTCTAATTGTGCGTTCGGCTGAACGTGTCACTCTTTGTAGTCTGCTACGGTCTTTTGCAGTGCTATTCCCAAACCAGGAGGTGATGTTGCCGGTCAGGATGCTCTCTATTGTACATGAGTAGAAGTTCCTAAGGATCTTCTGACTGACTTGGAACTTCCTTAGGCGCCTGAGGAAGTAGAGGCGTTGTCGTGCCTTCTTCACAACACTGTCAATGTGTGTGGTCCATGTCAAGTCCTCGGATATGTGGGCTCCGAGGTACTTGAAACTGTTCACTCTCTCAACTGGTGCCCCGTCGATGCTGAGGGGGCTGTAGTCCTTGACCCCCGACCTCCTGAAGTCCACAATCATCTCTTTTGTTTTGCTGACGTTCAGGGAGAGGCAGTTCTCCTGACACCACTGTGACAGGTTCTCTACCTCTTCCAGGTAGGCCCTTTCGTCGTTGGCAGAGATCAGGCCCACCACTACTGTGTCATCAGCAAATTTGATGATGGTGTTGTTGTTCCGCTGTGCTACGCAGTCATGTGTGTACAGGGAGTAGAGGAGGGGGCTCAGAACACAGCCCTGGGGGGCCCCTATGTTGAGCGTGATGGATGAGGAGGTGCAGTTGCCGGCTCTTACCACCTGGGGTCTGCCCGTCAGGAAGTCCAGGACCCACTGGCACAGGTCATAGTTCAAGCCCAGGTCCCTGAGCTTGGCTATGAGTTTGGAGGGGACTATGGTATTGAATGCTGAGCTGTAGTCGATGAACAGCATTCTCACATAGTTCCCCTGCCTCTTGTCCAGATGTGATGCTGCTGTGTGCAGCACATGGGCTATGGCGTCCTCCGTGGACCTGTTGGGGCGATATGCAAATTGCAGAGGGTCCAGGTTGATGGGGAGGGAGGAACAGATGTAGCCCTTCACTAGCTTCTCAAAGCACTTCATGGCTATGGAGGTGAGGGCTACAGGGCGGTAGTCGTTGAGGCAAGCGGGCGTAGATTTTTTGGGTACAGGGATGATGGTGGACTTCTTCAGACAGGTGGGGATGACGGCCTGTTCCAAGGACAGGTTGAAGATGTCAGTGAATACCGGGGCCAGTTGGTCGGCACAGACTTTTAGGACGCGGCCGGGGATGCCGTCCGGTCCTGCTGCCTTCCTGATATCCACTTTTTTAAAGATCCGTCTCACCTCATGCTCTGTTACCCTGAACACTGAGTCTCCATCAGCAGACCCCCCCCCCCCCATTGCCGTGGTTTGTAGGCTGGTGTTGTTGTTCACAGCCTCAAACCTCGCATAGAAGGAGTTGAGATCATTTGCTAAGGAGATGTCACTGTTCAGTTTGAGGGGGGTTCCTTTGTAGTCTGTCATTGTTCTGAGGCCCTGCCACATGCCTCTAGAGTCAGCCTGTTCAAACTGAAGTTCAACTTTATCCCTGTAACGCCGTTTTGCCTCTATTACTGCTCTCCTGACGTTGTATCTTGCCATCTTGTGTTCTTCCATGTTGCCTGTCACCAGCCCGGTGTTGTATGCTGATGTGCGCACTTTCAGAGCCTCACGGACGGATTTGTCTACCCAGGGCTTTTGATTTGGGTAGATATTAATTTTGGTGGTGGGGATTATTACTTCTACCTGAGTACAGACATAGTCAATCACCGTTTCGGTGTATTCGTTAATATTGGCTGTGTTATCACGGAATACACTCCATTCTGTGCTTCCCAGCACTGCTTGGAGTGACTCCACTGACGTCACGGCCCAACGCTTAACCTCTCGCGAGACCACCGGCGTTCGCTTGAGACTCTGTTTGTACTTAGGCAAAAGGAAAATGGCGGCGTGATCGCTTTTACCGAATGGACTAAGAGCCTGTGACTTGTACCCATTCTTAAATTGCGAGTATACATGGTCTAATATGTTCTCGCCTCTGGTGGGACAGGTCACATGCTGATAGAAATGCGGCAGCACCTTTTTAAGACGCGCGCTGTTTAAATCCCCCAAGACCAAAATGGCAGCGTCAACATTAGCTGCTTGGAGTTTGTTTACCTCGTCGTGAAGTTTTGAAAGTGCGACCTCAGTGTTCGCGTGTGGTGGAATGTACACTCCGATGAGGATGATGGACGTTAACTCTCTTGGGAGGAAGAAGGGTCGACATTTTATCGTGATAAACTCCAGGTCTGGGGAGCAGTGGTTAGACATTTCCTTTGTGTTGCCTACATCGCACCACTCCTTGTTTATCATGAAGGCAATGCCGCCTCCTTTCTTCTTTAATGACTCTAATGCCGTCCGGTCTTTGCGTAGAACGAAGAAGTGGTCTGCCGGTTCTATTGCATGATTCGGGACATCTGGACTCAGCCAAGTTTCTGTGAAACAGAGGACGTTACAATCCCGAATGTCCCTCTGGAATTGGATCCTTGCTCTGATGTCGTCCAATTTGTTTCCTATCGATTGCACATTGGCCAACAATATGCTGGGCAATGTGGTTCTGTGTCGTTTGGACCTCAGTCTGTTCCGGACCCCGGCTCTCTTTCCTCGTCTTCGCGGCGGCTTCTTGGCGTCTTGGCCATGGCCGGCATAACAAAGGATCTCGGCGGGCCATTTCTGCTGTTCAGCGATCCGATCCAGAGAGCAATCCAAACGGTAAGTTTTTCTTAATCCAATGTCAATGATTGACTGACGGTCATACACATATAATGCACCAACAGTTGGTGCAAATAAAACTCCTAATACTATAAAAATTAACAAAATAAAGCACAGTCTCGTCGGAGCGATCAGAAAGGCAGCCATCAGAGCGGCGCCAGTGTGTGTCAGTGTGTTATTGTGAAATAAGAATAATATAATGTGATATGTTGATATGCTATTGTGAGATTACAACATCTGATGTGATATTACAGAGAAAGACTTTTGTCTTGTTTTGTATAAAATTACAATATTCTATTGTGAAATAAGAATAATATAATGTGATATGTTGATATGCTACTGTGAGATTACAACATCTGATGTGATATTACAGAGAAATACTTTCATCTTGTTTTGTATAAAATTACAATATTTTATTGTGAAATAAGAATAATATAATGTGATAAATTGATATGCTATTGTGAGATTACAACATCTGATGTGATATTACAGAGAAACACTTTCGTCTTGTTTTGTATAAAATTACAATATCTTATTGTGAAATAAGAATAATATAATGTGATATGTTGATATGCTACTGTGAGATTACAACATCTGATGTGATATTACAGAGGATTTTGATTGCAATATTTTATTGTGAAATAATAAATAAATTATGTGAAATATTCATATGCTACTGTGAGATTACAACATCTGATGTGATATTACAGAGGATTTTGATTGCGGTATCTTATTGTGAAATAAGAATAATATAATGTGATATGTTGATATGCTATTGTGAGATTACAACATCTGATGTGATATTACAGAGAAAGACTTTCGTCTTGTTTTGTATAAAATTACAATATTTGATTGTGAAATAAGAATAATATAATGTGATAAATTGATATGCTATTGTGAGATTACAACATCTGATGTGATATTACAGAGAAACACTTTCATCTTGTTTTGTTTAAAATTACAATATTTTATTGTGAAATAAGAATAATATAATGTGATAAATTGATATGCTATTGTGAGATTACAACATCTGATGTGATATTACAGAGAAAGACTTTCATCTTGTTTTGTATAAAATTACAATATTTTATTGTGAAATAAGAATAATATAATGTGATAAATTGATATGCTATTGTGAGATTACAACATCTGATGTGATATTACAGAGAAACACTTTCGTCTTGTTTTGTATGAAATTACAATATCTTATTGTGAAATAAGAATAATATAATGTGATATGTTGATATGCTACTGTGAGATTACAACATCTGATGTGATATTACAGAGGATTTTGATTGCAATATTTTATTGTGAAATAATAAATAAATTATGTGAAATATTCATATGCTACTGTGAGATTACAACATCTGATGTGATATTACAGAGGATTTTGATTGCGGTATCTTATTGTGAAATAAGAATAATATAATGTGATATGTTGATATGCTATTGTGAGATTACAACATCTGATGTGATATTACAGAGAAAGACTTTCGTCTTGTTTTGTATAAAATTACAATATTTGATTGTGAAATAAGAATAATATAATGTGATAAATTGATATGCTATTGTGAGATTACAACATCTGATGTGATATTACAGAGAAACACTTTCGTCTTGTTTTGTATAAAATTGCAATATCTTATTGTGAAATAAGAATAATATAATGTGATATGTTGATATGCTACTGTGAGATTACAACATCTGATGTGATATTACAGAGGATTTTGATTGCAATATTTTATTGTGAAATAATAAATAAATTATGTGAAATATTCATATGCTACTGTGATATTACAACATCTGATGTGATATTACAGAGGATTTTGATTGCGGTATCTTATTGTGAAATAAGAATAATATAATGTGATATGTTGGTATGCTATTGTGAGATTACAACATCTGATGTGATATTACAGAGGATTTTGATTGCGGTATTTTATTGTGAAATAAGAATAATATAATGTGAAATCAAAAGATACTGTCTTTTTTACATGTATTTGTTGGGATATTACAGGAGGCCTTAATTACAATATGTTACTGTAAGATAATACTGTTAAATGTTGTGAAATGCTGGTTACTTTTTACAGTGTGGCAATTCTAGAACTATCTGCAGAACCTACAGATTATTCCTGAGCAATGTCAGAAGGATTCACCTCTTCCTGACAAAAGAAGCCACCCAACTCCTCCTGCAATCAACAGTCATGTCTCACCTCGACTACTGCAATGCACTGCTAGCTGGTTTACCGATCACCACCAAACCACTTCAACTCATACAGAATGCAGCCGCTCGCCTGATCTCCAACCTCCCAAAGTCAGCCCACGTTACCCCACTTCTTAGAGAGCTGCACTGGCTCCCCATTGCTGCACAAATTCGCTTCAAGATCCTTGACCTGGTCGTTGCGCATTCTACCCCCTACCGTTGGTCCGGGAGGGCGGAGACTATCACATGCTTCCTCCGACACATGTGTACCCAGCCCACCGCTTCTTTTCACCTGGCAGCGCGGACTCTCACTGGGAGAGTGTAACGTGTGGAAGGTCACACTACCTCTCCTAGACCCTTCCCTTGCTGTGCAGGCGCCCCGACCGAACTGTAGGAGTCGCTGTTTACAACGACCAGGACCCACCCTCGCCAGGTTTCCCACCCGCTAACACTGCCAATTGTGTTAGTATGGACAGTCAGCCAACCCGGAAGCACCACAGCTGGATTCGATCCCACTGTCTATGTGGTGGTAGACAGACACTTAGTCCGCTGCGCTACCCGGCCGCCCGGTCAATGGTCTTTAACTGCACACCCTCAATACCCCTACACTCTGCATCTTCTCGGTGCCTCAGACCCACACCTATCCAAGCTCCTGGGGGTCATCAAAGCGAAGCAGGCTATTCTCTGTCCTCGCTCCACAATAGTGGAACAAACTCCCCACCTCAGTCAGGACAGCTGAAACAAATAAAAAAATACGTCTTACTATCTTTTAGGGTTGCACGGTATACCGGTATTAGTATAGTACTGCGGTACTAGAGTGTTCAAAATGATACTATACTGCGTTTGGAAAAAAACAAATTTTTTCTTTAATTTATTCATTTATGCATGCGAATGCCTTCCTATTGGAGCACAGCTCATCACTCATCAACATTTTTTCTAGTTTATGGTATCTCAAACTAATTAGGCCCTCTGCTATGACAAATGTATAATAATAATAATAATAATAATAATAATAATAATAATAATACAACCATTTTTCTACCCCTTGAATTTTTTTTAACTACAGACGTCTGCTGCATTTGGCTCACAGAGTGACTCCCCCCACTCAGAAGCAACCTAACCTCCCAGCTTTTTTTGAGAATTTAATTTATTTAGTCTTGTCATTGTTCATTGTTGTGTTTTAAAATAAAGAACAATAATGACATCTGAGAGTGTTTTCCTGATTTTGAGGAAAAGTATCGAAATTCATATTGGTATAGTATCGAAACAAAAATGTTGGTATCGTGACAACCCTACTATCTTTACTATTATGTACCTGATAAGTGCTCATGTAAGCCTTTTCGGTCAGATTGATAACCCAATAACTCATTGGTCCGCTCATCTCAACATCAAGCAGCGTCCTGCGATGTCTGTGATATCCAGAACTCAATGCATCCACAAACTGCAGGGGTTAAACCCGACCGACCCGACCTGACACACGCACCGCTCCGTCCCCCCCAGTCATCGACCTTAGGTCCAGTGATTGGAGTTGCGGAGTCTATTATTTTATTTGCACTGGGAAGGATTCATTTGACCAGTAGGACACTCTTTAATCAGATGATATCCATTTCCCTTATCCGTCACACGTATTATCACTGTAACATTACTTAATAAGCCCATTATATATAAGCCCATTATATATAATCTATAATATATATATATAGAAATAGGTAGATAGATATATATTTCTTTCTCTAGGTCTCTGTGTGGATAAAGACACACTACTAGAGTTTTACATCATAAATCATGAACATCACGAAGCCGTGCTCCCTCATGCTTAAACAATGGGTAAAGTTACAATGCAAAACATTTCAATGCTTACCCGACTGGTCAGAAGAATGGATACGAAGGTGGGTTCCAAAAAGGTTTTTATTTTTTTTAAATACAAGATTACATTAAAGGCACAGTTCATGGTTATAAGTACAAAGGTTTCTTCTTACAATATATCAGAATGCAGCTCCACCAAAAAAAATCTCCCTTGAGAGGAAGTGAGTTAGCCTTTATAAAGGAATTCAAGACCTCGTTGTCATTGGTTAAATACAGTGATGAAATTTCACTAGCCAGTCAGCGTGTTAGCATGTCAGTACATATTTATCCAATAATTTTACTTGTACGTGTACAGTAAGTGTCCATCCCTTTCCTTTACTTGCGTTACCTACAGTTACATAGTTTTTCAAGTATGAGAAAGTCCCTCCACATTTTATCTTCACATTTTCCGCCTTTAGCTACCTCCAGCCTGGGGCCTCTCGCTTCTGCCACGCTATCAGTAAAAAGCAGCCGGGTCAGTAAGTAACAGGTAGTAAAGAATGCAGGCAGGCTAGGCCTTCTGTGGGTAAAATCTCTTTTTCATGGCAGAGGCCCCCCCCCCGCCCCTGTCAAGGCCCCATCTTTCAGTTACCTCCCTTCATACATGCTGGCACCTTTTAAACAGAACAGGCAATTCATTCTTCTCTACGCAGAAACTTATGATTTGCCTATGAAGCATATAATTACATGTGAAAAATAGGTTATACGGCTATATTGTTACATAAACAAAAAGGTAGAACAGAAATCACTGTTCACCCCACCATATACTCACTGTCCTCCAACTAGGTTTTTAGAGAACAGGGCTTTGCTTTTTGATTATATTTTTACCAACATTTCTTTTATTGATAAGGTTTGTTGGTTGTATACTTGGCTGTCTTTCTAGCCTTCTTTGGCCTCTCATACTCCGCCCAGCCTCTGGTTGGGGGTGGTGAAGAACATGGGCCCTCCGGTCGTGACGTCCCCGGTCGAGAGGTCATCAATCTTGGGTCTTGCAGGCTATGACCCTTTTCAGTACCCTACTATGATGCTACTATACTTACACAACTACTTCATCATTGTCTATACTACTATGTACTCAGAGTGTAACAATCAAGCTCAACACGGTAAGTCTCTTTAAATAAAAGTGTCAGCTAAATGACAATGTAAATGTAAAATTGTGATGAGTACAGTAGCAGGGCGTTTAGAATAACTATGACATCACAGCTAATGAGTACAGTAGCAGGGGGTTTAGAATAACAGTATGACTTCACAGCTGACGAGTACAGTAGCAGGGGGTTTAGTACAATAGTATGACATCACAGATGTGGCCAGATCTCTGAGAAATACTGTTTGATCAGTTAAAAATAATAGTGTTCTTGGAAACAGCTTGTTCCTGTGTGTATATGTGTGTGTGTGTAGGTGTTAGGGATGTGCATCTCCTCACTGAGGCCGATGCGATGTGCATCTCGATACGGTGCCAACGATACGATACATTAACGATACATTTGAAGCACCGGGCGATGCGATGCGATATGATTCACCCCCTGTTGAGATACGATACGATTCGATACGATTTGATTCAACATAATGCGATTCGGGGCGATACGATGCGATTCAACACGATGCAAAATAATAATAATAATAAATAATACAATTTTATGGTATGACAGAGGATTTGGTTGTATTCCTTATGCAGCTTATATTATTATTAAAAATTAAATAATCTACTGTAAGACAATTTATATAATTAAAAACTCTTGGGTGCCTAAGAAGACTTTTGCATAAACTGTCTTTTGACAGTTTGAGAGAGAGAGAGAGAGAGAGAGACCCTCCCCGTCTGAGCGGCCGTCGACAGTTGATGATGTCACACACTAGACTAGGTCATTAGGATGCGACCGTAGCATTATGTCAACAACACGGAGGCAGCCGGCTAGCCTGGATGGATTGCATGAAGCGATATAATTAAGAAATGAATAACCAATAAATGTGAAGTTATCTTTGAACCCCTGTTGTCAAGCGTCTTCAATATACCCCCCCCCCCCTCCTCACTAATGTTACTGTGTTGCAGAGTCACTTTAGTTAGACACTAGTTTAGCGTTAGCTGAACGGCTAACTGGCGTTAGCCAGAGGCTACTAGCGTTAGCATGTTGAGCAATTCTATTCATGTCTCCTCGACTTCCACTGTTTGTTGATAACTGTGACGCGGCTCTCGCCTTATGTAGTAGCAAAGCAATAGTATCTGCTGTGTGTGTGTGTGCAGTCACAGTGCACTGCTGATAAGTGGATGAGAGGAAATTATATCAATGCATCGGTTTTTGACCGATGCAAAGACGCTACAACAAGATGCATCGCGAGTTCAGCCTGACATTTTGCCGACGCGGACTTATTCCACCGGTGCACTTGCATCGTGAACGTGTATGCCGGCGCACCGATGCAAATCGATGAATCGTCACATCACTAGTAGGTGTATGTGTGTGTTTGTGTGTGTATATGTGTGTGTGTATATGTGTGTGTGTGGGGGGGGGGGTGATTATTAGCATGCTGTTAGTGTCACAAACCCCCTGCGGTTGTACTAGAAAGGGGAGAGGGAAAGGTTGACAGACGTGTGCCAACCCCGTCTTCACGTTCCTCTCCCTCCCTCCGCTCCCTTTCTTATCTGCCCTCTCCTCTCCACTCTCTCTGTCTCTTTCCATCTCTCCCCCTCTCTCTCCAGCATTAATGTAATTAATCACCACTGCCCTCAAGAAACCCAGACACACACACACAGCCAGAAGGGGACATAGTATCTGTGCAGCCAATAGTGTGATCACCTGCTGCCCCCCCCCCCCCACACACACACACACACACAGAGGGTAAATCAGTAAGTGATATGGGTCATGTCACGTGTTCTTCATCTTGTCTCAGTGCTAGGGGTCATGTCATGTGTTCTTCATCTTGTCTTAGTGTGTGTCCATATTCCCTGCTACCAGTGTTAATTTAGTCAACGAAAATGATGACTAAATATGGTCGTCAACGAAGACTAAAATGAAAACGCTCAGACCAGCAAGGCTCTCATATTATCAGTCACATGCACCTGCCTGGTGTAGTAGGTCCTACAACTGACAACCATTAGGGCTCCAGTCACATAATGAATTTACCTCAAGCTCTGCCCTCTTTCCTTGATCCTCCAACAGTTGTGATTGGAGGATCAAGAAAAGATGGTGAGGCTTGAGTTTCCATGCGTGTGGTCTAGCCCTGGGCCCCGTTCCTCGTACGTGGTTAAACTAAGCCAGGGGTCAGCAACCTTTACTATCAAAAGAGCCACCCCCCCCCCCCCCCCCCTCCCACAAAATAAAATTTCTCTTGAGCCGCAAAACCAATTAACCCTTAAAATGAAGGTAACAGTGTATAACATTTTGTATAGTTATCCCCAAGCATACCCCACATTTAGCATAAAACGCCTGACAATTGCATACCCAAAGTAATTTGCAATGTATTATACTTTATACTTATAGCAGTTTGTTGGAATTATAAAGCAAACAAAAATATGTGACTTTGTATTGCTGTTTTTATCTGTTATAACAAAGGAAAACCTCAAACTCGTATGAAGAGGAGAAAAAAGACTGGCTGTGTAGAACTATTTTTAAATAAAACACAGAAGAGGAGACAAAACACTGGTGTCTGTAGACCTACTTTGAAATAAAACACTGAACTATTCAGGTATATTTGAGTCCTTCCCTTATTTGTGGAAAATCTATTAACACTTTCAGTGCCACCAGGGGGCGCACGACTTGGTGCTTGAATGCCACCATCGGCGCTAATGTTAACGTTAATATCGCCTAATCTATGTTTAAAATTATGGCTATGTGTCTAATCTGCCCGTCGCTTATCAAAGAATCATTTTCCAGTCAGTGCTGTCAAGGCAGATTGGTTTTTTATCGGTTCATTTCCGTTTGAGAGCATTTTGAAAAGCACCAGTTTTGAGGTAAAAAAACAGCCCATTCTGTGATAATCGTCTTTTACTGGAATATTCCAGAACGTTGATATTTGTCGGCCTATTTATGAATCGTTTTCAAATAAACGCTAGATGATCAATATTATACGTACACGCACACACATTGCCTCTCTTTGCCTCCACATATTTTGGAATTTTCTTTTCTGAAATTCAAAAGAGCACTGAAATCTCATCTCCTAGATCACCAATACTTCCCATATGGACTTCCTTTACAAACTGTGGTCTGATGGCTTGTTGTATTTTGTTATTGCATTTTCGTTTTATTATATATTCTTCCTGTCATTAATTGTTTTCTCTACCAGAAATCGTATGGCATGGGTGCCTGCTTCGGTGTCTATGTAGGCCTGCTTGTGTGTGTTTGTTTGTTTGGGGGGGGGGATTTTATATTTTATCTTGATATAATGTAATTTTGCTTCCTGGTGAATGCCACATGCAAGCCCCTTGAGGGTTTTTAGGCTATTCTCCTACACATCCCTTGTGGATTATATTGTATTATATATGTAATTGTTTTTATATGTGTAAATAAACAAACAAACATTCGGGGCGCTCGCTGATAGCCGTTTTCATTTCCTCATGGATTTTACAGTGAAACCGCTGGAGCACATATCAGAAAAAAACTTGTTATATCTTCATCAAAACGAGTCTGATTATCCTAACATAGATTCCTTACCTGACATCAGATGGTATCCAACTGGTATATTCCAATTCCTGATCACCATTCTGAAAGGAAATACTGTCACTGGCCTCCTCAATAATGTAACCTGAGTTCTTTTATTGAATGAAGCGGTGAGACACAAGTTGAGTCTGAAGTCAGATGCCTGCAAGGTTTTTATCTCGAAGTACACAGAGAACACAGGAAGGATAGCTCTTCAATCCGGACCACCTGCTTGAGCACACCCGCAGAATGGTCCTTGACGACAGACAGCCACACATTTTTATACAGTAGTACATAGGCCAACCTCTTTTCTGACTTGATGATTGATAGCTGTCATGTCACAGTTTGAGGACAAAGGATCTTAGATGGGGAGCAGAGTAAAAGGAGGGGCTGTATTCCTCCGCTCTCCTTATCAGAATGGTGTGTGTATGTGTCTCTGTGTGTATGCATGGATGTCTGTGTGCTGTATGCTTGTGTGTGTGTTAAAGTGAGAGACATGAGTTTGCATGTCTAGCTGACACTCTCGAACAAAAAAGGGGGGGGTTTGTGTATGTCTCTCTGTGTGTATGCATGGATGTCTGTGTGCTGTATGCTTGTGTGTGTGTGTGTGTGTGTGTGTGCTGGTGTGTGTGTGGGTTTTTGCATGCTTCTGATACTGATCTTGCACCTGTGTCCAGTACTGTTTCACGGGGCCCTGTGTCTACATAGAGACAGAGACAATGTTTCTGCCAGTACTGTTTCACGGGGCCCGTGTCTACATAGAGACACAGAGACCATAGTGTACAGCCTGAAGATATATAAGATATTGACATCAGATCAATGAATTAAAACTATCAATCCCCCTTTTGACATATAAATCTATATGTCAACACAACAATTCATTGTGTACCCAACAATATGACACAACCATCAATCATCAAGACATACACTAAGCATGGACCTGTCAAAAGGCCAAACCTCAACCGAAATCGAAGGTCAGGAACAAATACAGTACATTTCCGGACATATACCTACATATCGGATGACCACCAATACTGCCATCAATACACCAGACTTGCACTTAATCCAAGAGGGCGTGTATATCATATAAGCGTGTAGCTTAACTATACGGGGGCCCAGAGGAGAGAGAGAGATAACAGAGAGACTCTAGAGTAGGCAAATATAGCACGAAGCGCATGGTATAGCAGAGACATGTGACAATTAGATGGTCCAGTGGTCATCCAGTAGCGTCCAGTGTCGTCAGGGCCGTAGATGGGCAGGCCATAGATCAAAACCGTGAAATACTAATTACAATCACACAATATAACCCAGGAAACGAACACGAGGATACAATCATCAAGATTCACTGTATATTCATAGAGGAATGAAAACACACAAAAAAATAACAATAAACTGACGTTGATTTAACCTTAACCAGGACCTGTAAAATATGGAAATGATGCTTGACCGCTTTCGCATAATGTACATGCCTGAAATACTATGTAAGACAGTTCAGACAGGTCAGTTTTCTTTTGCACAATATCAATCATATTTCAAGACAGTTCAGTTTTAGTTCAGTCACATTTTGCATAATTTCAATCAATTTATACGTTCTCATCTATTATTAATTTATTCAGTTGTTGTGTCCAATTCAGTTCAATTTATTCAGTTGTTGTGTGGAGTCCACACAGAGTCCAAACCCCGCAGGCCATCAGGCAGAGAGCGGCGAACGACACCGTCAGTCAGCCATCACCCCCAGAGGACACTGCATCATACTGAATTCAGGCCGAAGTCCTGTTGTCGGCCCCTCCCCCTCAATCCGGCATCAGCCCTACATTTTCAGGCGACCAGCGAGCGACAGCTCGTGTCATCGTCGGGGTTGTATTTCCACCCCACCACCGGCGGAGAAGGGCCCCGGTACGGTTCTCAGCATGACCACAGCGTCCCTAATGAAGCGGATGACAGCTGACCGTTCCCCATCGCGTCCATGGTCGCTCAGCCTCTCCCCAACCCGACAGCCTGTGGAAGAATCAAAGCACACAGAACACCACACAGCTTACGCAACAACCAAAACCAGATTATTTTATTTTATGAGAAAACCCATTGATTGAAACACATAAAAAATGCGTAAAGAACCACTCAACTTTCAGATCACCAGTTCCGGCACATCAGCGTCATACTCCGTCACCATCACCCAAACTCACAAATGAAAAAGAAGACCACATCAGAGATACATAAAAAAAATGCAATGATTTTCAATGGTTGCAATCTCTATGCCGAGGGATCATTAGAAAATCAGACTAAAATTCACATAAAACAAATCAAAACAAAACACACATTGTCCCACATCAGAGTATACAATATCCCATGAGTAGACAATATTCTAATGAGTATATAATAAAAAGGAAAAAAAAAAAAAAAACAAGCAACAATATCTTGTCCCCATTCTCACAACCCTACCACGACCTCATAGAAACATGCAGTTGGTTCCCCCACATCCTCATCCCCGGATGCCATCATGTCAGCAGAGTCCGGTGGCTCAGACACGGGGGACCCCAGCTGGACAGGAAAGAGACGGGGAGGAGAGCCGGCCGGTGCATCCTCCAAGGGCTCCTCGTAGGCCGGTGCCTCGAGCACGGATCCTGCAGTCGCCTCGTGGGCATCCTCTCCATCCCCCAACAGGGCCCCCAACTCGCCCATATCATACATCCCCAACAGGGCCTCCAACTCGACCATATCATACATCCCCAACAGGGCCTCCAACTCGACCATACCATATATACCACCCTCTCCATCACCTACACACCCAGCCTCCCCTCCATTCACCATCATCTGGTACCCAGCCTCCCCTCCATTCACCATCATCTGGTACCCAGCATCCCCTCCATTCACCATCATCTGGTTCTCTGGTACTTGCGCGAATTTTGTGTCAACAGCAGTCACAATAACTTTCTCACAGAGTTTCCTGATGCATGGAATACAACAGCATCCACATAGGACAAATAGTGCCACAGACGTTATGAGGGTTACCATTACTGACGCTATCAGCCCTTTCCACTGACCAAAATGTTTGCTCAACCATTCACTAACGACATTTGTCACTCCAGAATCAGTCGCCATACTTGCAGACAGGGTCCTCAGCCCCTTCAGGGCTCTGGTTACAGACCCATCACCAGCTGTGTTGTTGGGGAGGAAAGTGCAGCATTGGTCCCCAAATAGCGAGCACACGCCCCCTTTCTCGGCCAAGAGCATATCTATAGCGATCCTATTTTGGTAGGCCATCAACGAAGTGGCTGATAATTGCTCAGACAGTCCCTCAATTGCATCACGAGTCATGTTCCCTAGCCTCTGTAGATTGAAATGAATATAATTGATTCGGTCAACATTCTTATTAGGGGTGATCCAGACGAAGATTGACTCGAACCCTGAAGCAATCTCATCCACCAGCTTAAACTCGTTCGGTACCCCCCTTGGGATTCCTATTGCATCCACATAAGTAGGATTATCTGCATACAAATCAAAGCTTGCCGCTCTCCTTCTGCGGAAGAAATGCAGGGGATGCCTGACACGTATAGTAGCAGCAGCTCGTTCTATGTCAGCTACGGAAATAGAGGTTATTGTTACCGGGGCAACCAGTGAGATCAAAGTACATGACCCTGTCCATGCCTTATCGAGCGTGTTCCTCAACTTTGTCCCTCCACAATACCAATAGATGTCAGCACGTGATTTTGTTAGTCTAGTCACATTTTCCCAACGGGTAACATCTATGGTGATATTGCACCACGTCTTGTCTATAGCACCCATCCTCTTCTCATCATTTGGTCGGACGTGATCGCGCCTATAGCACACATGATCACCCCGTATTGGATTGAACAAGGGGGGCCTTATGTTTTCGGGCGAGAGTGGGTAAGCCCCGTCCAGGTATCTACACCTTTTACTGGGGTTATCAGTCATCATGAGTTCAGTCATGCACCAGGTCTCATTAATTGAAAACATAGAGGGTACCGTTAGTAACGCCGGTCTCGCTCCTGCACATATTACACATTCCCTTCTGGTTGCAGCCGCCACATTTTCAGTGAAGTCAATCCAATAATTCTTCTGGAAGAATCCAGTTTCCCTGGCAAATGCCCTCTCAATTGTGTCAGAGTCCCCTTTTACAGGTCCAACAACCAGGGAGTTGTCAAGGTTTCGAATTACAGGCCTGGGTGGTACGGACAAGTGAGGTACTTCAAGGAGGTCCTCCTTGATTATTAGGTGGAACAGAGCACTCGGAAAATCATTGGAGATAGAGGTAAGCCAAAACGACCCCCAGTCGTGTTCACCGGGGTCTACAAGGGTTAAATCCAGAGGATTGCAGTTAGCTTTGGTACAGTTCCCGGGTCTAGGTAGTTTGGTGAATACCAGTCTCTGTATCAAGTCTCTACCTCTGGACCTTCTCATGGTGGCGTCTATGGGTCGCGGTCCCTTCCTGGGATGTCGGGTGGCCCAGGCCGCCCTCTTGTAACTATCCCAGCAAGGATTAGTGTGGACCGGCTGGCCGTAGTAACTCAAGCATAATACGAACATCTCGTTCGTCATCAGCTGTTGGTATGTAACAGGGTTATCGTCACACGTCAGGATCTCACATGCGTCAAACCTGTAGCTTGCCGTAGCTCCGACATTGAATCTAAACCTAGCGGGGGGGGCGTGTCATCCTCCTAATGTCTTCCGACTCCCCTCTCTCATGGGATAACTTAGATACAGCAATAAACCTAGATGGATAAGGGCCCCCGGGCGTGTATGGCTCAGAAACGTCTCGTCTCTCCCGGCTGTGCTCAACCCTTGGCACACAAGAGCTAACATTACCAGAGATATGTTCACGGATGGGTACACATTTAGGATCAGATTTTGGGTTTGGGATGTCGAGCGGGAATGCTACAGCATACCGTAAATCCAATGGTGGGCCTGTATCAGAGGGGATCGCAGTTGTATTTCCTGCTTGTGTGTTCCTATAATATCTATCTACCCCCCATACGAAGGGAGCAATAACCAAGGCGGTCATTGCGACAATAATGAATATTATCTCGGTAGCTGAGCATCCCAACCCGGCAAGTGCCCTCTTACTCTTGGTAGCTGGACATCCCAACCTGGCGAGTGCCCCCTCACCCTTCAATTTGGTGTATTTGGACCCGGGCATTTTTGTCTCTAATCACTGGATACTTCGGCCAGGTCCCTCCGTACTGCGTTAAGATCCCGCTCGGTGGGATAAGACACAAATATGTGTCTTATGCAGCCAATTACTGAGACGTTCCTCCCTAAGCCAGACCTTAACACAATGGGTAGTTACTTCTGCTACCTTGAACGGACGTAGCCAGCGTGGGTCAGACCAATTGAATTTGTTCACTTTTCTCATCACCCAGTCCCCAACTTCCACTGGGCTGGTTTCCACTTCTCTGTAGTCCTTGGTCAGTATCTCGATCACCTGTTGAGATATTGCCATTACAGCGTTGGTCATGCCTTTTACGTAATCACTCAATTCGGAGTGTGCCAGCACCAATGGTGGAGTAGTACTGGGCGCGGTCTGAAACGGGCACGGCATCTTCCTACCAGTAAGCACCTCATGAGGACTCACATTGAGAGTCGCAGAGGTGCTGGATCTCATGGTGAAGAGGACTATGGGAAGGGCTTCCGGCCAAGCCAAACTGGTTGCTTTGCAGACTTTTGCCAACCCTTCCTTGATAGTGCGGTTTGCCCTTTCTACCAGCCCCTGCGATGCGGGGTGGTACACAGCCCCGAATCGGTGTATTATACCGAAATGCTTCTCTACCTCCTGGAGGGCTTCATTAGAGAAGTGGGAACCATTATCGGACCGGATTGCTTCAACTAGCCCGAATCTGGGGATTAGTTCTCTGATTAGCCATTTAATCACTTCGGTTGCCTTCTCAGTCTTGGTGGGAATGGCCTCTACCCACCGGGAGAATGTGTCTACACACACTAACAGATACATCTTCCCCTCCACCCGATGTTGCACTCCCATATCCGTAAAGTCTATGCAAATTTCTTTCCATGGTGCCGCCGGGGGGGGGAAAACTACCGAGACCTGCTTTCAGTGCTGCCTTTGGGTTAAACTCACAGCATATCTCACATGATAACACAAAGTATTTACAAATATCCCTTAGGTGGGGGTGCCACCAGTGCTGGGAGATGAGGGTGTTAACCTTTGACCCTGCGCAGTGCCCTCTACTATGTGCTTCCTGACAGAGTAAGTTGAGTAGTCCAGCCGGAGCTACCACCTTCCCCTCATGGTTCCTATATATACCCTCCTGATCCCTGCTCGCTCCCTTCTCTAGCCATGCCTGCTTCTCCATGGGAGCCGCACCCTGCTGAAGTTCTCTGATTCGCTCACTCGTTAGTTCTCTCCCTTCTGGAGTGTCCTGTTTTCCTTTAGTTGGTTTCTGGACCAATTGCTTCTGCACAGTGGGGTCTCGGTATCCAGCAATGCGTTTAGCCTCCATATCAGCAGCGTTGTTCCCCTTTGTGATATATCCCTCCCCCTTTTGGTGTCCTTTGCATTTCAGTACAGCCACCTCAGCAGGTGCGGTCAATGCTTCATAGAGTTTAGTAAGCTGTGTCAGATGCTTAACAGGTTCCCCTGACGAGGTGACATACCCCTTCCTCCCCCAATGCGGCATGTCAACATGAATCGCATGTGTGGCATACGCAGAGTCCGTATGCAAGTTTACCCGTTTACCCTCAGCTGCTAAACATGCTTCTGTTATCCCCACTAGCTCAGCCAACTGGGCTGACGCGGTCTGGGGTATTATGCCCGATGTCACTGTGGAGTATCCCCCATCCATTCCCAGTTCTACCACAGCATAGGATGAGATAAGTGCACCAGTGGGGCCATGATGACTGTGTCCGTCGCTAAACAGTGTCATGTCTGGTGAGTCGAGTGGGAGGTCAGACAGTGACTCATGCAGCTTCATCTCTCGTCGCGTTCGTTCAATACAGCAGTGGGTGTCTGCTCTGCATTCATGATCCTGTTCAGTTTCCATTTGCTCAGCCATGTTAACCCTATCCGTGCTGAAGTGTACATGAGTCATCCCTAAAATGCGTTTTAGGTTTTCCGTCCTATGGCTTGATAGTGTAAACGCACTAGCGTCTAAATATGCCTTGACACCATGCCCTGTATGTACAATGGTCTGATTGTCCATTGTGATGTGTGATGTCTTTTGTAAAGCCTTACCTATGGCTGCAATGTTACGAGTGCATGATGGATGACCCATCTCTATTTTATCTAGTCTAGTACTGTAATACATCAGCACCTGTCGCCCCTTCTCTGTCTTCAGGTACAGGACTGAGTTACAGATCCCGCCCGTTTCGGAGACATCTAGATGAAAAGGTTCGGAGTAGTCAGGTGTGTGGAGAGAGCATGCTTCGGACATGGCTGTTTTAATCTCTATGAAGGCCCTCTCGGCCTCTCCGGTCCAGATCAATGGGGCTTTATAGTCTTGATATCCTGCCTCCGTCATCATCTGTCTCATAGGAGTCACATAATCAGCAAAGTTTGCTATGAAGTTCTTACTATACGTCACTAGTCCTAGAAACTTCATCATTTCTCGTACCGTGGTTGGTTTTGAGTAGTGCAGGATGTCATGTCTAGTGCTATTAGTCATCTCAGCGCCGTCTTGGCTGATTACCTTCTGGAGGAATACAACCTGTGGGCGTCCTACTTGGAGTTTTTCTCGAGACACCTTGTATCCATAGTGGGCTAAGGAGGCTAACACAGCCTGTGTCGCCGTCATGATATCAGCAGAGGTTTCAGCCGAGATCAAAATGTCGTCCACGTATTGGTAAATGGTAACGCCCTCCGGCAACTTAATGTCTTGAAGGTGTGACTTCAATACATGATTAAAAATAGAAGGAGAGTCTATATATCCTTGGGGCAACCGGGAGTATGTGTATTGTTGCCCCTTGTAGGTGAATGCAAATAGTTCTTGACTCTCATCATCTATGGGGATACTGAAGAAGGCATTAGCAAGGTCAATACAGGTGAACCATATCTGTTCAGGTCTTTTTGCATTCAATATGGTGTATGGGTTTGGTGTATCATACTTAGTGGTCTCGACCACCTTATTGATTGGCCTGAGGTCCTGGATCATTCTATAATCCTTTTTACCTGGTTTGGGAACTGGATTTATAGCGGTGTTCCAGCGAGACCGGGTGGGGTGTATTACACCTCCAGATACTAGTCCCTTAATAGTATCTTTTATCCCGTCCTGCTGGGCTTCACTGAGCTTGTACTGAGCCCGAAATATGGGTGTGGTTCCTGGCTTAGTTTTAATCGAGATTGGATCTATCTTTAGCCGTCCAACATCCATTGGTCCCTGGGACCACAGTGATTGAGGTAGCGAATCTATCAGTGCATCAGTGTCGGGGTGGTCTGTGTTTTCGCGTCCATGTGTTCTTGGTAAACGTTGTTTCTGGCATTCTACCGTGACCTCTGATTCGTGGGTTATTCGGTATGATTTAGTTCCTGGAGAGTACCAGAGTAAGTCATGCTGCGTCTTTTCCCAATCAGTAGCCTGCATGCATGCCTTAATCATGGGGCCTAGGTTTTTCGCTTCACCCCCTCTAGTAACCCCTAGGGTAAGGTGCGGACTAGAGGAGGTTCCTAGGTTATAATACTCAGCCTGTTGTGGGGTCAGTATCACCCCAGCCGCGGTGCCTGCTTCACCTACATAGATATGTTCTATCCGGAGTCTAGGTTTTGCGTCATCTTGACCCTTTCCCCATCCCTCCCACAGGGCATCATAATTCTCATCCTCCGCTAATGAGTAGAAGAACGTACAGTGCGGAGGGTCATTTGGGGCTTTTTGTAGGTACTGGGAAGAGATCCAGGGTTGCCATGTTCGGTTTGCGTCGTGGAGCTTGCTGCAGTTAAAATCCACGCACACTCCCCACCATACCTCAGCCATTGTGTCAGGGTGGGGCTGGCCAAACTGTGTCTGCTGGACCATTTGGTGCTTCATCACCTGCCATGGCGTGGCACATGTTAATGAACTCCCATCGGGGAATAATATGTCCATGCTAAGGGGGTGACACATTATCTCAATATTAAGAGAGCCCAGTATGTCTCTGCCTATCAAATTAAGTGGGCAGCTCTTAGCTAATAGAAATGAATGTTTAAATCTCTGTGTTCCCCAAACACAGTCGGTTGTCTCAGACAACGGCCACATTTCGGTGTTTCCCGAGAACCCAGTTACAGGGACGGCATCCTTTGAGTGTGGCAAGTGTGTGTTAAGTGTAGAATACCGTGCTCCTGTGTCCACCATAAATAAATGATCACGGCCGTTTATGGTTAACTTGACCATGGGTTCCATGAATAATTTATCTATGCTGGACAAATCGCCTGTGTGTGGGTCTGGGCCTCCCTATTGGTTCTGGAACATTTGGTGTGGCCCACCACGGGGCATTTGATTCGGGCCGGGCGCCTGGTGGGGCGGGGGCATTATGGCCCTGGCACCCCTCCCCCTTTTCCCTGAGTTGTAGGGACATTCGCGGGACCAATGACCAGGCATTCCACATGAAAAACAGGTTCCTGTCCCGGGCACTGGGGCATCTCGCATCGGGGGGTAACCCCATGGTCCGCCGCCCCGCCCCCTTCCATACCCCCTCCCATACCCCCTCCCCCCCTGAGTTTGGAACCTCTCGTTTCCACACCTATCCCATTCGTCGTCCATGTTGGACATCTGGTACTCCGCTGGTGGGGGACACTGGAGGTATTGTGGGGTGTGAGGGGATTGACAGTATGGTTCCTCAAGAATTACTTGTGGCATCTGTTTATATGACTTGGCGCAATTCATTTTGTCTTTCATTTCCTTTGCCTGTCCCTTCAGAATATGCGACTGGAGATTAGCCAGTTCCTTTTCAGATTCTGCTCTCTCCTCCAATTCCACATCTATGTAATGGACTAGGTGGGAGGACCAGAGTTCATGAGAGAACTCATTTATGCCAATAATACCTCTGAGCTTTGCTTGAATGTTCTTGTTCATGGACCCCTCAACTGCACCGCGAAACAGTTTATCCATGGTTGGGGTAGTGTAATCCCCGGTGCTATCTAACCACGTGTCTCTGACCCTGAGTATGTATTCCGTCCCGGTTTCATCAGGTTTCACTGGTAGGTTGTTCAATTCACGCACATTCTGTTTTGTGGGGTATTTCTTCCTAAGTGCCGGCCATAATAGGTCAATCAGGTCACTTAGGGGGGTGTCATCTGGATCCCCCCTTGTATGTGCCTCAATTTCTACCCCCTCTAAGGCAGACCGAGAGGCACACGCAGCGAACACTTTACGAAAATCCCCCATGGCCGGTTCATGCCCCACACATGTGTCTAAATATGCCTTGATAAACTTGGTTGCACCCTTATTGATGTCCGGCATACTCTCCTTCATGAGTGTTACGTCTCGGAGTGCCATTGGCGAGAATGTCGTGGTGACCCTACCAGTACCGGACGATTTGCTATGTGTGAGGGGCATCATATAGGCTCTATCGGGTCCCACCAGATTGTACACATTACTACCATACCTAGTCGGTGGGGCCCGAGTACTATCTACCCGTTCCAGGTCCCTCCGTGTTGCTGGCGTGGAGGTCAATGGGGGTGACTGTTGGGGGTGACTCCCCACCCAGTCTTGTACCCCCTGGGTTTGTCCATTCTGAGGTGTGCCCGTAACCAGTACCGATTGTAGCTGAGTTATAAGGGTCTGCACCTCGGCTAATCCTATGCTACTTACGTCACTTGAGCTGGCGCCTAAGCTGGCTCCTTGTGCCGAGGTCTGGTTATCTACATACCCCACGGGCCCCCCGGTCGATTCTCTGATACTTGCGCCACTTGAGCTGGCGCCTGAACTGGTTCCTAGTGCCGAGTTCTGGGTGTCTATCCTATACCCCGATCCTATGACACTTGCGCCACTTGAGCTGGCACCTGAGTTGGTTCCTTGTGCCGAGGTCTGGGTGCCTACCACATACCCCACAGACCCAGCTTGGTTTGTTCCTGCGTATGGACTGGGCGTGAGATTACTACTATGTTCCGCCACTTCTGCCAGGTATCGTAGGGTATCGTCCTCCCTAACACTATTGCCACCGGATGGTCCGGTATCCAATAGCCCTGCTCTGATCACAACTAAAGGTCCCATAAATGCTGGTTCAGGTGTTGTCAGGGGCATTTGGAATTTGCTTAATGGCACCTGTGCATCTGCATATGGTGGTGGTCGACTAGAGAATGGATTGGTCGTGCTAACCACAGGAGCTGTTGGAGTGAATGGGGGAGCCTCAGCCGCTATGAGGTTATCAATCACTCTTTCTGCTGCTCTTTCTTCCATCTGCATAGTCAGTTTAACCTCTCCCAAAAAACAGGAGCAGTCAGCTAGGAATGACTCGGCCTCGGCTAGCTCCTGCTTAGCTTTAGACTTTGCTTTGAAAACGTAGGTTTTCGTCCCTTGCATAACAGCGTTTGCATTAGCTACTCTTGTGGCTGCTTGGCCTGCACATGTGCCAAGCTTCCCTTTTTCCGGCACCTTCTCCGTCCATTGTCCAAACACTCCGACCTTTTGGACCCGTTCCGCCCATTCTACAAATCTTGTACTGGCTTTGTCTCTTTCTTTGTCGGCCACTTTACCCAGCCAACGTGAATGTGTATCTACTAATACTTGTCCGACGCTACCCGGCTCACACGACCTCCACTTTTGTATAATGCGTTCCGTCATTTTATTACAACCTTTATGCTAAGTTTGCGGAGAGAGTGAGAAAATTAAAGAGGAAAGGGGGGGAGAGAGACAAGAGAGCGAGGGATAGATGGAGAGAGAGATGGAAAGAGAGAATGGGGATAGAGAACGAGAGTAAATGTGTGAGAGAGAGGAAGAGTAAGAGAGAAAAACAGAGAGAGTCAGAGAGAGAGACAGAGAAAAAGACAGAGAGAGAGGGAAAAAGCTAGAGTGAGAAAAATGGGAGAGTCAGCGAGAGAGCGGGTGAGGAAAAGTGTCAGTACGAGAGAGTGAGAGAGAGAGACAGAGAGAGAGAGAGCTGGCTCGAGTTCAGTACTACCCCCGAGGGAACAGCTCCAGCTACCTCCGTGTTGTTGTAGTTTTTTCGAGGACGTGTGGTCCCACAAGTTTACAGCAAGCGGCACCACCGAAATAATAATGATAATAATGGTGATGATTATGTTGAAATGAAAATGGGGACCCTGAGAGGAGGGGTGGCGAGAGACAAGAGAGCGAGAGATAATATAGATAGAGAGAAAGATGGAGAGAGAGTGAGATAGAGAGAGAGAGAGGAAAAAGGAGAGAGAAAGAAAGGAAGTAAGAGAGAAAGAAGGATGAGCTAATATGAGTAATGTGAGAGGATGAGGGAGTTTGATCAGAGAAGCCAACGAGCGCCTGTGCCCTGCTACCTAAGTATTGGATTTCACTTCTCAGGTCAAAGGTCAATCCTGGCTGTTTTAAACAAGGAGGGAGAGAGGGTTTGATAGTGTGAGAGTGAGAGAGAGAGAGAAAAAAGAGATAAATAGAGTAAGACAGAGAGTGAGAGACCGAGCTAGTGTTAGCAAATGTGAGAGAGAGAGAGAGAAAGAGAGAAAGACAGTGAGAGAGAACGAGCTAGTTATGAGCACGTGTGAGAGTAAGAGAGAAAAAGAGAGAGAGAGAGAGAGAGAAAAAATGTGAGAGAGAACGTCAAGGGGTGTTTGGGTGATAGAGCCCAAAATATAGAGAGACGATTCTGACTCGAAGTCAAACGCCTGCCAAAGGGGCCTGTCTTCCTTTCACCTAAATCTCGAGTATCACTTCTCAGGTCAAAGGTCAATCCTGCGCCCGTAACCAGCAACCACAAGCTCGTTTAGCTCTCACGCGCTAATCATCCGCAGATTATTACAATCTTTGAGATGTGAGCTCAGGTAGCCGGCCGTAACACATATCGACACATTAATCCGAATGAGTTCCACCTCGAGATTTTTTTATGACACAGAAAACAGGACAGCCTCAGAGACGTTCTAAACCTCAAGATCCGAACAATCCCGCTAGACTGTAGGCTTCCTTATGCGTAATGTGTGTGTATTTAGATGCGCTGGGGTACAGAAAGAGAGAGATAGAGAGAGAGAAGGAGGAAGCCAGAGTGTGGGGAAGAGAGTTATAGAGAGAGGCAGAGGGGGGGGAAGTAGGAGGAGGAGGAGACGGAGAAAAAAACACAAGATAGTGTGAGGAAGTGAGTTATAGAGAGAGGGGGGGGGGGAAGTAGGAGGAGGAGGAGACGGAGAAAAAAAAACACAAGATAGTGTGAGGAAGTGAGTTATAGAGAGAGAGGGGGGGGGGGAAGTAGGAGGAGGAGGAGACGGAGAAAAAAAAACACAAGATAGTGTGAGGAAGTGAGTTATAGAGAGAGGCAGAGGGGGGAGAAAGTCACCCTAACCACACAGCTTAACACAAACTCCAATCGCTTGACCCAGTGAACTAGTACAACGTAGTTATCCAACCTATTTAAGTAACGTGTCCCTCCACTTTGGGGGTCCGTTCAACTATGCTAAAGATGTTTTCTTCACTTGCTCCAGCTAAACCTGGGATTCAATACAAATGCCTATTCACTATCCCCTAATGTCCCAACCCCGTCCGTGGATATTAATCTCAAAAGCCTGTATGTCGTTCAAATCGTTGCTGTAATAACGAGCCAATCTTCTACCCTTTAATTTGGGCGGGCCCTGTTGAAGAATACAGCACCAATTCGTCTTACATCTAAGCTTTTCTGTTAAGATTCAATAACATGCCACCCAAATACATATATCCTTATGCCTTTTTTCCTCCACATCCACACACAATTGAAATGTATGGGGGAGAAAAGACAAACAAAACCAGCACAATCAATTTATAGCAATCAGTCGACTCACTTTTTTAATAGGTCACTTAGCTTTAACATTCATACAGAATAGATTTATAGGCCTTTAACCTCCGGTGGGACTTTAACCCTATTTGGAAGCACAATCAATTTATAGGCCTTTAACCTCCGGTGGGACTTTAATAGATTTATAGGCCTTTAACCTCCGGTGGGACTTTAACCCTATTTGGAAGCACAATCAATTTATAGGCCTTTAACCTCCGGTGGGACTTTAATAGATTTATAGGCCTTTAACCTCCGGTGGGACTTTAACCCTATTTGGAAGCACAATCAATTTATAGGCCTTTAACCTCCGGTGGGACTTTAATAGATTTATAGGCCTTTAACCTCCGGTGGGACTTTAACCCTATTTGGATAGACCTTAGGGCCTCACAGATGTCAGCAGACGCAGGTACTTTTTCTTATCAAAATGACAAAATAATTCTAAATTTGGAATTTTGCCAATTTGTAGTTATTTTTAAAGGCTGGAATTTTGCCTACCGTTTTGTCATTTGAAGAAAAAGCACCGGCATCCGCTTTGACCTGGGCGGCTTTCCTTCAGCCGTCACACCTTGTCAGTCTCTCCAGGACGATTTGCAGAGAGGAGAGAAAAAAAAATACAGATTATAGATCCATCATTCCTGTGCTCTCACATATACCAATATTCAGAACAAATCATACATTTAGAGTTTTCAATGTGCAGGAATTCAGTTAAATAGGTGGTCTGCTCACCTTTTCAATTTTTTAGCGCTTGTTTTGTCACTGAAGACGAGACACCTTGGTTGGGACTCCAGACGACAACTGGTTCACCGCAATCAATCCAATCCCGGACGAGCCCCCATTTGAAAGGAAATACTGTCACTGGCCTCCTCAATAATGTAACCTGAGTTCTTTTATTGAATGAAGCGGTGAGACACAAGTTGAGTCTGAAGTCAGATGCCTGCAAGGTTTTTATCTCGAAGTACACAGAGAACACAGGAAGGATAGCTCTTCAATCCGGACCACCTGCTTGAGCACACCCGCAGAATGGTCCTTGACGACAGACAGCCACACATTTGTATACAGTAGTACATAGGCCAACCTCTTTTCTGACTTGATGATTGATAGCTGTCATGTCACAGTTTGAGGACAAAGGATCTTAGATGGGGAGCAGAGTAAAAGGAGGGGCTGTATTCCTCCGCTCTCCTTATCAGAATGGTGTGTGTATGTGTCTCTGTGTGTATGCATGGATGTCTGTGTGCTGTATGCTTGTGTGTGTTAAAGTGAGAGACATGAGTTTGCATGTCTAGCTGACACTCTCGAACAAAAAAGGGGGGGGTTTGTGTATGTCTCTCTGTGTGTATGCATGGATGTCTGTGTGCTGTATGCTTGTGTGTGTGTGTGTGTGTGTGCTGGTGTGTGTGTGGGTTTTTGCATGCTTCTGATACTGATCTTGCACCTGTGTCCAGTACTGTTTCACGGGGCCCTGTGTCTACATAGAGACAGAGACAATGTTTCTGCCAGTACTGTTTCACGGGGCCCTGTGTCTACATAGAGACACAGAGACCATAGTGTACAGCCTGAAGATATATAAGATATTGACATCAGATCAATGAATTAAAACTATCAATTCGAAAAAATCGATAAGTGTATAGATCTAACGTGTATACAGTAGAACTCATGCTTGCCGCGGCTCAGAGTCGCCAGAATGAACTCTGGTAACCCCGGCTGCATCAGTGGATTGAAAAATGTGGACTGGAATATTTTTTTCCCCCCATCCATTTTCATTGAGTCCATTCCAAAATCCCTGATGTCATCTGGGAGACGATAGGGGGCGCTTTTTTCACATCTGATCGCCGGCGGCCTTTGGGTAGACTAGGGTAGGCTCGCGTGATGCAATATGATTTCAGATCGCTAGAAAAAAATAAATAAAAAATTTGAGAAATCTCGTGAGTGGCTTGTAACGTAACTATTGTAAATCAGAGAAAAGCCGTGAGTGGCAGTCAAAGTGTTAAAAAGAGATTTTTTTTGTTGTTCGCAAATTTCTCACCACATATCAGGCATACAGGTAAGCCTGCACTCAAAATGAAACCCCACTGTTGTTGGTTTTACTAAATCCTCTTTTACTGGATTTACGCAACAAATGCAAGTTTCCAAGTGTAATTGAGTCAGTTGTGTTATTTTAACGAAACAATGGGTCTTGGCAATTTTACTCAATGGCTGTACGTTGATGTCATGTACAAAGGTCTGATGACCATATAGAATATAGCTGGAGCGGGCTGTACATGAAACCAGCCCGTCCAGTAGGTGCTTTAAGCAGAGGTCCCGGTAGGCAAGTAAACAACAAATGCGTTTTCCAAATAGTAAATTATATTTATTATAACACAGAAGAGGGGTATTAAACCCACAACAAAGACAAACAGGGAAAAGGGTAAGGGGAGAATAAACAAGGTAAATATAATAAAGGTAAGCAGAAGACCTAGTGACCTAGTGTCACAGGACACAACCACAAGCCATGTGGTTGGCAGTCTGGGAATCACCCAGCACATGTACACAATGTGCACAACCCAATATATATAGGTCCACTTAATAGTGGCAAATAGGCACAGAGGCCAACAAGATATATAATTACACTTAGTAGTGGCAAAATAGGCAGAAGGCCCAATACATATATATATATATATTAACAAATTCCACACGGGTGGCAAGTGGCACAGAGGCCACAATATACATACCGTAATTCCTCTAATAGTAACCCCGGCTTGTATTTGTTTCAACTGTAGCGGATACCAGGCTTGTATTAGGAGGAGGCATGTATAAGAGAGAGGCCTATATTTCTAATTTTCAAACCGATCATAATGAATAAATCAACATTTTGTGTCAGTTTGAACCCGGTTCATTTATTGAAACCAAGTACTGTATGAAATACGGTAGTAAACAGTGCAATTACAGGTGGTCAAAAAAAGTTAAATAAAGTAAAATAGTGCAATCACAATACTGGTATAATAATAATAATAATAATAACTTTGTTTTATACAATTCTGAGGTAGGCTTACTCTCTTGGTAAACATTAACACCATACCATTATATGGTATTTACTGCACAGCCAGGCCAGCATATAACAACAATAACAAAATATATTGCCTATGGTAAATCCATTGAGGGAAATACCATAATTCCTCTAATATACATGAAACCCAGCTTGTATTAGGAGGCCGGCTTATAATTGCTTAGCTCAACAGCACACCCGGTAATTAATAGAGACCCGGTTTTTAATTGAATACCGGTTACTATTAGAGGAATTACGGTACATATATATATATATATATATATATATACACTTACCTGGTAGCAACACCAACAGACACAATGCCTACCAGGTAAGTAGTGTGAACGTGAGAACACACTAATGGCAATAAGGGCAACACAAGATCAAAACCACACAAACAGTGGAAACAAAAGGGCAGTATTATAATAATTCCACAAATGAACAGTGGAAAATCACGGGCAACCTCCAACTCTATGGTGACTGGCAAATAACTCCATGAGGCGCCAGGATGTGTGTGTGCTTGTCAGGTTTTATCCACCCGCCCCTCGAGGTGATTGCCGTCAGCTGCCACTCATCAGGCAATCAGCACTCTTCAGTGTAGGGACGGGCGGCACCTGACAAAGAAAGAAATGGACAGGCATTAGTACCATGACACACACACATACTACATACAAATAATAACACATATTACATATACTAACCTGATGTTCACATGGTGTCACAAATACAGTAATAATGATAATGACCAACCCACGTACCCATGTACGTCACACCTCCCCCCATAAAAGCAAAACACATACATTGCCCTAGGCACATCTCCCAACACCAGATGCGTCAGCCGTCGGAACGTGGCCGGTGCATTCCTCATCCCGAAGGCCATGACGGGCCCCATGCTGGACAACAGGAACTATTCAGGCACCGTAATTGCGTTCACCTTCCTGTAATCAGTACAGAAAACGGGGAGACACATCAGCATTTGGAGCCAGAAGGCAAGGAGAACTCCATGGACTATGGCTAGGCTTAGCTAGCCCCTTTCCCAGGGGATACAGAGCCTTTTAGCCTAGTGACCCCCAAAATGTTGAGATACCCCTACCGGAGGTAGAACAAAACACAAGAATGTTTTTCCTCATCTCTAAGGTCTCCCATATATGAAATGGATTCTTGTATAAAAATATTTTACTGCAAAACTAGTTAAATTGATAGATATTGTTATACACCCCCAAACGAAAAAAGAACCTAAATATAGCCTGGTCGTATGGGAGTTGAGACATATAAACTCATGTAGATTAATAATACAAGATCCAAGAGCTTTCAAATTTGACATGCTAGCAGTCAGACAGTTGCTTAACATAATAGAAAAACCTGGATGTGAATATCTTTATGCATGTAGGAAATATATACCTATGTACAGATACTTAAAATAAGCGGAAATGTAAAAAATTTATATCTATGCAGAATGTTCTCATTTACGTTGTAGTAACTCTGCCATGTATTGTCATAGAAACACATATGAGGGCTTTTTCGGAAAGGTGTGGTTGTGCTGAATCCAGCAATATCACATGTAAATATAGCATGCATGGTCAGGGAGTTACATCAGTAAATGTATGAGGTGTCCTAAATGAAAGAAAATTAAACATTGACATAATGAAGTCTTCAGTCCAAAGCCCATTATCAGTGGTGAGAAGCATGTTGACAAATTCAATGTTACTGCAAAGTAAAGTCACTTGAGGTAATGTTCTGGTCTATAATGTTAATATATTTATGATACATTTAATAAATTATACATTTCATATGATACATTTTATGATACTTCATATGGAAACAAAGATCCAATTGAATCAGGTTGAAATAGAAATAGAACACCTTTATTTCAATCTACTGCATTCTGAGCCCCCTGCTGTATTCACTGTACACACATGACTGTGTGGCCAGGTTCAGCTCCAACTTCATAGTGAAGTTTGCGGACGACACATGGTGGTGGGGCTGATCTCTAACAATAACGAGAAGGCCTATCGGGAGGAGGTTGATGAACTGGCACAGCCTACTCCTGAACATTGGTAAAACCAAAGAGCTGATCGTGGATTTTAGGAGAATACAGCAGGGGACACACACGCCACTGTGGATAAATGGGGCTATCATGGACAGGGTGAGCAGTTTCAAGTACCTGGGAGTCCACATCACATAGGACCTGACATGGTCAACACACATAGATTCTGTGGTGAAAAAGGCGAAACAGCGCCTCTATCACCTGAGACAGTTAACACATTGGCGACCACGGTTTGCAGTGTAATATGGTTCTGGACGACCAGGGTTTGTCAACAAACCGATGTACTTTCTAACAGCTATATATATACTTTATAGTATTGCTATCTGTCCATACTCATTGTCACTTGAGTGCATAAACCGTGCCTTCATAATGGCTTAAAGAAAATAAAAATCCATCGGTTGGTTGTCATTTTATAGCGTCGTGAATATAAGCTTTATCGCAGTTTTCGTCTCGACTTTTTTCTGGGAAGCTAGATATGAGGCTAAAGGCTAGTCACGTTATATCAAACGCCATTTCTGTTGTATATATACGAATGAAATAAAACAAACTGCTTAGCATCCGGACTATTACAGAGCATCTATGGATGAAATGGGGGCGGCGAGGGACGCCGATTAATATTTTTTTTTATCCACTTTTTCTCCCATTTTCTATATTTTCTCCCATCCCAATTTCGTATCATCCAATTCAACCCTCCCCTGTCACGAACGCTGTTTCTTGCCTCCCACAAGCCGGCTGCAATGTGGACTAAGTCATACATAGCACAAGTCCCCTCCGGTACTTGAGGTAACAGCAGTCGCATCTTTTCACCTGCGCAGCTCGATCTCTCAGTGGCGAGGAGTAACGCGTGGGAGGCTCACGCTGCCCCCGACACTTCCTGATTCTACTGCGCAGGCGCACCAACCGACCTGTAGGAGTCACTGTCCACAACGCCCAATCCCCACCCATCAGTTTCCCACCCCCTAATACGGCCAATGTGTATTAGTATGAACGACCAGCTAAACTGAAAGCAATGTGGAGCGCTGGGCTCGAACAGGCAAGCCCAGCGTCTCCGTCATTCGTGGCGAGCGCCTTGCCCACTACGCCACGTAGCCGCCCGGGACGCCGATTAATATTATTGATTAGCAATACAGTGTGCGTTCAAGTAGCCACATTCAACTGATCGATCGCTTGCGTGTTACAACAATGTCCAATTCGGCAATAGTGAATAGTATCCTACCGTCAGGCCATGTGATCGCCGGCAGCATTTCGTCATTATTCATCGGAATCTGGTAGATCGATATGTCCATTGGCTGATCATAAATCCCATTATTCCAGGCTGAAATCTGCGCTCGGTAACGTGATCAAAGATGGAGGTTGTTCGGCTGGGATCCAGGCTCAAATGAAACGCCCCTAGACAATAAAAAAAATTATTTTCCCATTCGGCCTCAATGATACTGCAGTGGAGCGATGGCGCCCCTAAGAGGATCTGGCCGGTATTGCATGTTTCGGAAATCAAATATGCGGGTAGATCCTGCAAGTCGATCGGGGACGTTAATACCGTTATTAATATGGAATAAAACAATAACAACTCCTCAACGGGTGGAATCGAAACACGAGTTAACTCGTGGTTGGGCGGCAAAGTGTTAAGGAAGTTCAGGTGCAAATCCAGAGCCTGCAGAATAATGAAAGACCCCCACCACCCCAACAACAGCCTGTTCAAGCTGCTGCGGTCAGGCAAGCGCCTAGTTGAGAGACAGTTGGATGTGTTAGTTTGTTGGATGTCTTACTGAGAACAGTTGGATGCACTTCCGAGCAGCTTCCACATGGAGGCAACTTCTCTTTTTCTGCGGATAGTTTTTTTTTTTAAATCTTCAATTAATGTGTGTTTATTGTATAGCAATAAGGTTGGATGACATCGGCCATTGTATAAAAGCCATTACACCACGTGCAGTCGTTTTATTTGACGTCGATCTGCTAGATCCATTTCCGGTTTGTATGACGCAGTAAACACCGAAATCATATTGATTATTGCGTTTCGAAAGTGATCCAAATGCACTCAAGTGTGTATATTGATCCACGCCACAATATATCTCTGGCGGAGGAATTTCCTCGATGCACCGATCGCCACTTCCGGTTTGGCGTGAGTGTAACGCCGTTCTTGGCGCACAATGTGTTAACAATTGTGTGTATTGAGCCGTACTGTATATTGTACCCCATTCTGCAATCTGTTAATACAGTTTTCAATCAATCAATCAATCTCTGAGGAAGGGAGCTGCCATTTTGTTCCGAGGGAGTGACCAGCTTATCCAGCTAACTTAACTAAACCTGCGCTGGGCCCTGTACCTGGCTAACTGAGTTAGCCGGATAATTTTCAGCATAGCTTAAGCCAGACATTTCCGTTCCCCGACGTCGGATTTTCTAAGTCGCTATGGCAACAGATCGAAAAGTTTGAACCTGCTCTGGAGCAGGGTTTAGTTCAGTTAGCTGGATGAACCATGGACACACCCTCGCAAAGAAATCCCAGCTCGCTTCCTGAAATAATTATCAGTGTAGATCCCATTATACCATTCTGAATTATGTTTTTGTGCTTCGTTTTCCTAGAGGGGGCTTTTGAAATGTAAAATAATAGACCTAAAATGCTGATACTAAATGTACTTTGTCCTAAATAATGCACGTCATAGTTATACGGATATGGCACTCGCGATCGCGACAGTTATTTTAATAACGGACTAAAACGGATCATTGCAAATGTGAATCCCGTGGGGATATTTTTAACCCTTTTCTCGCCAAGAACGTGTTACCACGTCATTGCTCGCCATGCGTAATCTGCCAATGGCGCTGTAAGGCGTCTTTGATATCAATATTTCAAAAATCTGTGATGGCAATCATTTTCACCCACAGAGACTGGAGATCTCCTGTTGATCTCCTCTCAACGCTCCAACGGTTCAAGAGCGCCATCTGGTGGCCGATCGGCGGATCGCCCAAACAGGAAATGAGCGGCAGGAAGTGGTGCTCATCCATATTCGGTCTGGCCACGAGCACACTGGATAGCGATCCGTTGCCAATAACACGATAAACAACATGATTTGGACGTATATATTATTATACAACCAGGAAATGGATCGCATATATCAACATCCCATAATCGCGAACTTTATGCTACACGCTGACCACCCAACGGTCAGAGGAAGATGCGGTAAGTTTCAGCGAGTTTGATTATTATGATCCATATAAACTGCTGTGATCTATGTATCGCCCATACTACATAAATGATTTAACGTCGGCCACGGACTTATAAACCCCCCCCCCCCCCCCCCCCCCTCCGGTCACCAGCAGATGATGAGGCATGACGTTTAGGACCTTGTACAATTGAAATTTTTTATCTGACGTCAATCGGTATCAAACTACATTTGATGATGTAATATTAGGGATGCACCGAAATTTCGGCCACCGAAAGTTTTCATCCGAAAATGACCAAAAATGGCCTTTCGGTCATGTCATCAAAACGTGGCTTCAGTCATTACATGCACGCAGTTTCTATGTAAGTCGCGCTGTTTCTATGTAAACTCTGCGCGCAACGCGTCCAATAAATACGTCTTTAACATGCTTTATATCCTTATTTACTATATGCCCGTCGCGGTTAACTTAAGAGGGGGGATTGTGTTTCTCACATTGACGCTGTCTGTCGTTGATAATATAATCTGAAGAGCATTATTATTATTATCATTCTCGAGAATATACGTTGCGCCAAAGTCAAGAGAGCACATTCATCTGCGGACTAGAAAGGTGCGCTCAGTAGAGCACAGATGTCCGCCATGGCGGCAGCCACACACTCTCTATCTATCTATCTATCTACCTCTCTCTCTCTCTCTCTCTCTCTCTCTCTCTCTCTCTCTCTCTCTCTCTCTCTCTCTCTCTTTCTTTCTCTCTCTCTCTCTCTGATTGATTGATTGAAAACTTTATTAACAGATTGCAGAATGGGTAAAATACAGTACAGCTCAATACACACAATTGTTAAGGGGATGCAGACCAGAGAAAGACTTTTGCCTTGTTTACATCAGGGTCCCCCATTTTTAATTCATCAGGACATATATGACATACATGACATTCAGATAGACAGTACTGCTACATCTATGACATACCAGATTTGCAAATACAGTACTGTTTGTGA
The DNA here is from genome assembly GCF_963971535.1 of Notolepis coatsorum. NCBI lineage: Eukaryota > Metazoa > Chordata > Actinopteri > Aulopiformes > Paralepididae > Notolepis > Notolepis coatsorum. Next base: position 49,852,002 of record NC_140171.1, read on the forward strand.
TACAAAAAGAGTCCAGAAAAGGGAGTATATACATTTGACGTAGAAACTGTACATTGGAGGAGGTAAGAGGGGTTGGGGGGGGAAACACTGTACAACTGTACAAGCAAAGCTGTACATTGGAATATTGACAACCATACTAGGTAATTTACTGTACATTGGAGGGGGTACTTTTATATAAAATGCTTACTGTAGCCACTACAGTAACATCATTAAGTCTGCTATAAGCTATTCTCCCTCTCATGTGTGCAGATCTTTATGCAGTTTTAAAGCACATTGGCTTTGTTCTGAATGCACTTTGTAGTTATCCTACAGAGAAAAGAAAATGCACTTGACTTGGAATTAATGTACTGTATGCATTCAGAAGTGCTGAATAAATGTTTTATGGACCCATAATAGTGATTATTTATTATTTAAGTGAAGTTTTGCCATAATCATATATTTTTCAATAATCAGGTAGCTGAACAACATTGGTAAAAATTCTATTCTATGAATCATTTTCGGCCTTCGGCCAACTGTTTCCTATTTCCGGTATCGGTTTCGGCCAAGAATTTCCCATTCGGTGCATCCCTATGTAATATATGTAGTTATGGCTATAACTCGCGTTCTGCATATGTGAATGAAAAAGTAGAACGTTGCTACATCCTAAACGATAGATACTTGACGTTGAATGGGCCATAGTAATGTCAATTTAGCAATACAATTTAAAAAGTTATAGCCCTGCAAAGAAGGGGAACATCTCCATAGATTACAGTGGTTGCAGAGAGGGGTATAAGATCAGAATAATCCCTGGCGGATAAAGGGTTAATGAATGAAACCTATCGGGCGTTTGGCTCTGATTAGTTTAATATTCTTCACTGTGTATTTGCTTAACACTATGTGGACCGTCCATATACGTGTTTCGATTTCACCCGTTGAAATCGTTATTGTTTGTTATTGTTTTATTCCATATTAATAACGCTATTAACGTCCGCAATCGACTTGCAGGACCTACCCACATATTTGATTTTCGAAACATGCAATACCGGCCACGCTTAGGGGCGCCATCGCTCCACTGCAGTATCATTGAGGGCGATTGTAAAAAAAAAAATCTTTTACTGTCTGGGGCGTTTCATATGAGCCTCGGTTCCAAACGAACACCCTCCATCTTTGATCCGGTTACCGAACGCATATTTCAGCCTGGAATAATGGGATTTATGATTAGCCAATGGACATATCGATCTACCAGATTCCGATGACGAATGACGAAATGCTGCCGGCGATCACATGGCCTGACTGTAGGATACTATTCCCCCAAATTACAGCTGGATTGGACATTGTTTTAAAACGTGATCGATCAGTGAAAATGGCTACCTGAACGCACACGGTATTGCTAATCAATAATACTAATCGGCGTTCCCCGCCGCCCCCATTTCATCCATAGATGCTCTGTAATAGTCCGGATGCTACGCAGTTTGTTTTATTTCATTCGTATATATACAGCAGAAATGGCGTTTGATATAACGTGACTAGTTATTAGCCTCATATCTAGCTTCCCAGAAAAAAGATGAGGCGAAAAGCACAATAAACCTTATATTCACGACGCTATAAAATGACAACCAACCGATGGATTCTTATTTTCTTTAAGCCATTATGAAGGCACGGTTTATGCACTCAGGTGACAATGAGAATGGACAGATAGCAATAATATAAAGTATATATATAGTTGTTAGAAAGTACATCGGTTTGTTGACAAACCCTGGTCGTCCAGAACTGCAAACCGTGGTCGCCAATGTGTTAACGGAGCGCCCGGATTGTTTGAGCATAGCATCTATTAGGGGTGCACCGATGTATCGGTCGGGTATAGGCCGATAAGTGCCTTGTTGACTGCAATCGAAGCTCGAATGTGCCGATGGCAGTAGCCGATAAATATCCATCAATTTGTGTAGCGTCAAAAGACAAAAAAATAGTTCACTCGCGACCTACACAACGCCGTCCCCAGTCCCCCCCACACACACAAGCTACTGCATCAAAGTTACTACTTATGATTAACAAGGCATTCGTTTTGTGGCATTAACGTTATATAGTTAGTGTTACACGTTCAATAACATCAGCATATTATTTAGCCGAACGTAGCAAGCGTTCATACTAGCTCAGTTCCATCCGTTGCTCACAGAGCCCTGAGTTTTACCCATTCTGCAATCTGTTAATAACGTTTTCAATCAGACACATGTATAGAAAGGCTTTGTTTTATTATAACATTAGTTGCAGTAAAATCATTATGCCTCATTTAAGTCATCCTGCGGAGCTAAAAGCTAAACGTCGGCCGCGCCGTGTTGTTGTTGTTCTAGAAAACCTCTCTCGTCAAAATCAATGGCGGACAAAAGCAGAAGTAAAAAATGTATACGCGCTTGCCGATTGGTGGTAACAGCAGAGGCGGGTGCAAGCGGTGTGTGACGTAATTGGCAGAATCGACTGTCAATCAAAATTTCATTGGTTGAGACAATAGTATCTAGCTGCAGCCCAGCAGGTAGACCATGCTGGGAGAACTAGTATCTAGATGCAGCCCTGCAGAACATATTGGGAGAGAGATAGTGCTATTTCTTGATGTTTCCTTTTTTTAAGTAATTAAAGAGGCCTATGTTCATATCGGTGAGCACAATTTGTAAGACAAATATACAGTAGTTTCATAAAATAAAAATAAAAATATTACAAAAAAAATTAATATTACAAAAAAAGAAATATATTTAAAAAATATTTAAAAAAAAATGTTTGCCACAAATATTGGTATCGGTATCGGCCGATTGTGTTAGTTGAACAATCGGTATCGGTGGTAATTTTCATATCGGTGCATCCCGTGAATTATGAGGAATCTGAATCTGTGGGGTGTTTAATTGTATCACTGTTGTTATTGTGATATTGTAACTGGGTTTAAAATATATGAGGAGATGCGCTGTTTGATGGATTTGATGACGTGACGTGACTTGATAAATTGAATGAGCCTTGGGCTTGTTTTTATCCTTATTCTGAAAGAGTTGAACTAATTATTTTCGCTAGCAAGATCTCATTTGATTATTTATTCCATTAAGCCTACTGCCAGCAGCACATTTAAAGAAATATAATCTGATTGATTGGGGTAATGAGGGACTTAAAATTTGCCTATAGATTATGCATTTAACTTGTCTGCGAGGCTATTGAGCCGTACTGTATTGTACCCATTTTGCAATCTGTTAATAAAGTTTTAAATCAATCAATCAATCAATCAATGCCGTTAGAAAATCAGGATTTCTAGGGCGGCTAGGTGGTGCAGTGGGCAAGGCACTCACCACCAATGCTGGAGATGCTGGGTTCGAGCCCAGCTCTCCACATTGTTTTCAGTTTGGCTGGTCGTCCGTACTAATACAATTGGCAGTATTAGGGGGAGGGAAAACTGAGGGGTGGGGATCGGACGTTGTGGACAGCGACTCCTACAGGTCGGTTGGTGCGCCTGCGCAGTAGAAGCGCAGACCCCTGACGCTGAAAGATTGCGCCGCGCAGGTGAAAAGATGCGACGGTTGCTACCTCGAGTATCGGAGGGGACTCGTGCTATGTATGGCTTCGTTCACATTGCAGCCGGCTTGTGGGAGGCAAGAAACAGCGTTTGAGACAGGGGAGGGTTGAATTGGACGTTACGAAATTGGGATGGGAGAAAAATAGAAAATGGGAGAAAAAGTGGATAAAAAAAAGAAGAAAATCAGGATTTCTGCAATCGACACCTGCTGTCTTTTCAGGTGATGCGGCCGCACGCACTTATCCTGAGTATCAAGTCTGGTTCGAAATAACGAGACTGAATCAGCGTTCGAGGAACAGGGAAAGCGCGGATTCAAACATCGGGTTAATTGAATCTGGATAATGGCACTTTTGATCGACTTAGTTGAACCAGGTACGGGGAATAGGCCTGGAGCAGGTTAAAACTTTTCAATCTGTTGCCATAGTGATTTAGCCAAACCTGCTTTGTGGAACCGAAAAGCGTATGGGGAATAGGCCTGGAGCAGGTTAAAACTTTTCAATCTGTTGCCATAGTGATTTGGCCAAACCTGCTTTGTGAAACCGAAAAGCCTGACTTATGTCAAGTTATCCTGAAGATTATCCGGCTAACTCAGTTAGCCACGTAGGGTACGGGGCCCTGGTGAGGCGCCAGCTTCCTGCTAGGCCCACTCTACTAAAGGAAGAGGGCAACACACCATGATTGATTGATTGATTGAAAAGTTTATTAACAGATTGCAGAATGGGTACAGTACAGTACAGCTCAATACATACAATTGTTAAGGGGATGCAGACCAGAGAAAGACTTTCGTCTTGTTTACATCAGGGTCCCCCATTTTCAATTCATCATAACATATATGACATACATGACATACAGATAGACAGTACTGCTACATCTATACATTTATGACATATCAGATTTGCAAATACAGTACTGTTTGTGATACAAAAGTGTCCAGAAAAAGAGTGTATATACATTTGGCGTAGACACTGTACATTGGAGGAGGTTGGGTGGGTGGGGTGGGGTTGGGTGGGTTGGGTGAGGGCTGTACATTGGAGGTGGGGGGGGGGGGGGGGTTGGGTAGGGGACACACACATTTTACACTGTACATTGGAATACTGACAAAGCCTTACTTGGTCATTTACTGTACAACTAGGTTAGGACATTTGTAGGGGCCAGTTTCGAATTGCAGTCTCACGTAGGTGTTTTTTGAGAGTGTTTTTGAAAGTGGGTAGTGATTCACATTCCTTTACAGCTTTAGGTAGGGCGTTCCACATTGATGTGGCATAATTGCGAAACGTGTTTAGTCCCTTGTTTGAGCCGAATCTGGGTTTTACATGATTTGTGGAGCTCCCTCTGGTGTTGTGATCGTGGTATTCACTGACCTTTGGGAAGTATTTTGACATGTACATGGGTACCTTGGTCGCGTAGTGTATCTTGTAGACCAGGCCCATTGCAAGTTGCTGTACTCTGTCGTCTACTCTAAGCCATCCTAGGTTGTCAAAGTGGGCAGGGGTCAGGTGGGTTCTAGGAGTTAGGTCAAGCAGTAGTCTGACTAGGTTGTTTTGAGATGTTTGTAATTTGTTTTTTAGTGCCTTTGAGGTGCTTTGGTACCATGAGGTGCAAGCATAGTCGTAGTACCCTTGAATGAGTGCTCCTGCTAGAGTCTTCAGGGTATTCTTGTTTACCAGAGAGGAGATCCGGTACAAGAATCGCGTTCGTTGGTTGACTTTTTTTATTACATTGGATGCAATTTTGTCACAGGAAAGATTAGCCTCTAGGATGGAACCCAGGTAGGTAATTTCATCTTTCCTTGTGATAATATTGTCACCCACTGCAACCGAGAAGCCGTCGGTCTTGCTGAGTTTGTTATTTGAACCGAAGAGAATGGACTCTGTTTTGCCCATGTGTAATGATAGTTTGTTGCAGGGCTCGAGACTAACGATGTCCCGTCGTCCCGGGGACGATCAAATATTGATTTGGGACGAACAGAAATCTTTTCTGGGACGCAACCGGGACGGAGAGGATTCTTTTTTCACAGGAAATGTCAATTGGCCGACTGTCAGTGCGCGCATATATTGCTGTCAAATGGTGAATGTCTCGTGCTGACTAAGTTCACTGAAGTCTAAACGTAGCGTGATTTGCCAAATCCAATGATTATCTCCGCCTCCCAACGCAGCGATACGCTAATCCAGCATCAAGCTCCTACCCACCTCTCATCAGCCAGTCGCGCTGCAGAAGCGTCACACCCCAAATGAATCTTGCATCGAAAAAGAAAAACATGTTAACAGGTGAGGGAAATCTCTCTTATCTAGGCTTTCTCCACTGGTATTTAACCCTGGTTGACATTGAATGACAGCTGGTAATTGACAGTCGCACGGCACGAGACCACTGTACAAGAACCGCGGAAAGATCAGAATGTTATAAAAAAAAAAAAAAACGCGCGCTATACTGTGGCATCCTCTCAGTGAAGAGAGCACCGCAAACATGCTGCGCTATTTGAAGAGGATAAACACAGACCCAAAATGACCAACAGGGAACTGCATCCAGCAATACTACCCCTGAGTCTAAGGTGAGGAGGACACATTTAAATCACAGAAGTGTAATGTTAGTCTATTGGAACTGTATACAGTTATCGACGCGTTCTAGTTATAGCTGCTTATTGCTAGCTAACGTTACTGACTAACGTATCAGACTGCCACTTATTAATCCATAGTTCACACTATTTTATTCTTATTTTTAATATTATTATATTGTTATTCCTATTTTAGTCCTATTGACCTAAATGTTTATTGTTGTTCAATGTGAGCGATACATAGTCTGCTCTGTAGTGCCGAATTTCCCTCGGGATTATTAAAGGATTTCTATTCGACTCTATACTAACACGTAATGTTACTACTATTGCGAGTTAATTGGCATAACGTTACATTTATCTAAACGAACGCGGAGAAATAAACGACAGGCTATAGGCAAACTTCACTTCAGCTACACAATGAATCCATATTCAGTGAGGAGGGCCCGCTGGAATTTAGCAGCAATTATCAATATCGACCAGGAGGACAGCGCGATCTAAGGTACATGTTTCATTACTAGTCAAGTGTCATTACTTTAGTTATCAAAGGTGGAATCTCTGGACGCAATGACATTATATAGTTTAAAGCTAAACTACGTTTTTCTTTCTTGTTAGATGAGGGATAACTTATTCAGTTAGATTTGATTTGATCTTTATTTATCTCTAACATTTTCAACCATAAACACACATTTGTAATAACAAAAAAAACTAAAACGAAATAAAATACATTTAAACATATTTTCCTATGGAAGGAATAATCAACATGGCTCCAATTGGTTGACTATAACAGCACCGTGACCAAATATCCCTATACTAGCACCTTGTTAAACACTTTTTATTCTTGTGAAATCTTTCCACCATGGGAGCCTTTTGACTAAATCAATTTATTCTCCCCTTCTCTGAATGGTGTTTCTTATGGCAATAACAGCTATAGACGACAAAACCAAAGTAAAGAAACTACATTTGATTTTTGGGACGGTTACATTGACTTTGGGACGGTTAAAATTGTATTTCGGGACGGTTCTGGGACGGTGGTGAAAAAAGTTAGTCTGGAGCCCTGGTTTGTTGTCCAGGGTACCCATGTATACGACCTAGGGGTGGACGGTATGGTCTAAAATTTATATCACGGTATAATTTGAAGCATAGACGGTAACGGTATATATCACGGTATCATCGTTTTTGATAAAAAAAATGTAATTTAATTTTATATAATTTTTTTTTTTTTTTTATAAAATATATATATTATATAATTAGACTTGTACTTGTATTATCTGCGAGACATCGCCACCACGCAACAAGCTCCACTGTCTGTGTGTACTCTAGTAGCCTCCAGCTACGGCCAGGATTCTCCGGAGCTACACCTGGACCTATACTCGAGTAGCCTCGAGCAGAGCTACGGCCAGGATTCTCCGGCGCTGCACCTGGACCCTATTGTATTGGTATAACGTTACTTAACTGTGCTCAGCAAGCCCTCAGCTCGAATACGCATCGAATCAGTGTTATAAGACATTGATATCAGGAGCTATCTGTAGCTACTGCTAGCCGGATATATAACGTTAATACAACGCCTCAGTGAATTATTTAGTTCAATGGGACATTTCGTTTTGAACGGTGAGCTAACAGCTAACAGGTAGCACACACGTCTCTACTAGACTTTGTGGAGCATTTGTTGATGTCAGGAGCTATCGGTAGCTGGCCGACTAGATACCGTTCGGTTAGACAATGCCTCATCATGTATTAAACTAAAAGTGAATAGTTGACTGGGTCATTTTGTAACGGTAGCTAAGCTAACGTTAGCTCAGGGAGACTCCGCCGTCCTCCCGTGTCCCGTCCCACTAGACTACTAGACCCGTGTTTACATGCGTGCGGTAGGGGCTGGCACGCCCACTGCGCGAAGCCTCCTAAATAACTTTTTCCAGTTCGCACATATCTATTATCTATGACTAATTCTATCTATTTTTAGGGGCAAATGCGAGTGAAATAGTCGCGCTGTGGTTACATGACGTCATTGCTATTTTAGAGCTGCACTACCGGTTACACGGTATAGTCAAAATCCATACCGTAGAGCAAATTCATACCGTTTATACCGTATACCGTTTATACCGTCCACCCCTAATACGACCACACAGCCGTTGCTACGCTACCAGGTTGCTATGGTAACACCACACACACAAAAAATGCCCCCCTAAAGCAAAACAAAATGCATGAACAAATGCTATTGATTATTGACATGTATGAGTAATGTCTATGACTTAAAGGGGCACTACATAAAAAAAGCAACACTGATTTATTTTGCACATAATCTCACACACCTAAAACTAAACAGTTTTACACCCATTAATTTAGTTATTGAGAGTAAATGAGATTGAATAGGACCACCACTGATGTCATCAGGGACATTGAATCCTTGTGTCGTGTTAATTACAGCACCATGAAATTATGTAGATGAAAAAAATAGCAATACATTGTTTTATAGACTGCTACCTTATAATTTCATTGAGCTGTAATTAACACTTTAATCGCCGAAAACGCTGGAACTCGTCTTTCCCCGCCATGCTCATTCTGCCGAAGACGCCGTAACACGTCTTTGATATCAATATTTCAAAAATCTGTGATCGAAATCATATTTCTCCTCCGGGGACCTGAGATATACTGCTGAGCTCCACTCAACTGTCTAACGGTTCAAGAGCGCCATCTGGTGGCAGATCGGCAGATCGGCCAACAGGAAGTGACGCGCCAAACAGGAAGTGCTCATCCATATTTCGTCCGGGCACTCGCGATCGTTAGCCGGACTCCATCTCGACACACTGGATAATAAATCGCTCGCCCTAACTCAATAAACAACGTTATTTGGACGTATATAGTATTATACAACCTGGAAATGGTTCATCTAGATCAACATCCCATAATCGAAAACTGTCTACTCCAAGCTGATCGTCCAACGGCGCGAGGAAGATACGGTAACAGGGTGTCCGCGGATCCTTAAAAAGTCTTAAAAGGTCTTAAATTTGTTTATCAATAATTAAGGCCTTAGTTTGTCTTAAAATGTCTTAAATCCATTTTCAGAGGTCTTAAAAATGCCATAGAAAGGAAAGATAAAATGCAATGTCATCTTATGTTTTATTATGAAATCTGGGGGAAAACGGTTAACGGGAAATAAAGTTTGACTTTTCATTGACCGTGTTGTAGAATCACGCAGACCGGAATGGGGCGGAACCAACAAGGAGTTGTGTTGGGCCGGGGAACCATTTCAGGCACGGAGTCTAGCTAACGTTAGCAAGGCGAAGCGATAACGCTAACATTACGTTTAGTTTAGTTTAGCATTTGCACTCGTTAATATGGGAAAGTGCCAATTTAACGAGAACTGGCTCGACAATCCACTGTTTGCGCGATGGTTGGTCCCAGTCAAAGACCATTACGAGCCCCGCTGCAACAAAAAAAATAGCAATCGCGTCGCACATGCTGAGCGCTAAGCATGTTACCTCTGCAAACTACTATTTCCTCCACACCAGCTGCGCCATCAGGTAGGACTATAACATTTGCACCAACAGAAGTCCGGATAACATTCGGCTCCACGCCAAAGCTTGAAGCTGAGGTCTTAACTTGAAAATAATCTATTCACGGATGTAAACAAGGACACGTTTGTGTTTATGTTCGATGAGAGCTTCACCCACTATGTATTTTTTCCTCCCACCCACCCCCTCCTAATGACGTACAGTATCCTCCCATGTATGTTAGGATCTATGGGTAACAGTACTGTATATTTGCATATCGTATATGTCACAAATGTAACAGTACAGTACTATATACCTGTATGTCCCTATGCCATAAATGTCATGTATGTTGAGTATGTCATAAATGTCACTATGAATTGAAAATGGGGGACCCTGATGTAAACAAGACAAACGTCTTTCTCTGGTCTGCATCCCCTTAACAATTGTGTGTATTGAGCCGTACTGTATTGTACCCATTCTGCAATCTGTTAAACAAAGAATTCATTCATTCAACCAAACCACAAAAACAAAACAACTGGATGAATGAAGGAAAACTTTATTTAACAGATTGCAGAATGGGTACAATACAGTACGGCTCAATACACACAATTGTTAAGGGGATGCAGACCAGAGAAAGACGTGTGTCTTGTTTACATCAGGGTCCCCCATTTTCAATTCATAGTGACATGACATTTATGACATACTCAACATTCATGACATCATGACATTTATGGCATAGGGACATACATGACATACAGGTATATAGTACTGTAGTGTTACAATTGTGACATATACGATATGCAAATATACAGTAGTTACCCAGAGATCCTAACAGAAAATATATACATATGATGGGGAGGAGACTGTACATTAGGAGGGGGGGGGGGGGTTTGGACATTTACGGTGCCCAGTTTCTAATTGCAGCCTCCCGTAGCTGCTCTTTAAGAGCGGTTTTGAATGTGGGCAGGGGTAAAGTGGGTTTTAGGAGTGAGGTTAAGCAGTAGTCTGACCAGTTTGTTTTGTGATGGTTGTAATCTTGTTTTTAGGGCCTTTGAGGTGCTTTGGTACCATGAGGTGCAAGCATAGTCGTAGTACCCTTGAATGAGTGCTCCTGTTAGAGTCTTCAGGGTATTCTTGTTTACCAGAGAGGAGATCCGGCACAAGAATCTTGTTTGTTGGTTGACTTTTTTGATACCCTGGGGAGGGTGGTAATAGTTATGTGTTCTGACAGTGGCTGTTGCACTTGCTGCTTGGCCCCTGGTATATTTTGTATAGCTATATTTGCTATTTATGTTTGGTCACCCCTTTGTTGAAATTCATCCAATCCAGTTACTCCTTTAAGTTCAAGATTTTTAAGTTTCCAAGTTATGTTTTAATAAACATCTTTGGACCAATGTGTCCCTAAACTTAAACTAATTGGTGTCGTTGCATGATTTGTCATTTTGTTATTGTGAAATTGGTATTAAATTTAATTCTGAGTGGCATTAAAAAGTCTTAAAAAGCATTAAATCTGACTGGGCTAAACCTGCAGATACCCTGGGTAAGATCCAGCGTTATTTTCCAACGTGTTCTTTACTAACTGCTCTGATGACCATATGACCCACACTAGATGAATGATATAACGTTGCCCACGGAATTATAAACGACCCCCCGCCCATCCGGTCAACATCAGATGATACGTAGTAACTTCTAGAAGTACCTCCAGTTGGAATTTTTTATCTGGCACCGATCGCTACCAAACTGTATTTGATCATCAATATAATGCATTTGGGGCTATAAATCAAGTTCTGGAGAAAGCTGCAGAAAACGATAAAAACATACTTATACTTTAGACCATATTTTAGTATGAATATGTGAATGAAAAAGTATAACGTTGCTACACCCTGAACAATAGATATAGGACATTGAATGGGCCATAATAATGTCAATTTAGCAATAGAATTTAAAAAGTTATAGCCCTGCAAAGAAGGGGAACTTCTCCATAGACAAATAGAGCTGGCTAGGGATGGTAAATTATGAATTTAACCATGGCGATCAAAGTGTTAACACAACACAAGGATTCAATGTCCCCGATGACATCACTGGTGGCCATATTTATACTCCCAATAACTGTCAAACTAAATGAATGTGCGCAAAACTGGCAAATATTTCATACTTAGACCATTAAAGGTGACATGTACTATAAATGTCATTTTTCAGTCTCTAGCATTGTATTATAGTAATAGGAGTTCGTATCAATGTGTTTTAGTGTCTAAATACCATATTGGCGGATTGCTCTGATTCAGCTCAGCCCCGTTCCTCCTCCAGTAAATCAGGCCATTTTGATTTGAACGGCTGATATACGTCATACGGCCGCTGGGTAGCGCACAGTGATGCGATTGTGGAAGCCACTTCCTCATGCAGCGAGGCGGAGTGGGGCCGGCCGCCTCTGCGTGCGCTCTGGAGGGAGAGAGAGATGGAGAGAGAGGGAGCACTTTGGGGGGGGGGGGGGGGTCGGGGACCTGCTGCGCGGCACACGGGAGAGGGGAGGAAGGGAGGCCCACAAGCTGCCGCGGTCCCCCCCCCCCCTCCCTCTCTCTGTCTCTCTCCCTCTCTCTCTCTCCCTCCCTCCCTCCCTCCGAGTGTGCAGAGGTGTCGGGTTTTGCTCTGGAAGAATCTCTCTCTCTCTCTCTGGAGTGTGTGCAGAGGTGTCGGGTTTCGCTCTGGAAGAAGCTCTCTCTCTCTCCCACCCCCCCCCTCTCTGTCTCTCTCTCTCTCTCTCTCTCTCTCTATCTCTCTTTGTCTACCAGTCGCTGTGTGGGCTGACTGTCACTCAAAGTGCTTATGGGCGGAGCCAGGCCATAACAGCCTAAAATCTTGAGGCAGAAAAATGCTGGTTTTGAGTACTTGATTAGAAATATAAAACAATGATTCTTTTTGGAATAAACCTTACAGATGTGTTACACAGACTCACAGGAATTGTGTAGAGTTGCCCAAATAGTGCTAGGAATAGCAGTACATAGCCCCTTTAACACTATGTGGACCGTCCACGAGTTAACTCGTGATTCAATTCCACCCGTTCAGGACCGCGAGTTGTTATTGTTTTATTCCATATTTATAACGCTATTACGTCCGTGATCAACATGCAGGACCTACCCACATATTTGATTTTCGAAACATGCAATACCGGCCAGATCTGCTTAGGGGCGCCATCGCTCCACTGCAGTATCATTGAGGGCGATTGAAAAAAAAATCTTTTCACTGTCTGTGGGCGTTTCATATGAGCCTCGGTTCCAAACGAAGACCCTCCATCTTTGATCCCGTTACCGAACGCATATTTCAGCCTGGAATAATGGGATTTATGATTAGCCAATGGACATATCGATCTACCAGATTCCGATGACTAATGACGAAATGCTGCCGGCGATCACATGGCCTGACGGTAGGATACTATTCCCCCAAATTACAGCTGGATTGGACATTGTTTTAAAACCTAACGTGATCGATCAGTGACATTGGCTACCTGAACGCACTGTATTGCTAATCAATAATACTAATCGCCGTTCCCCGCCGCCCCCATTTCATCCATAGATGCTCTGTAATAGTCCGGATGCTACGCAGTTTGTTTTATTTCATTCGTATATATACAGCAGAAATGGCGTTTGATATAACTGCGCCAACGTTTAGCCTATTATCTAGCTCCCCAGAAAAAAGACGAGACGAAAAGTGCGATAAACCTTATATTCACGACGCTATAAAATGACAACCAACCGATGGATTTGTATTTTCTTTAAGCCATTATGAAAGCACGGTTTATGCACTCAAGTGACAATGAGAATGGACAGATAGCAATACTATAAATTATATATATAGCTCTTAGAAATTACATCGGTTTGTAAACAAACCTCTGTCCTCTGGCCTATAAATCGGCGCAAGACTGTGGTCGCCAAAGTGTTAAAGAAATTATGTAGTGGTGCAAAAGAACATGCTTGAGGCAGCAAGGATATCCTCTTTCAGTTTATTTTTCTGTAAAGCCAGCACACAATGTACTGTATACAGTATATGGTAATTAGTTGGAAAAGTTGTACTTGTACTGATGCTTGTTAATTAATGTGACATTTTGCATGCCATTGTTGCAGTGTTAAGAGCCTGAGCTTGCATTGTGTGGTGGTGTCTCATGGCTGTGATTCTAAGTAGGCTGTAACAACAGCTTCAGTCCTCTGCTGAGATGCAAGAGAGAACTGGAGGATATAGAATGAATGGAGGATGTTTATTACAGAATACTAGAGGTGTTGACTGTCCCCTGGAGACAGCACATGCACACACAAGGGCCACACAAACACATGTACACACATGGGTTGTCGTACAGAGTACTGCATGTTGCAGTGGTGACGGAATCTCTGTTGTAGCATGTTCCAGTTTTACAGGGATGCTTTTAATTACACCTTTGGGAGACATGCAAGGGAAGAATTCATAACTAGCCGACTTCCCTGTATGGTAATTTAAGTGAATGTGCATGCTTGTTTGTGTGCACGTGCGTGTGTGAGCAGTAGTGTCCATCTGTCTCTCTCATTAGTCCTATTTAATCATTAAGTAAAAAGGTACAGTTTAACAGTTGGTGGACAACCAAAAGGTTCACCAGTACGAGTTAGAGAAACAAGAATAGCACTGATAATCAGTGTGAACAATTTAATGAGCATATCTAACCCTGCTGTGCTCTTTTCTGAGCCCCCTCAGTGACCCTACGGTTAGAATCACATTGTATATCTCTATGGGGATGAACTTGACATTGGTATTTAAGGCGAGACACCCCAGGTGAATAGTCAAATATACTTTTTTTGTTGATTTTGAGATTTTGTTATATTTTGCTTCCTAAACATGTCTTATATGAAACTAGTGACAATAAAACGTCAATAACACACATTTAGTTGTTTATTTTACTTCATTTTGCCTTATTGCATCCATAAATGTGCACATATTTAATGGGGAAGTGCCTGATTTGCATATATAAACATACATTTCAGAAAACTTGCAATATATTTTTTCTTAGTTTATATGTACATAACAAATTGGGAAAGTTTCATAGTGATATCTATTCAATTATTTTTTACCTATTAGGTAACTGTACTACACTGTTTGTAGCCTGTGTGTAGTTCTGTTCAGTTCAATAACATCATTATTATTATTATTCAGTTATCAGGCATGTGTTTAGGTTGTCTATTACTAATGGTTTGATTAGGTATTGTGTTTGTAAATATCTGTTTAAAAAAAAAGTGTGGCATTTTACAATACAGAACTTTGAAGGCGTTTTCCCAAAAATGAGTTTTAAGAGTTTTTCCTCATACTCTGAGCCAGAAATCTCCACTTCAGTAGCACTCACATACACCAAACCTTCCAGTTCTATTCATATATATGTTCTGAAGGTATTTACAGAAGGGTTTGTTGATATCGCATTCATACCCTGATTTATATCACATTCTATTCCTAAAAACATGGCGAAATATGGAATTTTACCATAAAAATGGACTGAATGGAGTATTTTCTGATTTATGGAGTGATAAAAAGAGATATCCAAAATCCCCTCTGTAATAACCTTTGGCTCTAATATGTCAACAAAATGAAACTATAATTTTGAAAATGGCTTTATCCAATGTTCAGATTTCTGTCCTGGAATTATATGCAAATTAGTGCATATTTAAGTAGATCATGCCTCATTTGCATATTTAAACATGCAATTTCAGAAAACTTGTAATACAAAAAAGTCTTGTCTTAATATAAGTTATCAACTGGGGAAGTTTCATTGTGATATCTATTAGTTAATTTTCTTACCCTATTCACCTGCAGTGTCTCCCCTTAAATGTGAGTGATAATGTACATCTACTTTACATGACTGATGATTGTAAGACTTTCTCTGGCCCTGGTACATGCATACGCTTTTGTACAATCAAGCAAAATAGGATTAAGTGCTGATTTAGAGCAGAAATTCGTATTGCGGCGTACATCTCAAAACCAAAAAGTTCAGGAGATATAAAAATGTGAAATAGACTATTTCTACATGACTGTTATCACAGATTCATAATTAATATCCTTCTAGAATATTACAGCCAAGCTACTCTGTTCCCTCAGCCTGGTTGTGCGCCATGAAGGACACAGTCTGAAGGTTGTTCCCACTAATGAAAGGTTCCTCTTGTTAGGCGTACGAATGGCAGCTCCCCCTCACTCCTGAAACGATACAAGGCTGAACAGTGGCAGCATGGACATTAACACACACACACACACACACACACACACACACACACACACCGTGTTATGCTCCATTACCCTCCCGTTGGTATAGTGTGGGGAGACTGGCATATATTGATCCAAGCAGTGAGGATCAATATAAACACACACATACACACACATAGTCTTTCTCTCTCCCACTCTTTCTTTCGCTCTAAAAGCAACAAGTCAAATAGGCAAGGTTGATATGTTAATGTGTTAATGTTAATATGTTATGTTTTCTTCTTGACTTGTTTAAAGAAGACCTGTACGGCCCATGGGGACATTAACGTGTGTTGTCGGGCCCTATAAATAAATTTGATTTGATTTGATTTAATCACTGATAAATAAATTATTTGTACAGAATTTGAGTGCTTCACTGAGTGCATAGTAGTATAGACATAGTGGCATATTAGGTAGTAGTATAGTAACATAGTAGATCATAGAAGTATAGATATGTCAGAATGCAGGTAGGTGAATTCCAATGGTTGAAGGCAATCACAGAGACAGAGAGTGTTTACTCTTGAACAGGTTCGACTTTAATAGTAAGAACACAGAGTAAATTCTAAGAGAGAACAAGTGCTAAAAGCACAAGTGTAAGATAAGGTAAATGGGAGCTTATTGGAGGTCCACAGTAGAACCGTCCGCGTTATCCCCGAACGCAATTAGTGAAGACCTGACAATGGACAAGCAGAAGAGAGGTATGTTAAATAGAGACCAAATACCAACATTCCAAACACACCCCCGTGACAGCCAATCAGGAACCACCCCTAAGTGACAGCACTAATTGACAGGGAAATGACAGGTGACAAGCCCAGTGACATATGCCAGGAATGTGGGTGGTCACCGACCGAGGTCGGTGTCCAGAACGTAACAGTACCCTCCCCCGACGAACGGCACCAGACGTTCACCTAGGAGCCTCGGGATTCAGCCGCCGGAAATCAACGATCAGGCTGGGATCTAAAATATCCCTTTGAGGCACCCAAGAACGCTCTTCTATCCCGTACCCCTCCCAATCCACCAAGAACTGAAACCCCCTACCCCTCCGCCTACAACCCAGTATCCTCCGCACCGTGTAAATGGGTTGACCGCCAATAAACCGGGGCGGAGGAACCACAGGCAGTGGCGGGGCCAAGGGCGATGAGAGGAATGGCTTCAACAGGGACACATGAAACGTCGGATGAACCCTCATAGAGCTCGGAAGTCGTAGCTTGTAAGCCACTGGATTAACCCGATGAATCACTTTAAATGGTCCTATAAAGCGAGGAGCCAGCTTCTTGGATTCCACCCGGAGAGGGAGATCCCGGGTGGAAAGCCAAACCCGCTGCCCTGGACGGTAAACTGGAGCCGGACGACGCTTACGGTTAGCCTGCCGTTGGGTACTAACCGAAACCTTCTGTAGCGCCTTCCGAACCTGTTTCCACGTCCTGCGACAGCGAGCCACATGTGCCTGGGCCGAGGGCACCTCCGCCTCCTGCTCCTGCTCGGGAAACAGAGGAGGTTGAAAACCATACTGGCACTGAAAGGGAGACATACCGGTAGAAGAGGAGAGAAGGGTATTATGCGCGTACTCAGCCCAAGCCAACCTCCTACTCCACGTTGCCGGACTACCGGCAACGTAACACCTCAAGACCCCCTCCAAATCCTGGTTGACCCTCTCCGTCTGCCCGTTCGACTGTGGATGGAACCCAGACGACAGACTGACAGAGGCGCCGAGGCCGGCGGCAAACGCCTTCCAGAACCTGGAGGCGAACTGAGGACCCCGGTCCGACACAATATCTACTGGCAGCCCGTGGACCCGAAAGACATGCTGTATAATTAAATCAGCAGTCTCCCGGGCCGAAGGAAGCTTGGGGAGAGGGACAAAGTGAGCCGCCTTAGAGAACCGATCCACCACCACCAAAATGGTGGTGAATCCGTCCGAAAGGGGAAGACCAGAAATAAAGTCCAGAGATATGTGTGACCAGGGTCGTTTAGGAATAGGAAGTGGTCGGAGGAGACCCGCCGGTGCCCGTCGAGAGGTCTTACTACGTGCGCACACCGGACAGGCCGCCACAAAGGAACGCGTATCCCCCTCCACTGTCGGCCACCAGAACCTCCTACGGATAAATTCCAGGGTCCTGGTTGCCCCTGGGTGGCTGGTGAGGGATGACGCATGTGCCCACTGTAGCAAGCGTGAGCGCGCCACCTTGGGAACATACGACCGTCCCGGAGGACCCCCACCAGGATCGGGCTCCCGCGTTAGCGCCGACCTTACCACCTTCTCTATGCCCCAAGACACGGGTGCCAAAATCAAGGCCGGTGGAATAATGGGATGGGGCTGCTCCTCCCGCCCAGGAAGATCAAACTGGCGCGACAACGCGTCAGGTTTGATATTCTTGGAGCCGGGTCTATAGGAGATGGTATATCGAAATCGTGTGAAGAACAACGTCCACCTGGCCTGGCGAGCGTTAAGGCGTTTAGCCCCTTGGATGTAAGCCAAGTTCTTATGGTCAGTCCAAATAATGAAAGGATGTGCCGCCCCCTCCAACCAATGTCTCCACTCCTCCAGTGCCAATTTGATCGCCAATAACTCCCGATTACCCACGTCGTAATTACGCTCGGCTGGTGACAGACGGCGAGAAAAAAAAACACACGGGTGCACTTTCCCATCCTTTAAGCATCTCTGAGAGAGCACCCCCCCCACCGCGACGTCAGAGGCATCCACCTCCACAATGAACGGAACCTCCGCGTCATGGCGGATCAATACAGGAGCGGATGTAAAACGACGTTTAAGATCGCAGAAGGCCGACTCAGCCCTAGGCGACCATTCAAAGCCAGGGAGAGAGGCCTTAGTGAGAGCTGTTAAGGGATTGGCTAAGGCGCTAAAATTGCGAATAAAGCGCCTGTAAAAATTTGCAAAGCCCAAAAACCGTTGTAACCCCTTGAGCGACGAAGGCCGTGGCCAGTCCAAAACTGCACTCACCTTGGCTGGATCCATGCGCAGATCGCCCTTCGTCAACACAAAGCCCAGGAAGGACACGGTGTCCGTGTGAAACACACACTTCTCAGCCTTAACGAATAGTTGATGCTTGAGGAGACGGTCTAGCACCTCCCGAACGTGCATTTGGTGTTGCACCATATCGCGAGAAAAAATCAGGATATCATCTAAGTAGACAAACACCGACACCCCAATCAAGTCTCGCAGCACGTCGTTAACCAGGGCTTGGAAGACTGCCGGAGCATTAGCCAAACCAAAGGGCATGACCAAATACTCATAGTGCCCATTGGGTGTGTTAAATGCAGTCTTCCACTCGTCTCCCTCTCTAATCCTGACCAGGTTGTATGCATTACGTAAGTCAAGTTTAGAAAAGACCTGTGCCCCCTGTAAGCACTCAAAGGCCGTGTCCATGAGGGGTAAAGGATATCGGTTCTTGATGGAAACGTCATTCAATCCCCTATAATCAATGCATGGGCGCTGATCCCCATCCTTTTTATCAACAAAAAAGCCAGCGCCGGCAGGGGAAGTGGAAGGGCGTATGTGCCCCGCAAGCAATGCCTCCTCTATGTAGGTGTTCATGGCCAAGGTTTCGGGGCGTGAGAGAGAGAACATTCGCCCGCGAGGCGGGGAGGTACCGGGTAGAAGATTAATGGGACAGTCGTATGATCTATGAGGCGGAAGTGCTTTAGCACGCGTCTTGCTAAAAACGTCCGCCAGGTCCCAATAGATCTCAGGCACCCCTATTAAATCGGGATTAGAGGGTAGATCAGAATCTGCCACGCTCCCCACCATCCTGGAGAAAGAGGGAGGAGACAAAAGAGAAGAGGGGGGGGGAGACAAGGGTTTGGGCAAACTCCCGCTGACGATCGACTTGACGTCGGCCGCCGTTGAGAGTTCGCCCGTGCTCCAATTAATGACACGAACACAAGACGACAACCAGGGATGACCCAACACCATGACAGAATAGGGGGAAAAGATGACAAAAAAAGTAACCCATTCCCACTCCCCACCCTCCACCCGGATGTGTAAGGGAACTGTGCGCTGGGTGACGCTCCCACTGCCCAGGGGCCGACCGTCCAGGGCATAGACTGGTAAGGGAACCCCTAAGTCCTCCACCGGGGTTCCCCACTCCTTCACCAGTCCCACGTGAATAAAATTGCCCGCCGCCCCTGAGTCAATGAGAGCCTTAGTTCCCCTAATGTCACCCCCACAGTTGATCGCCACCTCAAAAAAATTGCGAGAATCCGTGGTTTTGGCAGGAATGAGCCCACCTGCTGGCGCCCTCTCGAGGCCCGACGGCGCACCTTCCATCCCCGATTGGCGCCGAGCCGATACAGCCTGGACCCGACAGCTGCCGAAGCGGTGACCGGTGCGGACGCACCGGAAGCAGCGTCGCTCTTTGATGAAGCGCTGCCTCTCGTCGTCCGAGAGCGACAGCGCTCCAAGCTGCATGGATTCATCACCCAGTGGCCCACTCGTGTAATGCATGGAATTATCAACACCAGGAGAAGAAGGAAAACATACCTGGGGCTGGGTGTTGTTGACATGCTCCTTCTCCCTCTCCCGGTGCCGATTATCCATCTTGATGGTGGTGTTGATCAGCACTTCCAGCTGCTCGGGGATCTCACGCGCGGAGAGAGCATCTCGCATCCGCGCTGAGAGTCCCCTGACGAACAGAACCACGCAGACGTTCTCCGCCCAAGCTGTCTCCCGAGCCAAGATCCGAAATTTGATAGCATAAGCTGCGACTGTGCGGAGGCCCTGCCGGCAGTCGAGAAGACGACCACCAGCCTCGAAGATCGAGAGTACCCGGGAAGTATCGAATACTCTTCTCAATTCCCGGGTAAAGGCGTCCAGACTGTCGCAGATTATCGCCCCTGCCTCTAATTCCGCCGTAGCCCAGGAGAGAGCTTCGCCGGTGAGCAGTGTGATAATATACGCTACCTGCGCTGTCTCCGATGGAAATGATCGTGGTTGCAGCCGAAAAACGAGTAGACACTGGGTGATGAATTCCCGACAACCATCCGGTGATCCGTCATAGCGAGCGGGCGCCTGCAGATGTGGTTCGCGGGACCGCTCCTGGACCCCGAACCCCCCCCGACTTTCCTCTGCGTGGAGTGCTGCTTCCCCCGCCGCCGACTGCACACCAGCCACTCCTTCTTGGGCTTGTCGAGCTGTGGCCAACGCCGACTGCGCCACCGCTTGGGATGATCCGACGACCCCATTTAGTCGGATTAACTCGGCGCTGACCAGCTGCTGATGTTCCTCCATCCGTGTCTGGGCTGCTCCCTGCGTCCGGAGCATCTCCATGATGGCCTCCATGGAATTCTGATGGTCAGGTCTTCTGTCAGAATGCAGGTAGGTGAATTCCAATGGTTGAAGGCAATCACAGAGACAGAGAGTGTTTACTCTTGAACAGGTTCGACTTTAATAGTAAGAACACAGAGTAAATTCTAAGAGAGAACAAGTGCTAAAAGCACAAGTGTAAGATAAGGTAAATGGGAGCTTATTGGAGGTCCACAGTAGAACCGTCCGCGTTATCCCCGAACGCAATTAGTGAAGACCTGACAATGGACAAGCAGAAGAGAGGTATGTTAAATAGAGACCAAATACCAACATTCCAAACACACCCCTGTGACAGCCAATCAGGAACCACCCCTAAGTGACAGCACTAATTGACAGGGAAATGACAGGTGACAAGCCCAGTGACATATGCCAGGAATGGTCGGTGTCCAGAACGTAACATAGATATACAATTTCAAATTTAGTCATTTAGCTGACGCTTTTATCCAAAGTGACTTGATTGTGAACAAGTCACCAGGGCCCTCATTCATCAATGTGTGCGTAGAACATGTTCTATTTCCACACGTAAGCACGGAATGTAGAACCAGTGTACGCACAGGGAAGTCGGGATTCATCACACGTGCGTACGCAGGCTCTACGCACACCTGTCATGATGAATCCCACCTTGGCTCTGCGCCGAGGCTCGTGCACACTTTCACGTATTTGCATACCAAAACCGCCCCGACCAACCAAATATGGTCAGGCCCTCCCCTTCAAATACCATGAGGAAATCCCTGTGCGTGGAATGTTGGAGGATGGCCAAGCGAACAAAAAAGAGGAATTATACAGACACTGAGGTGGAAGTCCTCGTAACGGAGGTGGATGCCAGGGCGGGGGTACGCTTTGGGTCCCTCAGCCTTGGCATCACCACCAAGAGGAAGACTGCTGCGTGGGAGGCAGTCACCGACGCCGTCAATTCTATCTCCCCGCAGCAGAGAACCATAGCGGAGACCCGCAAGAAATGGTTTGACGTCAAACTGACGGCCAAGAAGCGCCTGGCCGATCACAGGCGGAATGCCAGTGCGACTGGCGGGGGGCAGGTATGTCGTATGTCAATCATTATATTATCATTATTATGATATATCTGTTATGATGAATTGAAAATGGGGGACCCTGATGTAAACAAGACGAAAGTATTTATCTGGTCTGCATCCCCTTAACAATTGTGTGTATCGAGCCGTACTGCATTGTACCCATTCTGCAACCTGTTAATACAGTCTTTCAATCAATTCAATTCAGAGTCAGAGTGAGCTGTCCCCACTGGACCTGATGATAGCGAGCATCATCGGGGACGAGTCGGTGGGAGGAATTGAAGGCACCACCGACACCGACACATACGATGTGGCTGGGCCATCCAGCCAACAGGTGGAAGGTAATAATATAATATACACTTCATTTGTATAGCACCTTTCATACAGGAATTGTCACATCAGTAAGGAAGACTGGCATAGAAATAACTTTGTCGTCAACGATTTTATTGAGGAATATGACAAGAATCTCTTAATTTATTTGAAACAATATTCAACCGTATGGTTCCGAACCTTGCTAGCAAACAAATAAAACGTTATTAAATTGCCTATTCATTCCACAGGCAACTCGGCTGAGTTGACCATCAATCCCATTCCCGATCCCGTCGACACCCAGGAGGAGCAGGAGGCGTCCTGCAGCCGACCCCCTTCGGCGCGCAGGGGGCAGAGGGCCCACCCGGACCCGGTCGTCCTTACGGGGGCCGTCCTCGACAATCAAGAGACCACCATCACCCTCCTGAGCGACATGAGGGACGAGCAGAGGCTCACACGCCAGACTCTGACCCAGCTGGTCGCGGTCCTGACTGGCATGGCAGACAGTCTGTCGGGCATCGGCCACACTCTCCTGAAACTCACAGACAACAAGGACGAATAAATACCGTAACCACTTTTGGCGTTGGTGTCATTATTATAATCAAATAATCATTAGCTGGATGAATGCCTTTTCTCGTTCCGTTCTTTTGAAGTTTGATTGATACCCTGCATGCACGGTAAACTGAGTGTCATCTGGTCACTTTTAAACTGTCAGCTACTTCTATTCAACTACAACTGTACAATGCAATTCAAAAATGGTTCCAATTCATTAATCAGCTCAATTCGATTTCAAACAACAGTATTTTCTTTTTATGTACAGGTTACTAATGATTACTTAATTAATATGAATTGACACAAATCGCAGTTCTTACAGTGCATGGGGTAGACTCACTCAAAACTGCTCTATGATCCTAGCTCTTGTCAGCATTCCAGTGGCGTTTGGAGGTGGCTGTTCCACGTCTGGCATGGGGTCGTCAGGTAGTTCTGGGTTTAGCAGCGGGATGCCATGCCTGATGGCCATGTTATGGAGCACACTGCAGGCCACGATGATGTTGCAAACCTTTTCAGGCCGGTACTGCAGTGTGCCCCCCGTGCCAGACAGGCAGAGCCACCGACCCTTCAGGAGACCAATTGCACGCTCCACGGTGACTTGTGTGCGTGCGTGCGCCCGGTTATAGGTGCCCTCCTGTTGGGTGGTGGGGTTGGTCAGCGGCGTCATCAGCCATGGCTTTAGTGGATAGCCACGATCCCCTGCATTAAAAGAGATATAATTTAATTACAGATACCAGTAATAACATTACGATTTGATTCAATATAGGCCTAAATGTGTAACACTCACCAATAAGCCACCCGTCTTCAACAGCCCCACCCTGGAGACGAATGCCCACAGAGCTGTTCTGCACCACGAACGAGTCGTGGGTTCCTCCTGGCCACCGGGCAACGACATTTAGGAGTGCCAAACGGGCATCGCAGATCACTTGGACATTTACCGAGTGGAACCCCTTCCTGTTAACGTAATTGAATTCATTTTGTGATGGTGTTTTGATGGCTATGTGTGTGCAGTCTATTGCTCCAATTACGTTGGGGAAACCGGCGATGGCGTGGAAAGCCCTCTTGACCTCGACCTGCTGTGCGTGTGTGTATGGGAATTTGATGTAGTCGGGGATTAGGGACATGATGGCATCCAACACTGTGGGCATGATCCTGCTGAGTGAGGGTTGGGAGATGCCCGAGCGATCTGCGATCTCCCGCTGGAACGTCCCGGTGGCCAAGAATCCCAGGGTGGAGAGGACTTGGGTGTGGACGGGGATGGCATGTGTGCGCCTTGTTCGGCGCTCCAATAAGGGTCCCAGATTCTGGCACAGGTCGAGCAGGATTGCCCTGGGGAAGCGGAACCTGCTCATGAGCCACTCTGTGCTCTCGGCAAACAGGTCTGCCCTGTCCCTGAAGACGCGCTCCCTGTGGAGCGCACCATGGGCATGGCCCATTCCCAAATCGTGCAACAATGCAAGGACTGCGTTATCCATGGTGAATAGGATCTGAAATCCATGTTCCAGATGTAATTTATAGGGTTTGCCGACGATTACACTCATGTCGCCAATTTAATTAATTACGGGTCATACAGAACACCTGGGTATATTGTAACTGTTGATTGATTTTCTTTCGATCTGCGCTCCAATTGGGTCGTTGTTGGTCAGGGACGATTCTAGCCACGCATGGCTTCAGTGGATAACCGTGATCACCTGCATTTAAGTGATATTTTGATGACAGATATAATAACATTACAATTTAATTAAATGAGATTAGGCCTGGGTCATGCGTTCCTTATCAGCCAACAACGTATCGGCCAAATGCAACGTTAACCATCCTGCATCCTACATTCAGAAATTGATGCTGTTTAGGGTTTGACAATAATTACACTAATATCGCTATTTCACAATGAACTATGATGAATCACGGGGGTCATACAGAACACGCGCCAGTGTCTTTATTTCCGCCTTGAAACTAATGCAGAACTGAGGAGTGCTTATGCGTAGTAACGATATTCTACCACTGGGCGTCAGGTAAGTGTGCTCTGACCTGTGCGTAGACCTAAGCACGGATTCAAGTTCAAGTTGAAATTGATGAATCCCACTCTTTGCTTAGAAATGATCGTACGCACAGGGTAAGCACAGATCTGTGCGTAGAACACGTTGATGAATGAGGGCCCAGGAGTGGTACATCTCTGGGAACTAAGGGTCAGTGGCATTGTTTGTCAAATAGTATTGAGCTTGAGTGTTACACTCTGAGTGCATAGTAATATAGACATACAGTACAGTATTAGCAAGATAGGTAGTAGTTTAAGAATAGTAGTACAGTTACAGCATTGCAAATTGAGTTCCCTCCTACCGCCATTCCAACGGCCTCTACCGCCCGTTAACGTCCCTCGTCAAATGGTTTTATTAGGGTGGGTGTGGCTTCTGTTTTGTGCCGCCAGGAGGCGCAAAGTCAAGTTGGAATTATATCCATCCAGCGCACCGCTGTGTGTGTGTGTGTGTGTGTGTGACTACAGAAATGGACATATTATTTTGCAATGTAATGCTTTTCTGTTGATTATTTGACTGTCATTGGTTCAGTAATGGTGTGGTATTTTTCTATTTTCGATTAACGTGCTAAGATGTACAGTATTATTCTTTACGTTGAGACAACCGAACTTGCTGGCACCGACCCGCCCCTACTCTGCCTCTCTAGTTGGGGGAAAATGTAACTGGATGGACCCGTCGACTATTTTTATCACGTCCTGTGCATCATGTACTGAATTAACTGGTAAGTTAACTTAGGTTTAACGTTAGTTTGTTTACTGCAGTTATGTCAGCACGACAATCAACTAATCAACTAACACTTGCAAGTGCTCAAATGCATATCCACATTTGCTGTCAAGTTAACGTTATCGTTATGAATGCGACCGCAAGGCTGGCCGTACTGTAACATTAGCTAACGTTCATTTAGCAGGATGTAATGTGTAACGTTTAATCAACGGGAAATGGCCCTGAATACATCAAACATCATCATCATCAAATACATCAAATATCACT
The DNA here is from genome assembly GCF_963971535.1 of Notolepis coatsorum. NCBI lineage: Eukaryota > Metazoa > Chordata > Actinopteri > Aulopiformes > Paralepididae > Notolepis > Notolepis coatsorum. Next base: position 49,878,048 of record NC_140171.1, read on the forward strand.
ATGAATTGAAAATGGGGGACCCTGATGTAAACAAGGCGAAAGTCTTTCTCTGGTCTGCATCCCCTTAACAATTGTGTGTATTGAGCCGTACTGTATTGTACCCATTCTGCAATCTGTTAATGACATTTACATATCTGTAGATACTATATCTATATCTGTACATATCTCTTACCTACTCTTACTAGTTACACTGCTGGCCAGTATGACTTACTACCATAGTGTCTTTATACCTGTATCACTGTACATATTAATACTATATCTATACAGTACATATCTCTTACCTACTCTTACTAGTTACACTGCTGGCCAGTATGACTTACTACCATAGTGTCTTTATACCTGTATCACTGTACATATTAATACTATAACTATATCTGTACATATCTCTTACCTACTCTTACTAGTTACACTGCTGGCCAGTATGACTTACTACCATAGTGTCTTTATACCTGTATCACTGTACATATTAATACTATATCTATATCTGTACATATCTCTTACTAGTTACACTGCTGGCCAGTATGGCCACTACCATAGTGTCTTTATACCTGTATCACTGTACATATTAATACTATAACTCTGTACACTACATACATCTGATTAGCATTATTACTGATTTAAAGTTATGTTTTATTTGTCACATATAAGGTACATGTACATTACAGTGAAACACTTGGTTCTGTATGAGCTTCATGGGATTGTGCTTCATACATTTAAAAAAAAAACTTTTTTGCAGGCATGATGACTGATGACACCACCATGGTGGGCTGCATCTCAAAAGGCGACGAGACCGCGTACCGCGATGAAGTAGAGCAGCTGTCAGCCCTGTGCAAAAATAACAACCTGCAGCTGAATAAGCTAAAGACCCAGGAGATGATCGTGGACTACAGGAGGAAGAAGACCGACATACAGCCCCTGTACATCGACGGGGGATGCGTGGAGAGAGTCTCTGTCATCAATATGTGCACTATGGTGCACTACACGGTGGTGTAGTGGTTAACACTGTCGCCTCACAGCAAGAAGGTCCAGGGTTCGATTCCCGCTTGGGGACCAGGTTTCCATGATGCCAGGTACCCAGGTGGGGTATCTCCCAGGCCTTTCTGTGTGGAGTTTGCATGTTCTCCCCGTGCTCGCAAGGGTTTCCCCCCCGATAAGATAAACCCAATTGAAAAACATGCACAACAACAGATCGCTAACGCTGTGGCGTCCTTGACGAAGACGGACAGGAGCACTTGGATTGGTCCCCTGGCGCGGCTCACGTTGACGCCTGTCTGCTCCCGGCTGCCCTTGGGGGGGAAGGACGACGGGATGGGTTAATCGCAGAGACAAATCGCATCAGCGATCCTACAGACAATGCATGCGTGTGTGTTCCGGTGTGTGTGTGTGTTGAGGATAATTGCCAATGCCAATTAAAGACCTCTGAGCAGGTCCTGCATTATTATTATTAAACTCAGCTAAAATTTAAAACAACAGTCAAAAGAGAAATCTGAAGTTGTTGTCATGGGAGATTTCAACACGGATTTACTTAAACAGAGCTCTGGATTAAAGTCCCTTCTGAACTATAGTAAATTGTTTGACCTGCACCAGCTCATCACTGAACCTACAGTACCAGAGTTACCTCCCTTTCTCAGACCATAATCGACTTAATACTGGTCTCTGATAAACAAAGGATAACAAACAGCGGCGTTGTTGATTATGCACTAAGTGATCACCTTGCAATTTTCTGTACCAGAAAGGTACAGAGGGGTCATTTTGAGGGTCACAACAACATCAAAAATCAGATCTTTAAAATATTACAGCAAGGAAATGCTCCTGGATGGTTTAAGGGGTGTGGACTGGTCTCATGTAATGCACTGCAAAGAGGTTGAAAAAGCATGGGACGGTTTTGAAACAACATTTCTTAAAGTGGTTGACAGATTAGCACCCAGGAAGATGGTCAGGATAAAGCAGAGGACACAGCCCTGGATTAATGATGACATTTTAAAAGCTATTAAAATAAGGAACAATCTTTTTAAACAATTTAAGAAGTCCAGGACAGACCAGGCTTTCCTAGATTTAAAGAAACACAAAAACTATGTAAATAGTTTGATTAAAGGGGCAAAGAAGGGCTTTTTCAATGAAAAAATAACAGAGTATAGGAACAACTCAAGGAAACTCTATGGTGAGTTTATTCGCCCAAAAAAAACAGTACAGTAGTTGAATAGACAGAGTAAAATAGTGCAGTGCAATAAAATAGTAGAATAGAATAGATAAAAAAAAAATTACAGTGAAAGAGATACAGACAAATAGCTAGCTAGTCTATTGATAGTTATGTACAGTTCAATGTACAGTTTCCTCCCCCTCAAATGTATATATTCTCTTTTAGAGTTGTCTGTATATCCTGTATGTCAAATGTCTGGATGTAACAGTAGTGTGTACAAGTGTATGTTGTGTATAGACAGTAGACATACACAACATACAAGTGTATGTTGTGTATGTCATAAATGTCTTGATGAATTTAAAATGGGGGACCCTGATGTAAACAAGACGAAAGTCTTTCTCTGGTCTGTATTGTACCCATTCTGCAATCTGTTAAAGTTAAAGACATAAGAAAGACATTTCCTCACCATGGAGATACCACTCCCCATTTTCTTCACTATGCTATCAATGTGTTCTGCCCATGACAGCTGGCTATCAATTATTATGCCCAGTAATTTTACTTTATTTACCTGTTCTATGGGTAGACACGTTCAAACTAATTTTTGGTATCGATGACAATTTATGACTCGAACCCAAGAGAATTGATTTGGTGTGTGAGTGCTATAGTCTGCCATCTTTAGGTAAGGGAATAATTTTACCATATTTCCAGACAGTGGGACCCTGATGTAAACAAGACAAACGTCTTTCTCTGGTCTGCATCCCCTTAACAATTGTGTGTATTGAGCCGTAGCCTACTGTATTGTACCCATTCTGCAATCTGTTAATAAAATTGTCATTCATTCATTCATCACTATTTTATTTCACTGTAAAAAAATAAGTTTTATCTATTCTGTAACTGAGGGGTACAATTCCCTGACTGTATTACTAGATATGATACTTACTACCACTACCTTTGTACTTAATATTCGGCCACCCAGTACACGGCATAAATATATTATCATGAACACTCTCACGTAGATGAAACGGATCCAACATAAATGTACGAATTAGAAACAAGTCTTTATTGCCTACACAGCGATGGTGTGTAGACTAAACACTTAATCACTTAATTACATTTATGAATTGAAATAGTATGCACTTTTATGGCAAGGAGTATTCGTCGGTATATCAATAGATAATGTCCAATCTCTGAAGGCGCAGGTGGTAAATATACGACCTGGAATAGTTAAGGAATAACAGCAATGATACTTTAATGATTATAGGCTGGATACACTAGAGGGGGTTAATCCGGTCGCTTGTAAGCCGACAGGAGTAGGAGGGGGGGGGGGGGGGGGGTAGAATCCAGCTGCCTCGTCCGGCCAAGGGTATCCCAGGAGAACACACTGTAGTGCCGTTCAATGCGCCGGCGATCCTTGGACCACAGATGAAAGCAGGTGGACTCTTTGTGGGCCGGCTCTCTCCGGTCCACGGGGGAGAGATGTGGAGAGACCTCGTCTTGCAGAGCGTCTCCTCAACTTGCGTCCTCTCCAGGGGGGGGGGGTTCCAACACACGGTAGTGTCGGGGGTCTTTATCCATAGAATAATCAAAGTATCCAAAGCATAATCCGTGCCTGGGAAGGCGGGCTGTCGTCGGTAGAATAATCCGGTATACAGGTCCACTCGCTCGTCGGCTCTGGGGCTCCTCGGGTGCAGCTTCACATAGGGTCAACCACCCTGGGTAAGCAGCCAGTTCTCTGCCCGAAACGATGGGGTACTGACTACGGTAGTATTCTCACCGCACGAAGCACTATATATTAACAGACTATTATTAGCTTAATAGACTACGTCCAACTCGACGATATAGTGCCAAATATGACTATTCAAATATTAATATACACGATGTCTCAATACCGATGGTAGGCGAACTTGGCCTTACTCCCACACGTGGCATCGCGGGGAGGCTTTACGTCTGTGACTCTATTGGAGGGTAAGAAACTGGACTGAAAAGAAAGTCCTACTTTAGTAGCGCAGTATATATACGCACTATGAACAAATAGTCCCATTAGTGGTGCGGTAGCCAGATTCCTACGCGGAACTAGGACTTGTTCGTACATGTCGAGCGGTACGTTTGAACTGGGTCTGAGGGGTATGGCAGCCTGGCACCAAGGTCTCGACCAATAGTAGAATGGAGACTATTATGGGATGTTCAGTAGGCTAGAATGGATATTCAATGCATATTGTACAAGGAATATACAAGGGATATCAGGGAATATTAGAGAATATACAAATACAATTAAATATATATATATAAATAAATATATATATTCGGTTTAATCTGGCCCTTCACAACAGCCACCCCCTGAATAGGTCCCGGACCTAATCAGTTAAACGGAGACAGATTAATCGCGTTGTCTATTTACACATAAGGGTTTGCTGTAGGGGTCAGTCAACTTCACAAAGTCATAGGGTTGTAGGGTCATGGTCATCATCGATTGTGTCTGGGAGTCGAGGCAGTTCTATGAGCCTTGCCACGGGACGGGTGTAAGTGCGACCCTGGACGAGCACTTCAGCTGCTCGGACCTTGCCGTCGGCACCGGTGATCACTTTGCTTACGCGGCCGGCCGGCCACATAGCTCTGGGCAGTGATTGATCAATAATCATGACGACTGTTCCTTCTGTCAAATTGTCTCTCTCCTTTACCCACTTCTGGCGGGTCTGTAGAGACGGTAGGTAGTGCAGTAGGAAACTGTTCCAAAACTTGTCGGCTAATACTTGGCTGTACCTCCACATTCGTCGGCCGTTCGCTTCTTCAGGCCGGTACATTGTCTGGGGTAATGTGGGATCTAGCCGCCCCATCAGGAGTGTGTTGGGGGTAACTGGGTCGATATCCGCCACATCACTGGAGACATATCCGAGGGGCTTCGAGTTAAGTACTCCCTCAATCTCCGTGAGGACTGTCATTAGGACTTCTTCCGCCACAGTCTGGGCCCCAAGTACTGCGTACAGGGCTGTCTTTATGGAGCGCACTTCTCGTTCCCAAGTGCCACCGAAGTGGGGTGCGTTTGGGGGGTTGAATTGGAAATCAACCTGTGCTGGAGCGAGGTGGGTCTTAAGTTCTGGGCCCATAGCTTGGAAGCTCTCTCTCAGCTCTCTTTCGCCGCCTTTAAAGTTTGTCCCATGATCGGACAATAGGGTAGACGGTCTTCCTTTCCGTGATATGAATCTACGGAAGGCCATAAGGAATGAGTCTGCGCTCATGGTCGGGAGAAGCTCGATGTGTATCGCTCTGGTGGTCATGCATTTGAATACAATACCCCACCGCTTCTCGGTTCCTCTTCCTTTCTTTATGTGCAGCGGGCCAAAGCAGTCCATACCCGTTGAGTGGAATGGCTTGTCACCGATTCGGAGGCGACATGGAGGAAGGTCAGCCATCCTTGGTATGCTGGGCTGCGCGCGCCACTTGCGGCAGTCTAGACATGTTCGTTGGAAGCGTCGTACCGCCTCTCTTCCTTGTAGGATCCAGTAACGACGTCTGATTTCCGCGAAGACTCTTTCTGCTCCTGCGTGATGTACATCCTCATCGTATTTCTTTATAATCAGCTCGGTGACCTTGTGTCGGCTGTTCAATACGATCGGGTATTTAATGTCATCCGGTAGATTGGGGGCTCTGCGTAGGCGACCACCCACTCTGATGAGGGTGTGAGCGTCGCTCTCGGGGGCCAGGTGAATTAATCTGCTGTCGGATGGGACGGGCTTTCCTCCCTGTAGACAGGCCAATTCATCGGGGAACGAGTCTCTCTGGGCTCGCTGCAGTAGAAGCAATTCTGCTTCCTCGTAGTTAGCCGGGACTTGCACTCCGGGTGGTACCGCAGGAATGTTCTTTGTTGTGCACTCTCTATGGACGTGCAATCGTTTATGTTAGGGTCGGTGGAGGCTACGGTGCTCAATCCACAGAACACAGACTTCTTAATTTCCACCTCCTCTGGACTTGCTTCCCTCGGGATAGTCATGGGCCACTGTCCTTCCGGGAGTCTTAGGAATGCGGGGCCGTCACTGTAGACATTGCGACGGGTGAGGTCATCCAGGGGCATCCCCCGGGTGATGACGTCAGCTGGGTTCTGTTTTGTATCAACGTAGCGCCACTCTGTTGCTCCGGTTAACTCTTCGGTTAAGTCTTGAATCTCGGTGACTCTGACTCCCATGAAGACTTTGTACTTGCATGAGTCCGATTTGATCCAGGCGAGTACCGTCGTGGAATCTGACCACAGGATTGTTCTAGACACCGGTATGGTGAGCTCACGTTGGATGAGCGTGGCTAGGTGCGCTCCGGCTAGGGCTGCGCAGAGCTCTAGACGTGGGATAGATTGTTGCTTGCGTGGGGCTATTCTCGAGCGGGCGAGGACAAATGCTGTATAGATCTCTCCCCCTTGGTCTTGGGCCCGCAAGTAGGCTACTGATCCGTATGCGACCTCTGAGGCGTCACTGAAGACGTGTAAGTCCATTTTACATGTCTCTGGCCTCACCGTGGGTGGGAAGTAGCTTCGGCGCATATTAACGCCTGGGAGTGAGTGGAGCTCCATCTCCCACTCTCTCCAGGTGGATGCAAGGTGTGCGGGAATGGGGTCGTCCCAGCCCTGGTCCTTGTCCCACAATGCTCGTACAATCATTTTTGCCCTGGTGGTGTACGGTAGAATACATCCTAGCGGGTCATATTGTCGGGCGAGTGTTGTGTACACACTCCGTCTGGTGGTCGGCGCCGCCGCCGGCCTTCCCTGCTCCGTAGTCAGGGGCTTGTGTCTGTAGTGAAGCGAATCTGTTTTGAATCGCCATACCAATCCCAGGGTCATATCCTGGGCTTCTCCCGGGATTGTAGCCATCCAGGTCTCGCTGCTGGCTGCCTTGTCCTCGGAGGAGAGGCTGCGCAGTACTTGCGGATCGCTGCTGGCCCACTGCCTGAGATCAAAGCCGCCTTTGATCAATGAGGCGCGGAGTTTAATCAGGAGAGCCTCGGCTTCTTCCTGGGTTGAAAGGCTTTGTAGACAGTTGTCTACGTAGAAGCTGTTCTTTACGCTGTGTCGGACCTCTTCGTCCGCTGCTGGGTCCTCTGCTACATGTTTCTGTAGTGCAAATGTCGCACAGCAGGGGCTGCACGTCGTTCCGAAGGGGAGGACTTCCCATTGGTAGATGGCTGGGTGCTCATCTCCTGGCTTCTCTCTCCATAGGAACCGTAACAGGGGCTTGTCCGCCTCTACTAATCTCACCTGCAGGAACATTCCTTTAATGTCCCCGCTGATGGCCACCTTTTCCTGGCGGAAGCGGAGTAGAACGCCGAGTAGGGAGGGGCCGAGTGTGGGACCGGGCAGTAACTCTTTATTCAGATTTTGGGATCCGATCTGGTAGCTGCAGTTAAATACTATGCGGTCTTTACCGTTGTGATGGACCTTGTGGTGGGGCACGTACCACGATTCAGTGGTCTGGTCAGCCTCTTTAATGTCCATCTTTGTGACGTGTCCCGCTGTGATGAGCTTCTCAATCTCAGCGCGGTATACACTCTCTTGGGAGGGGTTCTTGGCTAAGCGCCGCTCCGTGTTCAGCAGGTACCGTTCTATGGCGTCTGTCTTGGCGTGGAAAGTAGGCATTCCTTCTCGCCGCAGGAGTGGCGTGGCGTATCTCAACACGCCGTTGACCGGGACTCTCTTGGTCCCTGTCTCGAGGAGGTGAATGGCGTAAATGTCATCTTTAGAGCGAATGTCTTTCTTTCCATTCTTAAAGGGCATTTGTTCCAAGCTCCATAGCCGCTCTACGTGTTGCAGGAGTGCGGTTTCTCCCTCTGTGACTCGGGAGTGGAGACATCTAGTGGCTGTACTTCGGTTGAGAGATTTGGCGAGCGGGCCTTGGAGAGTCCATCCCAAACGGGTCTCGACTGCTGCAGGACAGCCTCGGGGTCCGGTATGAACCCGGTCTATCGGGACAATGAGGTCTGCATGGTCGGAGCCTATCAACAGGGTCGGCATAGCATTGTCTATGAGCGGGATCGGTAACTTGCGCAGATGTGCATATTTCTCCATCAGCTTGGCGACGGGGTATGTGTACCGCGACAGTCCTATTTCTTGGCTGGTGAAAGCGTCTGCAATCTGGTTCCGTCGCTCAGGCTGGCCGCTTGCTGCGATAGAGAATGAGACATTCTCGCCCTTTATCGTCTTCAAATCTCGTCTTATTGTCCGAATTGTCATTTGGGTTTCGCTTCCCCGCAGCCCTAGCTGGGCCGCAGCGGAGGCGAGCAGCAGGGTCTTCTCTGACCCGTCATCGAGGACGGCGTAAGTGTCCAGGACTTTATTCTGGTAGCTTAGTGTCACACGCACTACTTTTAGGAGTACTCGGGCTCCACTGCTGCTGGCGGGATCGATGTACATGACGCTCGCTTTGCGGCTGGATGGTGCAGGTGAAGGGCGCCGTCTGTTACTGTCGTGAAGTATGTCCAGATGGGCTCCATCGCACTTGGTGCACCTTTTCTTTAAGCGCCATTCGGCTGCCATGTGTGAGCGCGCACAGCGAAAACAGCGCTTGTTGGACTTTATCCATTGACCTGCTTCCTCCGCGTTCAGCTTGGGGAAGGAGTCACATTGCGCTAGCCAGTGTTCTTTCTCACAGTAGGGGCACACTATCTTCCACTTCTCCGTTCTGGAGGGGGTACTGTGGCTCCTGCTGCTCGGTACTGACTCCGATTGGTGCATCACAGTCACCGATCTTCTTCCATCATTTAGTCGTCTGGTTCCTTCTCTGGAGCCAGGGGTGCTCCGTCCGAATGTATCTAGCCGTAGGCTGCTGACTTCTCTCGCCAGGAAGTCTGCTAGATCGAGGAGGTTCGGTTCGGGGCCATTCGGGTCTCTGTGGTCCCTCTGCCGCCTAAAGCGCTCCTGACGAGCGGGCGGCAGCTTCTCCAGGATCCTTTCCACATTTGAGTTGGCGTAAAGTTCATACTTCCCCTTCTCTCTTTGCGCTCCCAACATCCCTACCAGGGACTGCACTCTGATGGACAGGTCGTCCAGTGCTCGATTGTCTATTGCTGGGGGTAAGCGGTCGATGTGTCGGATCTCCTGGATCACGTAATCCCATATGCGCCCATACCTCTGGTCCAATGCTACCAGCGCTGCTGTGTATGGGGTGGTGGAAGTCGCGTAGGCGAGCGCTATATTATGTGCGCGGGGCACCTTTAAGTGCTGCAGTAGGATGGCGTATTTGTGGCGTTCATCCAATACATCCACCAACATGGTCTCCAGACACATGCGGAGTTCTGTATACTGGGCCCGGTTCTCTTGGGTGAAGTCGGGTACCATAGGCGTGCCAATGTATGACGCTGACTGTGGATACATCGGCGAGCGTTGGGGGAGAGGCCTCCTAGGCGAGTCTCCTCCCGCTCCTTGGTATGGGCTGGTACCGGCAGTGTACCATGGCCCGCTTGTCCAGGTGCTGTTCCTCGGTGCGGGTCGTGCGTCGTGCTCACCCGTGTATAGAGTCGGGGGTCTGTAGCGCAGCTCCGCGGGAGTATAGCCTGGGCTGTACCGGACCTCCTGGTCCGGTAGAGTACTGTGCTGTCTTCGGGCGCGGTTCTCCTCCTCTTCCTCTTCGTCTTCAGTTAGGTCATCCAGTGCTTGTAGTCTCTGGTTTAGCCTCTCCACAGGATATGCTGCTCCTTCCCGGTTGCTAGGTCTCGCTTGGACCGGTGGGGGGAGGTGGTCTGTGGGGGGTATAGACCTCGTCTGTTGGTCAAGTTCAGGGTTGTTTACTCGGCTAGGGGATGCCGCCCTGGAGGTGTGTCTAGACGAGTTCCTGGAGCCTCTGGCGGAGGGAGAGGGCGTTGTCCGTCTGATCAGCTGTTCTATTAGTTGCGCTTGCTGTCTGTCGCGCTCTGCGTCCCGTTGAGCACCGGCTCGTTCTCGGGCCACATTCTCTTCCATCTGAATGCGTCTTATTTCTAGACGTATATGCTCTTCTTCGCTCCGCTGCTGGATCTGCAGTCGGTCGCGTTCAGCAGCGGCGTTCAGGCTGATGAGGAAGGCCTGCTGTAGGGTCCTCTCTGCCTCGCTGGGAGAAGGCGGTTGTATAGGGGAGCCTTCCCTCGGGGTACTCCTTGCGGAGCCTTGGAGCTCTATCTCCACGGTGCTCTCCCCGTCTTCTTCCGTGTCGAGTTCTCTCTCGGTAGCGTTGTATTCCTCCCGGGACTCATCGGGGACTACTTCTTCAGTACTGGCGGGGTGTGAAGTCATGTCTGGTTCCCACTGGTCCCCACCGTGAACTTGGTCAGTTACATTAGAGCCCGTAGGGGCCTCTCTGGTCGGGGTAGTCTGGGCGTTGGGGTTAGACATACTTTTACTTTCTAGTTTTACCGCATTTACTGTTAGTAGAAGACTAGGTTGTTGACTGACAGCGTAAGCCTCTAAGTACTGAGGGAGCCGTCGTTCGCGCTGCGGGCGTTGGTTAGGAAGATCGTTTCGTGGAGTGTTCATCATAGGCCATTTCAATATTAATAACACTATATTAATATTACACTAATTACCCTCCGGCTCGAAGGACCAATTGTAACTGAGGGGTACAATTCCCTGACTGTATTACTAGATATGATACTTACTACCACTACCTTTGTACTTAATATTCGGCCACCCAGTACACGGCATAAATATATTATCATGAACACTCTCACGTAGATGAAACGGATCCAACACAAATGTACGAATTAGAAACAAGTCTTTATTGCCTACACAGCGATGGTGTGTAGACTAAACACTTAATCACTTAATTACATTTATGAATTGAAATAGTATGCACTTTTATGGCAAGGAGTATTCGTCGGTATATCAATAGATAATGTCCAATCTCTGAAGGCGCAGGTGGTAAATATACGACCTGGAATAGTTAAGGAATAACAGCAATGATACTTTAATGATTATAGGCTGGATACACTAGAGGGGGTTAATCCGGTCGCTTGTAAGCCGACAGGAGTAGGAGGGGGGGGGGGTAGAATCCAGCTGCCTCGTCCGGCCAAGGGTATCCCAGGAGAACACACTGTAGTGCCGTTCAATGCGCCGGCGATCCTTGGACCACAGATGAAAGCAGGTGGACTCTTTGTGGGCTGGCTCTCTCCGGTCCACGGGGGAGAGATGTGGAGAGACCTCGTCTTGCAGAGCGTCTCCTCAACTTGCGTCCTCTCCAGGGGGGGGGGGGGTTCCAACACACGGTAGTGTCGGGGGTCTTTATCCATAGAATAATCAAAGTATCCAAAGCATAATCCGTGCCTGGGAAGGCGGGCTGTCGTCGGTAGAATAATCCGGTATACAGGTCCACTCGCTCGTCGGCTCTGGGGCTCCTCGGGTGCAGCTTCACATAGGGTCAACCACCCTGGGTAAGCAGCCAGTTCTCTGCCCGAAACGATGGGGTACTGACTACGGTAGTATTCTCACCGCACGAAGCACTATATATTAACAGACTATTATTAGCTTAATAGACTACGTCCAACTCGACGATATAGTGCCAAATATGACTATTCAAATATTAATATACACGATGTCTCAATACCGATGGTAGGCGAACTTGGCCTTACTCCCACACGTGGCATCGCGGGGAGGCTTTACGTCTGTGACTCTATTGGAGGGTAAGAAACTGGACTGAAAAGAAAGTCCTACTTTAGTAGCGCAGTATATATACGCACTATGAACAAATAGTCCCATTAGTGGTGCGGTAGCCAGATTCCTACGCGGAACTAGGACTTGTTCGTACATGTCGAGCGGTACGTTTGAACTGGGTCTGAGGGGTATGGCAGCCTGGCACCAAGGTCTCGACCAATAGTAGAATGGAGACTATTATGGGATGTTCAGTAGGCTAGAATGGATATTCAATGCATATTGTACAAGGAATATACAAGGGATATCAGGGAATATTAGAGAATATACAAATACAATTAAATATATATATATAAATAAATATATATATTCGGTTTAATCTGGCCCTTCACAACATATTCTATTCTACTATTTTATTGCACTGCACTATTTTACTCTGTCTATTTTATCTTACTATTTTTATTATTGTCTATATCAGACTTTTTAAAACTAATTCCACTATATGATCCATGTTTGATGATCCAGTTAATTATATTGACTTGTTATATTGTTGGGAAGTGAGTCAAGTCTGCCTGAATGTTCACTGTTACAGTAGTTTTGCCTTTGAGAACCAATGGTTCTCGAGCCGTAATGGCACATGGGGCAGGAGCCTTTCCGTAGCGTGAGGCAGCTTGATGTACAAGTACACCCCTTGGACATGACACTAGTATTCAGGCAGACTTGACTCACTTCCCAACCCCCAAAATATAACACCTCCGTGTATACAGTAGGGGGGTGGGGGGTTGGCATTGTGTGGAGAGATCAGTGACACAGAGTCATCAGACACCATCCCATCTGGAGAGCCACGAGCAGGCCGCTAATAGAATAGAATAGAATAGAATAGATCTTTATTGTCATTGTTACAGTTGTTACAACGAAATTTAAAATGCAGCCCTAGGTGCTAGTAAAAATATAAAAACACAGTCCTAAACACAGTATTAAATATAAAAACAGGAGTAAGGCATAAATAACATTAACATAAACAGGGGGGTATAAAAGATAATTGCACTATCCCTTAATGTTGTGTGTGCGTGGGGGGTGCAAGGGAGACCGTTGTTTTAAATTTTAGCTGAGTTTAGTGCACATATTGATGACAGAGACTCTCTCCACGCATCCCCCATCGATGTACAGGGGCTGTATGTCGGTCTTCTTCCTCCTGTAGTCCACGATCATCTCCTGGGTCTTTAGCTTACTGTATTCAGCTGGGTACGCGGTCTCGTCGCCTTTTGAGATGCAGCCCACCATGGTGTTGTCATCAGTCATCATGCCTGCAAAAAAGAAAAAATTTAAAATGTATGAAGCACAATCTCATGAAGCTCATACAGAACCAAGTGTTTCACTGTAATGTACATGTACCTTATATGTGACAAATAAAACAAAACTTTAATTCATTATATTGTTTAAAATATATTTATAAATCAGTACTACTGAGTAATAATGCTAATCAGATGTATGTAGTGTACAGAGTTGTAGTATTATTATGTACAGTGATACAGGTATAAAGACACTATGGTAGTAAGTCATACTGGCCAGCAGTGTAACTAGTAAGAGATATGTACAGATATAGTTATAGTATTAATATGTACAGTGATACAGGTATAAAGACACTATGGTAGTGGTCATACTGGCCAGCAGCGTAACTAGTAAGAGTAGGTAAGAGATATGTACAGATATAGTTATAGTATTAATATGTACAGTGATACAGGTATAAAGACACTATGGTAGTAAGTCATACTGGCCAGCAGCGTAACTAGTAAGAGTAGGTAAGAGATATGTACAGATATAGATATAGTATTAATATGTACAGTGATACAGGTATAAAGACACTATGGTAGTAATTCATACTGACCAGCAGTGTAACTAGTAAGAGTAGGTAAGAGATATGTACAGATATAGATATAGTATTAATATGTACAGTGATACAGGTATAAAGACACTATATGGTAGTAAGTCATACTGGCCAGCAGCGTAACTAGTAAGAGTAGGTAAGGGATGTACAGATATAGATATAGTATCTACAGATATGTAAATGTCATTAACAGATTGCAGAATGAGTACAATACAGTACAGCTCAATACACACAATTGTTAAGGGGATGCACAGACCAGAGAAAGACTTTCGTCTTGTTTACATCAGGGTCCCCCATTTTCAATTCATAGTGATATATATTTTTGGGCATACACTTACAATATAAGCAGCTGGGAAACACATTATATGATGTATTCAGGGCCATTTCACGTTGATTAAACGTTACACATTACATCCTGCTAAATGAACGTTAGCTAATATTACGCGGCCAGTGTTGAAAAGCCTTGAGGTCGCATTCAATTTTCGAGAGACCATAACGTTAACTTGACAGCAATGTGGATACAGCTTTATTTGAGCAGTTGCTACTGTAACGTTACCTTAGTTGATTGTCATTCTGACATAACTGCAGTAAACAAACTAACGTTAAACCTAAGTTAACTTACCAGTAAATTCAGTACAGCGACAGCTGAAATCCACAGGACAGCCTGATCACAATAATCGACGGGCCAGTTACATTTCCCCCAACCAGAGCCTAACTAGAGCCACATTCTGCGAATCAGAGGCAGAGTAGGGCGGGTCTTCGGTGCCAGCACGTTGGGTTGTCTCGTAAAGAATAATACTGCACTGTATCTGAGTATCTAGATGATTATCCATAAAAAACGCACGTTAATCGAAAATACCACACCATTACTGTACCAATGACAGTCAAATAATCTACAGAAAAGCATTACATTGCAAAATAATATGTCCAAGACTAGTGTTGCATGCACACACAATTGTAGAATAGCTCCCTCTCTCCACCGTGTAACTCGACTCCCCCTACTGGTTGAACCAGGCAGAGCAGCGTCAAAAGACGTCATCTTGCGTCAACCACCGGCATCTAGCTTGCTACCGGCGGGAGACGCCTCGTTTTCCAGTCCCACATCTGTAGGGTACATATTATTTGTAGAGGTGTGTTTTTAGTAGATGGCGTAAACTTGGCCAGGTTTCAGCTGTCCTGACTGTGGTGGGGAGTTTGTTCCACTATTGTGGAGCGAGGACCGAGAATAGCCTGTGTGGTATAATTAATGCTTAATAATACCAGTTTTTAGTAATCAGTGTTTATCTTCCAATATAACTCAATAGATTGTCTTCAAACCCAATCACCAGGCTAACTTTGCCAAGAGTCATTACTGAAAGGTGTCTGTGTGCAGACAGGACGAACATTGGAATGTGTCAGCAGACACCAAATTTGCATACAGAACTAGGCCAGGACAGCTGACTCCCTAGAGGACAAAGGGACTGGCTGATTGCATCAACATGTGAACAATTAGAACAAAGGGATGTAATTTAACCCCAGATCTCAGACAATGACCTGGCTGACTATCTAAGTCACATGGCCATGTGAAAATACAGCAGTAAATACAGCTGTTTAGGAGCAGGAAGCCTGCTCTTGAAAATCATTTAGATTATCATGAGATACAAAATGGATTGGCTTTTGGGTTGAATTAAGGTTTCTTAGGAAATAAACTAAAGTTATCTATATTTAAGGTATTATGTGTTAATAACAATCTGGCTTAGTACAGTCCAAACAAAGAAGGAAAAGTGATTTCTAACTATATTCCAACTCTGAGATGAAAAAATGTAGTCTTAAATAAGGTGGTTTAAGTCAAAAACTGTATGCAAGTGTAATGTTTTGAAGTAACATGCATGTAGGAAGATCCTAATTTAAAATAATGAGTAAAACAAAGGGTTGGACCAAAATGATTGCATATTGTGTTATATTATCGTAAGAATGTGATAAAGAATACTAGAACGTGCCTTAGAACCAGACCTACAATAATATGTAAGTATTCTGCCACACAAAATAATGGTTTAAGCTGATTTGGACATAAAACTAATTTGGTATTAAGAAAGTTAAGCTGGAAACAGTTGGGCATTAGGACCGCCCCTGATTTCAAATTCAAACATAGCAGGCCCCTGATTGGGGGAAACCCTTTTGTGATGTAATTTCCTGTGAGGTCACACAGGGACCGGGGCGCGTGTAACTGTTCCGCAACAGTAAGTGACTTCCGGGGTAGGCCTGATTGGCCCCGACAAGGCACGTGACGCGCAACTTTCTCTGCCGCGTGGCACGCTCCGCGGAGCCGAGCGGCAGAGCTTACGGAATTACGTAACCGTCCAAATACGCCATGACTCTCATTCGGCGCTATAGCTCACCTGGCAGAGCAGCGGTCCTGCGATCCTGCGGTCCGTTGTTGGTGAGTTCGAATCCCATCAAAACTTTTTTTTTTAACGTTATATTTTTTTTTAACGTGTATTCTTTCGCCGGTTAAGGTTAGGCATGGTTAAGGTTAAGGTTAAGGTTAGGCATTGTTTCGGAGTTGGTTAAGGTTAGAACGGTTAAGTTTAGGCGCTGTTAAGGAGCTGGTTAAGGTTAGAGTTTGTCTTAGAGAATGGCAATATTCTTTCTATGGTTAAGGTTAGGCATGGTTAAGGTTAAGGTTAAGGTTAGGCATTGTTTCGGAGTTGGTTAAGGTTAGAACGGTTAAGTTTAGGCGCTGTTAAGGAGCTGGTTAAGGTTAGAGTTTGTGTTAGAGAATGGCAATAGACAGCCTATTTCCGCGCGACAGCTCTCAGCAGCCTCGTTGCGCGTCCTGAGTTTGCCGCGTCACGTGCCTGTCGGGGCCAATCAGGCCTACCCCGGAAGTCACTTACTGTTGCGGAACAGGTACACGCGACCGGGGCCCTGTTATAAAAAGGAGGGCCTCTGGAAACAGGTGGGAAGAAGAAGAGAAGAAACTGAGAATCAACGTGAGAAGACGTCTACAGCTTCCAGAGAAACCTCATCGGTGAAGGCAAAAATAATGACATTCTACTGCAACACAAAGGAACTTTAGAATATAGGATTGGACTTTGCTTGTTTAAGAATCTTTGTAACCAATCATTTGAGAAAGGTGGACACCAGTGCACCTTTGCTTACGTGTAAACTGGATCCACCTAATCTATAGTATACAGTATACAACTTTTTGAGAGTGAATTGGGGCCCATTTTGTGGTCAGCCAATAAATCTCCTTTTTGTTATAACTCTCACACCTGGTGGACGTTAATTGTTTACACACCACACCATTTTTGGGATATTAGAACAACAACGCAGAGCTTAGTATTAGTAGTTTCAGAGACGACACCTGCTTCGCTTTTATGACCCAAAGGAGCTTGGATAGGTGTGGGTCTGAGGCGCCCAGAAGATGTAGGGCCTAACAAAATTAATAGTTGGTTTCCGGTTGCCGACCGACCCTGCCGATTTAGGTGCGACCCAATATATTTTATGAGTATTTTACTTTGCCCAGGGGTATTGAGGGTCTGTAGTTAGAGACAATTGACCAGTGGTAGGAGGGAGCCGTTCTCCTCGCTGCACAGTATGCCAGGTCAAGGACCTTGAAGTGGATTTGTGCTGCAATGAGAAGCACTGCAGCTCTCTGAGAAGTGGGGTAAAGTGGGCTGACTTTGCTAGATTGGACATCAGGCGGGCCGCTGTGTTTTGTACGAGTTGAAGTGGCTTGGTGGCGGTAGCCAGTGAACCAGCTAGCAGTGCATTGCAGTAGTCGAGGCGAGACATGATGGAGGAGTTGGGTGGCATATAGTAGCATAGTACATCTAACTATAAAGGAAGGAATCTCTGCGTGTGTGTCTGTAGTTTGCACATCTCTGGAACGGTTCATCTGATTGGCTTCACATTCGGTGGGTGTATTGTTCAGGACCCCAGGGGTGCAGTGATTGGATAAACGGTTCTCGAGGAGAAGCACTTTCGGGAGCCAAGCAAACTGCCATAGTAGTAGTTAAGACGGTAAAATGTTATATTTGCATATCGCCCCAACAGGTCCACGGAGGACGCCATAGCCCATGTGCTGCACACAGCAGCATCACACCTGGACAAGAGGCAGGGGAACTATGTGAGAATGCTGTTCATCGACTACAGCTCAGCATTCAATACCATAGTCCCCTCCAAACTCATAGCCAAGCTCAGGGACCTGGGCTTGAACTATGACTTCCAGTGGGTCTTGGACTATGACTTCCAGTGGGTCTTGGACTTCCTGATGGGCAGACCCCAGGTGGTAAGAGCAGGCAACTGCACCTCCTCATCCATCACGCTCAACATAGGGGCCCCCCAGGGCTGTGTTCTGAGCCCCCTCCTCTACTCCCTGTACACACATGACTGCGTAGCACAGCGGAACAACAACACCATCATCAAATTAGCTGATGACACAGTAGTGGTGGGCCTGATCTCTGCCAACGACGAAAGGGCCTACCCGGAAGAGGTAGAGAACCTGTCACAGTGGTGTCAGGAGAACTGCCTCTCCCTGAACGTCAGCAAAACAAAAGAGATGATTGTGGACTTCAGGAGGTCGGGGGTCAAGGACTACAGCCCCCTCAGCATCGACGGGGCACCGGTTGAGAGAGTGAACAGTTTCAAGTACCTCGGAGCCCACATATCCGAGGATTTGACATGGACCACACACATTGACAGTGTTGTGAAGAAGGCACGACAACGCCTCTACTTCCTCAGGCGCCTAAGGAAGTTCCAAGTCAGTCAGAAGATCCTTAGGAACTTCTACTCATGTACAATAGAGAGCATCCTGACTGGCAACATCACCTCCTGGTTTTGGAATAGCACTGCACAAGACCGTAGCAGACTACAAAGAGTGACACGTTCAGCCGAACGCACAATTGGAGGGGGGCTTCCCACCCTCCAGAACATTTACAACAAGCGGTGCAAGGGGAAGGCTAAGAGAATTATTAAGGACTCGAGCCACCCGAACAACTGCCTCTTTGAACTGCTGCGGTCAGGCAAGCGATACCGGAGTCTTAAGGCGAGCACAGAAAGACTCAGAAGAAGCTTCTATCCCCAAGCCATCAGGCTGCTAAACGAACAATAAACACTATGCAACAACCATCAAATGCACACAGCACACACACCCACACACTCACTTAAACAAACAACACACTGCAGCACCCACTCTCCACACTTTAGATCACACAAACACACTTTATATTTATTGATAAAGGATTTGCACTACAACTCGTACACCTACTGTAAATTGTACCTAAATTGCACCTCATCCTATTTCTGCCTTGCACTATATAGTATTGTATATTAGTACGCTACACAGTATTGTATATTATATGGTAACTCAGTTACGTCTACTCTGCATCGAACATTGTACATATGTCTATACTGAACACTGTGACCTCATTTTTTTTACTTCTAATTTACATGCTATACCAGTGGCGGCTCTACCACTAGGGGCGCTCGGGCGCCGCCCCCCCTCAGGCCCTACCCTGGTTATATGAGAGAAGAAGAAAAATAAGTTTTTAGTTTTTAGTTTTATAGCCCTATACATAATATAAACATGTTTAAAATTAATAATATTTACTCATTTTAAGTATGTTTGTGTTTCCAATGCACAATATAACGTTATTATATATAAAAAAAAAATCGTTTTCTTGAACAGGAAGTGACTCACTTTTTTTTTTTTATTATTCTTTTTTTGTATTTCTCAGCCCGGGCTAGACGCGACAGCGCTCTGAGTGCGCGTCACGGTTTGATCGCTGTATCCGTCACAGCCAATCAGTGCGTAACGCGTTGTGCGTTGAAATATGACTATTATGTTGGAATCCGGGCGCGATTTGAAGCGGTCTAGCCAGTAGCGTCAAGAATTTCTGTAGCCGCATTTCGCGGAGACGCTCTCTGATTGGCCGACGCCAGTATTTTTTTCCGTAGCAGAATTTCACAGAGACGATCTCTGATTGGCCGAATCCAATTTCTAATGTTCCAATTCTAGCTTATTCCTAGGTTGGTCCGTTGGTGGTAGAGATAGTTGTGTTGTTGTGAGATGCATGCAGCTTAGGGTGCATCAAATTGCAATGCAAAAATTGTATCTCAACATATCAATCTATCTGGGGTTGCATTTTGTTCGGACAAACATAAAAATGATTTGTGCAAAGTTTGGGAAAGATTCGTTGAGATTTAGAGGTAGCACACAGCATGTGAAATATATGAAAATGGGCCTTTTTGGGCGTTTTACTAGATAACATGACAAGGCAATTTCAAAAACGGCAAGAAATAGTTTTTCAGAACAACATTTATTAACCCTAACATTTAAGAACAAAATGTTTGATAACAACATTGAAATAGTCTTTCAAACATGTCTCAAGCATCCTAGAGTCCTAGACCTGGTCCAGCTTGCGCTTGCAGCAGCGAAGGTTTGACCGTGTTGAGCGGTCATGCTCAACTGCCTGTAGCACATTCTGCAGGTGCTCCTCGCTCCTGGCTGCTGCCACAAAGTCTGACGTCAGTTTGACGCCACGCTCGGCACAGTCATTCACAACATTGATGGTACGTACATTCACTGCACCCATCTGAAATGTTGTACTGGTAACCCAATCCTCTACATCCAGTGAAAGAAACGCGGGATCGATGTGCAGCAGGTGCATGCCGAACCAGCAGTCTCGGTTGGCAAGGTCAGCCAAGCTGGTGGTCGGCGAGAGGGTTGGAAACTTTGGCTTGCCGAAGCCAGTGCCAAAGCGGAGCTGTGGGGCTTGCATGGATATATCAGCCGGCTTGTGCTCCAATATAGCATCTGCAAGTGCGCGCCGCTCGCCAACTGGCACCTTGGTGCTGAAGAGTGCCAGGGGCAGCATCTCGCCTGACAGGTACCAAAGGTGCCGCTCCAGCGCCTTAATCGCTGATGCTGCGATGCCCTCGTCAACAGACTTGTATGCGTACAGGTTGTGGTAGAGTGTAAGGTCATTTCATGCCGCATCTACGGCCGTGTCGCAGGTCAACCACCACGTTGCGTAGATGTGCGTGATGAAGTTGGCAAACGCCAGAATCTTCAGCACCTGCTGCTGTGTAGTGATGGTCCCCTGAGGAAGCAAGGTAATGTGCTGCTCCATCAAGGCCAGCTTGAGAGTGTAGAGCAGCTTAGCCATCCACCGCGCCTTGTG
Source organism: Notolepis coatsorum (assembly GCF_963971535.1). NCBI lineage: Eukaryota > Metazoa > Chordata > Actinopteri > Aulopiformes > Paralepididae > Notolepis > Notolepis coatsorum. The sequence continues at coordinate 49,898,837 of NC_140171.1, forward strand.
CAGTGCTCCCGGTTGTTGGAAGTTAACTGGAGTGTGCTCTGCACTGTCTGCACTCAGATACACAAGACATAGCTGCACGAACTCGCGATAGTCGCCTCGCTTGTAGTCGAGCACTCCTGCAGCGCACACAATTAGTTCAGCACGCAACTTGCCCAGGAACGGTGGTTCGGCATCGCCAGGAATGTAGCGGGCCAATGGGCCGCTGTCCTTGTGTGGCAACAGGTTCCAGTTGTCACGCAGACGTGTAAACAATGTAACCTCTGGCGAGCGTGACGTCTCCACCTTGAGGTCAGTGAAGATGTGGCTGAGGAGCACCTCGCCGATGTGGTGCCGGCACCCGGACCAGAGCAGTGGTCGACCCAGTGAGAGCTGGATGGCAATGCAGGCTGCCGTGAGATGGCCAGTGTTTGACGCGGTGGTGTCAAATGCCATGTTGACAACCTGATCGGTGCAGCACCAGTCCTGCAGCAGCTTGCATGTCAGCCGGGCAATGATTGTTCCACATGCCTCATCAGTCCCCTTCATGTATGCTGGCAGACCAAGCAGTTTGAGCCGCTCCGCGTCTCCGATCACCACTGTCAGACGCTCCTCCAACCGGCGCACATTGTTGAGCATTGGCGTCAACTTACTGTCCCAGTGCAAGGTGCACATGGGAGGTGGTGTCCACTGTTCTTGCTGGTCCTCACTGATGGCCTGCAACACGTGGCGGTGCGCTCGGTCTGCTGTTGCGTAGGATGTGGAGACCTTTGCCGAATTGCCACCGGATTCCTCGATCAGACCGCGCGTGAAGGCAGCCTGCTGCGATCTTCAACCGTGTAGCCAGTGACACAAGACTCGGCCGGCTGAGAATGTCTGATGGAATGAAGGCTGTGGTGCCAGTCTTCTTACGCTCACGGGTGGGTGTGTTCTCAGCCGGTGGAGCAGCTGTTTCATCTGCATTGCTGTCTTCATCACTTTCGCTTTCCAACACCACCGCCATGCTGGACCTCGCAGTCATCTCCTGCTGCTCCTTGGTAAAGCATGCCTGCTGCGCTGCTTCACGCTCCTGTTGCCGCTTCAACTTGGATTGCAGATTGGCATCCAATGCTCCAAATGTGGCCACTCTGTCGCCCTTCATGCTGGCCAGGAAAGCAATGTCCTCTGGATCACAGATCAGCTCCTCTGCATTTGGAGATCACAGCGGGAATGTGGCATCCAGCTTGTGCTCCATTGCGTCGAGCTGTAGCCTCACTGGAGCGCCTGGCCTTTGGAATGTGCCGCAGCTTGTTGCTAGCATCGACAAGCGCTACCATCTTGACGCATGCTCGACGATCACTCACCATTGGAATATTGGCCTTTCCATAAAATGGCCGCACCTGCTCCAAAACGTCCTTAGCCGCATGGAACCGTGACAAGGCTCCGGTCAAACCTGGCCGCTTGGCATGCAGTTGCGTGTCGCAGTTGTACAGCATGCACCGCAAGATCTGGCAACCACTTGGCAGTTTGGCACCAGTGATGACGGCATCTGCATTGGTTATGCTGGCGCCCAGACCTAAGACCAGGCTGCGGCTGCTCTGGCGGGAGCCTAAGGGCGGCGACGCCATCTTGTGAGAGCTGGATCCTGTGGTGGGTGATGGTGGCGTTGACTCCGTTGAGGGATTGAGTAAACTGATGAATTGCTGACCAGAACTGACCAGAATTGAATAAACTGCTATGCAGAGCCACACAGGCAAAGCTATTTATAGGCCCATCCCCCCAAAAATTGCAGGTGCGAGATGTAACAATGTTGCAACTCACACACACACACACACACACACACAGACTAACGCGCGCACACACACACAGACACTAACAGCAGGCCATGTTGGGGGAGGACAGCATGTACTGATGTACCGTTCCACCTCTAAATCACCTCGTATTGCAAAAATATTTTGCATGTATTGTTTTTACATGGATGGTAACACTTTTAACACCCAGACAAATCAATACGCTGGAAATGTGTATTTTGATGCACCCTAATGCAGCTGTTTGTCTTAGCTTAGGCACTCTTTCAAAGTTGGTTAAGGTTAGAGTTTGTCTTAGAGCATGGCGATAGAACGCCAGGTAGTTTGCAGTCTGTTCGACGCGGAAATGGACAAAGGAATGAAGTACTTGTGTTGTGTGGTGCTGCTAACAAGCTAACACTTGGCTAACAAGCTATATGGCGGATGCAGTCTGGACACAGTGGACAGTGGTCTGGAATACATCAACAGTGGATTATACACTTTATCAAGGCAAGCCCTCCTGCCCTGGACGTGTCAACTAAACAGTGAGTCTCTCTCTCTCGCTCTCTCTCTCTCGCTCTCTCTCTCTCTCTCTCTCTCGCTCTCTCTCTCTCTCTCTCTCTAATTTCGCCGCGTGTGGGGCATAACCACTCAGACAATGAATGGTAACTTGTTTAAAATGAAGAGACATACAAATGTGTTTATTATTGAATGGATCTGACATCATCTGAGAGAGAGAGAGAGAGAGAGAGAGAGCGAGAGAGAGAGAGAGCTGTGCGTGTTTGTGTTGGGCTATTGTAAACGTGGTTGCATTTGACTGACTGATCATATATTGATCGATGGCAATGGTGATAATATTCGCCAATGCGTGCCTTTAACATGTTTGCAAAATGTTTGGTATAGCGCCCCTAGTGGCGAAGCATCCACGAGCCGCTACTGTGCTATACTATGTTATTTTATTTCATACTTATCTTGTCTTGCACAGTCTCTGGAGCGTAACAGTAAGAAGCATTTTGTATAAAAGTATTCTGTACTTCTGTATGACAACTATTAAAGAAACTTGAACTTGAAACTTGTTCAGATATTGATTGAAAAGGTGTGTTTTTAATCGACGGTGGAAGATTGGGCAGGTTTTGGATGTCCTGACTGAGGTGGGAAGTTTGTTCCACCACGTGGAGCCAGGACAGAGAATAACCTGCTTCATTTCAATGACCCCCCAGGAGCCCAAAGATGAGTGGGTCAGAGGAGAGGCCGTTCACTCTTAATAAGTGAAGAGCCTCTGTGACTGCTATGAAGGCTGTCTCTGTGGAGTGACCAGTCTTCCAGCCTAACTGATTGGGACCAGGAGATAATCAGAGAGCTGGTTGGTGTGAGGGCTGGAAAGGACTGCATGCTGCCCAACGAGGGGGCGTGTCGCTTTTCTACTTCACGCACCTGTGAGTGGTTGGTAATTAGCTCCTCGGGAGACTATTAATACAGCTGGTTACCTTCCACTCCTTGCCAGGTCGTCTCTGTACATCACCACCTATCGCTGTTTCCTGGAGTAGGACACCGTCTTCGCTCTCTAGACTTCCACAGGAGGATCCCAATGTTCCCACTCCAGATGTCGACTCCTTGCCAGGTCGTCTCTGTACATCACCACCTATCGCTGTTTCCTGGAGTAGGACACCGTCTTCGCTCTCTAGACTTCCACGGGAGGATCCCAATGTTCCCACTCCAGATGTCGTGCCAGCTACTTCCCTACTCCCTCTTCATGGACCTCGTTCCTGGGGTGAGACCGCTTCATCGCTCTCTATTGTTCCACGGGAGGATGCCTGCCCGTGCTCTTACCCCATTCCCCTTGGACCCTCTGTTTGCTGCGTTGCCCGTCGGCTGCGCTCTGGTCGGGAAGATGCCCGTATTCAAGAGGATTCCTGTGTATGTTTTTGGTCGCCCTTTAAAGGCACAGTGCTGCTATTTTTGTGTTCCTGGACTTTAGTGTTTTTTCACCCTTAACACATTCCCTGCCATTGGTTATACCCATCAATATACCTAGTCTGCCACCACTGTAAGCCTATGGAGATGTTCACCTTCTTTGCAGGGCTATAACTTTTAAAATGTTATTGCTAAATTGACATTACTATGGCCCATTCAACATCGATTATCTATTGTTCAGGATGTAGGAACGTTATACTTTTTCTTTCATACATTCATACAAAAATAGCTTCTAGAATATAAGTATGTTTTTATCATTTTCTGCAGTAATTCCTAGAACGTGTTATAGGCCTAAACGCATATATAGATTATCGATTGCCGTTTATTCCCTAGACACGCTATATTAAAAAATTCAACTGTATATGATCGTATACGTTATGCTTCATCATGTGTGGAGGAAAGGGGGGGGGTCGTTTATAATTCCCCGATCATCAGTAACGGCTTTATGTAGTATGGGTGATCTATTGATCAGATGGTTTGCAGTGAAATGAATAAACAATTGGGCTGAAAATAACGTTAGTGTCCTCTTACCGTGCGTCAAAGAGACTGCCGGTGAAATATCCCAAGTATAGGACGTCGATCGCCTAGGTCCATTTCCGGTTTGTATGTCGCAATAAACGCTGAAATCATATTGATTATTAAGTTTATAAAGTGATCCATTATGTACATTGTGTCTGTCGGGAGCCTTGCAACAATGTCTGACGGCCGGATTAATTTAATCGACTCACATCGGCCACTTCCTGTTCCGAGTGTAACTCTCCCGACCATCCACCAGGCGGCGGTATTGAGCCGTTGTTGTATGGAGCCGTAGGGTCCAGCTGCAGCGTCGAAGGTGTATATATGAATTATGAATGCCATGGCGAATTTTTTTTATATTGATCTCTAACGCTGTACAGCGAGATCTGGCGGTCAAAGCATGGCGGGCAATAACGCTTTAAAGCTTGGATGGCGGTGGATGTGTTAATGGGTCTGTTGCACATTTGTTGTATTAATAAATCATGCCCTTGTTTTTGGCTAACTTTGAATACCTGTCTGTGTTGTGCAATTGGGGTCGCATACAATCCCTAACAGTTGGATACGGCACGTTCAAGTGATTTAGAGAAAAAAGAGAGAAGAGAGAAAGTATGGGCCCTTGGAATCATCCTAAGCTACCCCCCCCCAGCTACGCCCCTGTATACACCTAACAAATGCAGGCTGAACTATTCAATTGTTTTTTATAAATGTCTTTCTATAAACATACAATCAGTCTCTCTTTAACATGTAAATCTGGAAAATAAGAGCTTTTGCTCTGCCACCATCAAATATACATTAATCAAAAGGGAAAGCAACAATCTCTCCTGACTGTTGAGCAGCAACGAGTGGTTTCACAAAACAAAAACGGTGAATAACACCACATGTAGGCTAAAAATGTCTATGAACATTCAATCAGTCTCTCTTGTCTTTAACCTGTAAATGAACAGCATTTGGCAAATAAGAGCTTTTGCTCTGCCACCATCATTATACAGTATATGAATCAAAAGGGAAAGCAACAATCTTTCTGTTTAGCAGCACAGTCAATTTTGCAGAGTACATTTTACTCAAAGGGCAGGTAGGTCTATAGATTTCACAAAAGATAAATGGACAATAACACCACATGTAGGCTGATATGTACCCTACCTTTGAGGCCTATCCTATTCAGATATGGTTCTAATGTTCCTAGTGAAACAGGGGAGAGGGGTGAGTAAACCAGTGATTATATCTCAGTAACAGAATCTTCTCAAACCTCTTGTCAGAAAGTCTGTTCCTTCTAGGCGTGAGCACCAACCCTCCCAGACTAAAAAGACGCTCCACAGGAGCACTCGATGGGGTTGGAGTGTTATACTTCCAAGAAAATGTTCTTTATGTTTGAAATAAATACCTATCCAGTATCTGAAGCTCATGCTCTGACCTTAGGTAGTCCATCACCTCCTTTTCTGCCACGTAGGTCTCCTCCTCTGGCTCGGCCTCAAAGAAGAAAAAGTCCAGCTCACCTTCGCCGGCAGATGTGTTGGGGTTGGGGCCGCTGGCAGGCCTCTGTGCTCCAGCATTGTAGGAGCGACACTCTTCTGTCAGGAGCTCCTTCACTCGCTCCTTCCTACCTTCGTCTCTCAGCCACCGGAGTTTAAACTTTGGACAACTGACAGCTGCGAGAAGGGCATCTTTGTTGTCCAGCACTGGGGCAAAACGAGTCTGGATAGCCTGAAAAATATATTTTCATATTATTATTTAGGGATGTGCGAGACTAGTTGACTAGTCTATTAAACGGTACTGCTCCTCCTATGCTATTATTATTTATTATTGTGTGCTACTGACAACCTACATACTGCAGTATGGTGTTCCATGTTCATGAATAGTGCAATGCAAAAGATGTTTAACTCAAAGGTGGAACATACCTGCACTATGGCATCTGGAAGGCCTGCAGTCGTCTTGGAGAGGGTGTCCTTCAGAGCGAGGGTCTTCTGCATCAGCACTTCAAGTGTGGGTAGTAAAGTTCCATAAGGACAGTCACCTTGTAAAATGTCCAGTGCTACAGTCCGAGGCTTCATGGTGGTGCAGTACTCCCTGAACCCTACCGTCATAGGCAACTACCATCCTGTCTCTCTTCTCTCCTTCCTTTCTAAAACACTTGAACGTGCTGTATCCAACCAACTTACTGCTTATCTCTTACAGAATGACCTCCTACCTAGACCCTAATCAGTCAGGCTTCAGAACTGGTCACTCCACAGAGACAGCCCTCATTGCGGTCACAGAGGCACTTCACTTAGCAAAAGCGAAAGGCCTCTCCTCTGTCCTGATTCTCCTAGATCTATCTGCAGCCTTCGACACAGTCAACCACCAGATCCTCCTCGCGGCCCTCGCAGGAATGGGAGTGGCTGGCTCTGCGCTGACATGGTTGTCATCATACCTCAATGACCGCTCCTACCAAGTGTCATGGAGAGAGACCCTCTCGGCCACCCGCCCCCTGCGGACGGGTGTCCCCCAGGGCTCGGTTTTAGGACCCCTTCTCTTCTCCCTCTACACTATTATCACGTCTCATGGCTTCTCCTACCACTGTTATGCCGACGATACTCAACTCTTCCTCTCCTTCCCTCCCTCAGATATCCACGTCTCTGAGCGGATCTCGGCCTGTCTGTCCGACATCTCCGCCTGGATGACGACCAACCACCTCAAACTGAACCTAAGCAAAACAGAATTGCTCCACCTGCCGGCCAAATCCTCCCCCCTGACCGACCTTTCCATTACAGTCGAGAATGCAGCTGTGACCGTGTCCCCGACCGCCAAGAACCTTGGTGTTGTCCTTGACGACCAGTTGAACTTCTCTGCTCACATCGCAGCGACAACCAGAACCTGCCGATTCCTCCTGAGCAACGTCAGAAGGATCCGCCCCTTCCTGACAAAAGAATCCACCCAACTCCTCGTCCAATCAACAGTCATCTCCCGCCTCGACTACTGCAACGCACTGCTCGCTGGCCTCCCGGCCACTGCCACTAAGCCTCTTCAACTCATTCAGAACGCAGCGGCCCGCCTGATCTCAAACCTACCGAAGTCGGCCCATGTCACCCCACTTCTTAGGGACCTGCACTGGCTCCCCATTGCTGCACGAATCCGCTTCAAGGCCCTCGACCTAGCATACCGTGCGGCAAAGGGAACTGCTCCCGCCTACCTCCGGTCAATGGTCTCTAACTACACACCCTCAAGACCCCTACGCTCTGCTTCTTCTGGCCGCCTCAGACCTACTCCTATCCAAGCTCCGGGAGGGTCATCAAGAGAAGTCGCCTATTCTCAGTCCTTGCCCCACAATGGTGGAATGAACTACCCACCCCAGTTAGGACAGCCGAAACACATCCAATCTTTCGCCGTCTACTAAAGACGCACTTCTTCAACCATTATCTGAATAAAAAAAAAAATATCTAACCCTAACTAACCATACTGTCATGCACTTGTCCTAATAAACTAACCTACACTGTAGCACTCAACACTTTGACGAACATTGTTACTCAGCTGATAGAGTTGTGCCCTTCCTGATGGCTTGTCGTACAGAACTTGTAAGTCGCTTTGGATAAAAGCGTCAGCTAAATGACTAAATGTAAATGTAAATGTACTCATGCAGGAACTGGTATTCTGTATCTTTGAAGCAGGTGACTCCCACCTTGGTGCACAGAGTATTCAGCTCTTTCATGGGGATTTCTACGATTCTCTTTATGGCATCGTAAAAAGAATTCCACCTAGTAGAGCTTCCTTTTATTTACTTCCTCCACTGTCTCTGAAGCAATCGTAGACCTACTTGCTTTGGTCCACAGGGATGTGCATTTAGCCGTGCTGCTCCTATACACAGCTTTGCTCTCTGTTTTGGATAACAAGTATTTCTCCACCTCATTTGTAGAAATTATGTTGATGGTATGAGAAGCACACCTGTAGTGCGGGGGGAGAGTCACCTCCTGGCCATCACTTTCATTCTCTGCTGAGAGGATTCCAGCCACGTCTAAAAAAGTGGCATCATCAGTGGGAATAGACTCCTCCGTCTCATCATCGGATTCTGTGACAGTGACAGGCTGATAGACTTTAAATGCCCTCACGAAATTGGAACCATTATCAGTCACTGTTGCTACAACTTTATTTTTGTTAGTCCATATGATGCATGGATGTTTTCAATTTCTGCACCAATAATATCAAAGGTGTGTCTACCACGGATTCTTTGACATGCCAATGCTGCCTTGTTGCGCTGTAGTGTTGTTCTGCTGATCCAGTGACAGGTCACCCCCATATAACTACGGTTATTAGCAGTCCAAATATCGGCTGTGGTTGATACATGGTCAACCTCGTCTAGCGCGGCCTTCAGGTTCTTCTCCATCTCCGCATATTCCGTATCCAAGTAAGAGGAGAATGCCGTTCTTTGGGGCAGCTCAGCACTAGCACTACAAGGGATCTTATCTATTATGGCACGGAAAGAGGGCGGGTCAACAGTGTTCAGAGGTAACATTTCTTCTACAACATATCTCCCAACCATTCTCTTTAGCTCTCGCTCACTTAAGGGTGGTTTTTTATTGAAATCCAGCTTTTGATGTTTGGCTGGTGGTGGACCTCCGACTTCGGCTTCGGTTTTTTTTTCTATCAGTTTGGTCGTGCTGTGCTGTGATTCCAGATGCTTTCTTAAATTGGATGTGCTGTTTTTAGCGGTAGACAGTATTTTGCTTCCTCCGCATAGGGTGCAACGCATGTGAATGTTTTTTTCACCCGGCTTAGCTGACAGTGACACACCTGAAGTAGTGACTGAACTTCCAGTGCAAGAAAGCGTTACCAGTGTGAGCATCTTCCTGCGCCATTGTAGCTCGCTATGTTTTGGTCAGCCTGATAATAATAACAGCCACCGGCACCACCCACCAGCATGGTACAACACGTGAGGTTGCGTGCTCAGACACGCTTTGAAAACGTGACATGTGACGTATCTCAATGGAAGAAAAACAGCTCAAAATGTATTTTTGACTGTCGAAAACGAAAGAAAATACTGCATTCCGCCTGCATTATGATGAGATAGTAACGAAATAGTAACGCACAGCCACTTGGACAAGTAACGGCAATCAGATTACTGGCTTGTAAAGATTAACGCGTGTTAGGGATTAGCCTATCCCTGGTCGTGAGTTCTTAATTGATTTAGTTGTGGGCCAGTCGGCCGAAAGACGAAGCGGAAGACAGAGTATTTCTCAAACGGAGCTTTTATTCATCAGAGAAGAAGACAGTCAGTCACCCCGCACGGGCACATCACCAGTAGACAAAAGAGGCAGAATGTCCATATTACATGTCATTTTATACACTCTTGAGAAAGGGGAGGGGGGTGTGTGTATGTCTCTGTGTGTGTATGTATGGGTGTTTGTGTGGTGTGTGCTTGTGTGTGTGTGTGTGCTTGGTCAGAAGAAGGGGGGCTAATTGCTTCCAGATGTAGAAGACCCCTATTCTTGAACAACATCTCCATAACTCAAAGGGGCGTGACAGCTTGTGCGCGTGTGTACGTGAGTGTGTGTGCACGTGAGTGTGCGTGCATGTGTGTGCATGTGCGCGTGTGTGCATGTGCGCGTGTGTGCATGTGCGCGTGCATGTGTGTGAGGAGGGAGCCTCAGGATGGATGCAGATCGGGGTCATCAGGTCATATTCAGGGAGGAGGAGAGCACAGACACACAGAGCCACTGCTCCAGGCCCCATCAGGAATATTATACATTGGGGCCTTTAGATATAAGATATTACCAGACATCAATGAACAAATCTATCACGCGTTAGATTACTATTTTCGGGAAAAGTGAGTGAGTTACTGGCATCACTGGTCACCAGTGAGGCAGGTCTTTTTACACTTCTTCTCAGCAGCTCTCAGGCTCTGACTTTCTTCTTTAACTGCATCCGTCAGCCATGGTCTAGGTGACGGTTGGTAGGCTTCTTGGTGAGGGGACAGAGCTTGTCGAAGGAGGTTGAGAGGGCTGAAAGGAGGGTGGAGGTTGCCGTATCTGAGGGAAGATCAGATCGATCTCACACAAAGGTAGAGCAGACAGGATATTAGAGGAGAGGGTGGAGAGGGACAGGGAGCGTAGGTTGCGTCTGAAAAGAGACAGTGTGAGTTGGAGTGGGTGTTTTGGGGTTTAGCATAAGAGTTAGTGAAATGGATACAAAGAAGTGGACTGATACATCATGGAGGGAAGTAGGGGTGTGCAGAGACCTCATTCACTAACATTATTGTGAATTATATGAAATGATCGCAACTGAATGAAGAACGTCACTCATTCTTTTTTTTGATCCACTTTTTCTCCCATTTTTCTATATTTTTCTCCCATCCCAATTTTCGTATCATCCAATTGAACCCTCCCCTGTCACGAACGCTGTTTCTTGCCTCCCACAAGCCGGCTGCAATGTGGACTAAGTCATACATAGCACAAGTCCCCTCCGGTACAGAACGTCACTCATTCTTAAACTGAAAGAGCGTTCTCGTACACCTGAATTTGCATACAGAAACGTCCCACCAGCTCCTTATAGGACATGAAGGACCATGTCGTCGCTGGCGGAAGAAAACCTTGTAACTAAATGTTTTTAGTTTTTTTATATATATAAATGATCATCCTCTATATGTGTGTGAGGTTTTACAAAGTTTAACCAATGGGAAAGCATTAAACCGATCAACTGTCTAAACATCGTAACTCTATTCGCCCTTAAATCTGTGTCAACCTCATAACCGCCCCTTTCTGCACGCGCATCTCCAGTGTTTTGGCTGCCCGCTCGTGGAAGAATAGAACAGAATTTGCTGCGACTTCGTCTGAGTTAAATATATTAATATTATAAACGGTTTTGAAATTACCCATAGCCTGCAAACTCATGTAAACTATGCAGTGTATTCCTACCGGTCAATATGTCTGATTGTCACGTTATGAATATAGATCGAAGTGGTTCTTTAGAACATTGAACGGTAGAACGTTGTGAAGTAAGTTGTTGAAAACATGTAAACATTACGTTCGCTAGTACAGCACCACTTACGTTAGCTAAGTACATTTTTGCTAGGGAAATGTGTGTGTGGTACCTCTGGAGTGTTGGTGCCCCTATTTTTAATTGCCCATATTGTTAATGCTGGCTTGGTTGTATTGTAGCCGATGATTTTTAGATCTTTATTGTCCCAATTGTTTAATTAATACGTTCTGTATTGATTGATTTATGGTGTGATATCAATCTCGTACCGGTACCGGACCGCTCAGTTTAACTCAATCTGTGCCGTCAACGTATATACGTGTTTGCTTGACAACCGTTGAAGGCCAATTACGTATATATACGTTATTTGGTCTGTTTTCCTTTTTTTCGATTTTAACACTTTGATTGCCACTGGTTAACATGGTAAAATGTGGTTAAATGCCAGCACCCACTTCAATGATAGCGTTGTGAATGCATAATCTCTGTCTTAAATTATGGCTATGTGTCTAATCTGCCCGTCGCTTATCAATGACTTGTTTGCAGTCAACATTGTCGAAACGCATTGTTTTTTAATCGGTTAATTTCCGTTTTATAGCATTTGGAAAAGCCCTCGTTTTTCAGGAAAATATATAGATTCCGTGATAAACAGCATTTACTGGAATATTCTGGCATACACAAAAACGTTGTAATTTTTTGGCCTATTTATGAATCGTTTTCAAATAAACGCTAGATTATCGATAGTATATGTGTACTTATGCACGCTATAGAAGCGATCTGAAAAGTATATTCTCTCATTTCCTGATCGCACACACACACACACACACACACACACACACACACACACACACACATATGGGACACGTTGAGATATCTGTGAAAAAAGCTCTGATTATTCCAAGACTGGTAAGTCAAGTCAATTTTATTTATATAGCACATTTCCAGGCAGCGGCAGCTGGCACCAAAGTGCTTCACAGGCAGGTTGATAAAAACTAAATAATGTGATGCAAGATATAAGATTAAAAACATAGTAAAGCAATTAAAGTAATAAAAACAGGTAGGGCACAGTAAAACAAAGAGGATAGAAGGGCCAGGGGTTTAGTAGTGATTAAGTGGGGGGGAAGGCCAAGGGGAACAGGTAGGTTTTTAAAAGTGATTTAAAAGCCTGCATGGTCTGGGCGGTCCGTACGCTGAGGGGGAGGCTGTTCCACAATCTAGGCGCTGCAGTGGAGAAAGCTCTGTCACCCCTAGTCTTGAGCCTAGTTCTAGGCACCACCAATAGCAGCTGGTCAGGTGATCTGAGGGATCGGTGGGGGGTGTGGCGGTGCAAGAGCTCAGACAGATAGGGAGGAGCCGTGCCATTTAGTGATTTAAAAACATTTAGGGCTAATTTAAAATCGATCCTAAAGCGAACAGGCAGCCAGTGGAGCGAGGCCAAAACTGGGCTGATGTGTTAATTTTTATTTTGTTTTGGTGAGGAGGCGCGCGGCTGCGTTCTGCACCAGTTGTAGGCGGCGAAGCAGGGATTTGTCGATGCCCGTGTAAAGGGCATTGCAGTAGTCGAGGCGAGTGGTGACAAAGGCATGTATCACCGTCTCTAGGTTACTTTGGGAGAGGTATGCCTTTGTCTTCGCCAGGAGTCTAAGGTGGTAAAAACAGTTTTTAACACTTTGATTGCCACTCACGAGTTTTCTCGGATTTATAATAGTTACGTTGAAAGCCACTCACGAGATTTCTCGGAATCTTTTTATTTTTAGCGATCTGAAATCATATTGCATCACGCGAGCCGCCGGCGATCAGATGTGGAAAAAAGCACCCCCTATCGTCTCCCAGATGACATCAGGGATTTTGGAATGGACTCAATGAAAATGGATGGGGGAAAAAAATCCTGTACTCCACATTTTCCAGTCCACTGATGCAGCCGGGGTTACCAGAGTTCATTATGGATCCTCTGAGCGCCGCGGATCATGAGTTCTACTGTATACACGTTAGATCTATACACTTATCGATTTTTTCGAATGGTGATCAGGAATTGGAATATACCTTTTACGATTATCACAGAATGGCCCAGAATGGGATGTTTACCTCAAAACGGGTGCTTTTCAAAATGCTCTCAAACGGAAATTAAGTGATAAAAAACCAATCTGCCTTGACAGCACTGACTGGAAAATGATTCTTTGATAAGCGACGCGCAGATTAGACACATAGCCATAATTTAAAACATAGATTAGGCGATATTAACGTTAACATTGAAGTGGATGGTGGCATTCAAGCACTAAGTCGTGCGCCCCCTGGTGGCACTGAAAGTGTTAACTACGGCGCTGACCTGTTTGTCAAATTTAAAATAGCTGTCGAAGATGACCCCGAGGTTCCTGACAGAGGTGGAGAGGTTTGGACCCAGGGGACCAAGTGCGTCAATGAGGGGGGCCGGGGGGGCACTATTAAAAACAATGACCTCAGTTTTCCCTTCGTTTAGTGTCAGGGAGTTTTCAGACATCCAGTAAAATAGATTCCTTACCTCAGATCAGATGTTATCCAAAAAGATTATTCCAATTCCTGATCGCCATTCCAAATATCGATCGCGTTTATTGATTCAGCGTTGGGTGCTGGAAATACATAATCCACGCTGTTCTGATGGCCGGCGATCACTTGGTCTCTTCAGTTGGCTTGACGGAAAAGTAAAATGAGGAAACTGGCCCCCCCCCCCCCCCCCCCCCCTTCATCAGTCTAAACTAATGGGAGAGACGATAGGGGGCGGTATCTTCCCAATTGAGCTCAGAGAGACTCTGCAACACTAGCGTGAGGCTCGATTGATGAAATATGAATTCAAATCGCCAATAAAAAAAAATACGACAAACAAACGCTATATAGCGTTGCCGGCACTCAAATGGCGGCATGAACTAACGACAAAATGCGTCGCTGGCATCCAGAGTGTTAATATTCATTATTCATCCACAGACATCGGTGTTACCATAGGAAATTATTCTGATATCGCCAAAGTGCAATACTGGCCACATCCTGCTAGGTGGCAGTATCGCCCACCCTTTGAAACCTTATATTTCACCGTGTGTTACACTTAAACCCCTCCGGGCGCTGAATTTAGACGGAGCCAAGTAAATTGCTTCATCCGACCACTTCGAAATGCATCTAGCACACTCTATCCATAAATTGTGCCAAATTATGTCCAGTACAGATGGACACCAGATGGACACCAATACTGGAAATCACGAGCAGACAATTGGAATATTCTTTTTGGAATACCCCCGATCAAAGGTAAGGACTATCTGTCAATTTCAGCTTGATCCAACAATGTTTTCATATCGATCCAGCTGATCAGCGTGTGTGGTGTTAAAAACGAATGCCGTTGACTTCCGGTATGAGAGCGGAAGGGTAGCACGCATGCGGTGAGGCTCCTGGTCAAAAGAGTGAAAAACGGAGAAATAAAGACCCGAAAAGTGACGAAAAGTGATCAAAAATGAAGATGCAAACGAGAAGGAAGGAGGAGAAAACAATTATGAAGGAAAGAGAAATGGAGAACTCACAGGAAGAGGAGAGTTCGATGGAGCAGAACCCCCGAGGCGAGACCGAGAAGGAGCAGGCGGAGGAAGGGGGAGTCTCGGCTGAGACGGACAAGGAAATGCCAGGATGGGCCGTGCTCATGCAGGCCGGGATATTGGCGACCATAAAATTTAACTCGGACACGATGCAGGCGACCATACAACTGAACTCGGACACGATAAGAAATGGTATTGGGAAGTTACGGGAGGAATTGAGGAAGGAACAGGAGGACTTCAGAGGTGAAATGAATACAGAACTCAAAAGGGTAGATGAGAAGATGGCGGAACAGGACAGAAACGTAACAGAGGTACAGACTAGAATGGCGCAAACGGAGGAATGGAACACAGAGATACACGAGGTGTTAACGTGTGCGATTCAAAAACAAGAACAGATGGAGACAAAGATATCGGACATGGAGGGGAGGTCACGGAGAAATAACATCAGAATATGGGGATTGAAAGAAGGAGTCGAAGGGGAATTGGTGATCCAATATGTGGAAAAGCTTATCAAGGAACAACTGAAGGAGACGCGACTGGAAAAAATGGAGATACAGAGGGCCCACAGGGCGTTGGCTCCGAGACCGAAACCGGACAGACCTCCGAGGGCGGTGATTATTAACTTTCTGAGATTTGAGATTAAGGAATTGATACTCAGAACCGCGTGGACCAAGAAGATAGAAATCGAGGGGAAAAGACTGTCGTTTGATCACGATTACTCGACAGCGGTAGCAATAACACGCAGGTCCTACGCGGGACTGAAGAGAATTCTGAAAGAAAACGGAAAGAAATTCCAATCACCCATGACCTCGCTAAGGATTCACTGGAAGGAAGGGACGGTGACGTACGCGACGGCGCGGGAGGCGGCGGAGGAGATGAGGCGACGGGGGATGCAGATGGCGGAGGACGGAGAAGGAAGGGGACAGGAGGGCCAGACGCGGAGCCTGCAGCAGAGATTGGAGAAAGCACGCAGATGGACCAGAGTAGGAGATCGAAACCCGGGAGAGGAGGGAGGAGAGAGGAGAAGGCCGAGGTGAGACGTGACAGACCGAAGGCGGAGATGGACGAGGAGGCCAGAGACGGAGAAGGAGAGGAGGCGGGAGGAGACGAACGGATGAGTACACGCACAAGAGATTGAAAAAACTATCCAAATAGAGACAAAATATAGAAACTGAAATAACATATACATACATAAACACACATTCCCAGGTAGAGGCAGGATATAGGAACGAACATAACGTATACATGGACACATAATACACATGCTGATGGAGGAAATAAATGGAAATATAATTAGGTATGATAGACGGAACACAGAACATATTGAAACAAATACATAGACACACGCTGCGAGTAACACAGTTGGAAGGGATTAAGGGGATAAATGGACATCACATAGAAAATAGAGAGGAGGAAAAGAAAGTAAAAAGGGGTACACAGAAGACACCACACACGGGTTTGGGAGGAAGGAGGGACAATGGAACATATGAGCCACATTGAGAGGGACCTAGGAAATGGGGGTCTTTGATCAGAATGAAGGACAGAGCGCTTTTGACCAGGAGCTCGACAGCAATAAAAACACTAAGAAAGCTGGACAAATATGACGAGCGGTTGGGGGTAAAGGTTTCAAACCACCAAGCCGTCAGGAGGAGGCCTCTCACTAGGAGAGCAATTACTCCTCACCCACCAGCAGGGGACAGGGGGGGACACAGGGACCCCCCGAACGCCTTGGGAGCACTTTATGTAAAGTTTATGTTTTTTATTTATGTTAATCATTATATGTATTCGGTGAAGAGAGCGGAGGCTACAACCGGAGGGGGGAATGAATGTGACATGGGGGGGACTGACAGACGAAAGAAGAAGAAAGATGACAATGGTTAAAGGTATAAAAATGATGTCGTTAAACGTTAATGGAATGAATAATACGATAAAGAGGGGCAAAGTGATGTTGAAGTGTAAAAAAAAGTGAGATGGAAGTGATTTTTCTGCAGGAGACATTTGGTAGCACAGGATCATGAGAAACTGAAGCGATTTGGATATGAAAATGCATACTATAGTTCCTTTAAACGGAACCTGAGGAGAGGAGTAATCACGTTAATCAAAAACACAGTCAAATTTGAATTGATCAAGGAAGTAAGAGACAAGGAGGGAAGGTTTGTTCTGGTGAAGGGAAAAATGGAGGGTCAAATGATTCAAGTTCAAGTTCAAGTTCTTTAATAGTTGTCATACAGAAGTACAGAATACTTTCATACAAAATGCTTCTTACTGTTACGCTCCAGAGACTGTGCTAGACAAGATAGTATCAAATAACATAATAACATAATATAGCATGAATTTAGAAGAAGAAAAATGAGGTCACAGTGTTCGGTATAGACATATGTACAATGTTCTGAGTTACCATATAATATACAATACACAATACTATGCAGTGTACTAATGTACAGTACTATCTAGTGCAAAGCAGAAATGGGATGAGGTACAATTTTAGGTACAATTTACAGTAAGGTGTACGGGTTGTAGTGCAATCCTTCATCCATAAATATAAAGTGTGGGGAGTGGGTGCTACAGTGTGTTTGTTTAAAGTGGGTGTGTGCTATAAAGTGTGTGGAGTGGGTGCTACAGTGTGTTTGTTTAAAGTGAGTGTGTGCGTGTGGATGTGTGTGCTATGTGCGTTTGGTGGTTGTTGTTGTGTAGTGTTCATTCATTGTTCGTTTAGCAGCCTGATGGCCTGGGGATAGAAGCTTCTTCTGAGTCTTTCTGTGCTCGCCTTGAGACTCCGGTATCGCTTGCCTGACCGCAGCAGTTCAAAGAGGCAGTTGTTCGGGTGACTGGAGTCTTTAATGATTCTCTTAGCCTTGCCCGTGCAACGCTTGTTGTAAATGTTCTGGAGGGTGGGGAGCCCCCCTCCAATTGTGCGTTCGGCTGAACGTGTCACTCTTTGTAGTCTGCTTCGGTCTTGTGCAGTGCTATTCCCAAACCAGGAGGTGATGTTGCCGGTCAAGATGCTCTCTATTGTACATGAGTAGAAGTTCTTAAGGATCTTCTGGCTGACTTGGAACTTCCTTAGGCGCCTGAGGAAGTAGAGGCGTTGTCGTGCCTTCTTCACAACACTGTCAATGTGTGTGGTCCATGTCAAGTCCTCGGATATGTAGGCTCCGAGGTACTTAAAGCTGTTGACTCTCTCAACCGGTGCCCCGTCGATGCTGAGGGGGCTGTAGTCCTTGACCCCCGACCTCCTGAAGTCCACAATCATCTCCTTTGTTTTGCTGACGTTCAGGGAGAGGCTGTTTTCCTGGCACCATCCCGCCAGGACCTTGACCTCTTCCAGGTAGGCCCTCTCGTCGTTGGCAGAGATCAGGCCCACCACCACTGTGTCGTCAGCAAATTTGATGATTGTATTGCTACTCCGCTGAGCCACACAGTCGTGTGTGTACAGGGAGTAGAGGAGGGGACTCAGAACACAGCCCTGGGGGGCCCCTATGTTGAGGGTGATGGATGAGGAGGTGCAGTTGCCTGCTCTCACCACCTGGGGTCTGCCAGTCAGGAAGTCCAAGACCCACTGGCAGAGGTCATAGCCCAAGCCCAGGTCCCTGAGCTTGGCTATGAGTATGGAGGGGACTATGGTATTGAATGCCGAGCTGTAGTCGATGAATAGCATTCTCACATAGTTCCCCTGCCTCTTGTCCAGGTGTGATGCTGCTGTGTGCAGCACATGGGCTATGGCGTCTTCCGTGGACCTGTTGGGGCGGTATGCAAATTGCAGGGGGTCCATGTTGATGGGGAGGGAGGAGCAGATGTAGCCCTTTACTAGCTAGATTACGTTAGTGAATGTTTATGCACCCCCAGAGAGTGAGAGGGATTTATATGAGACCATTTTTTATATGATAGTGATGGAACTAGAAGGGATATTGATATGCGCGGGAGATTTTAATGTAGTACTGAATCACGACCTAGACACCACGAGTACTAGAAAAGGACGGGCACCAATCAGTAGATATATGAATATTCAGATGACGGAAATGGGAATTACAGATGTTTGGAGGGGGATGCACGCCATGGACAGGGAATACACACATTACTCACACCCGCACGTGACATATGCGAGAATAGACTACTTTTTGATGACGACGGGGGACAGTTACAGGGTACGGGAGAGCAGAATAGGAGTAGCGGACATATCGGATCACAGTGCCATATATCTGACAGTAGATCTAGAAGGGAGACGGAGGAACACGATCTGGAGACTAAATGTAGGAATATTAAATAACAAGGGGGTGGTGAGTCAGATCAAGGAGGAGATAGCCAGGTATAAGGAAGAAAATGACAATGGGGCGGTAGATCCGAACATTCTATGGGACACACTGAAGGTGGTGATAAGGGGGAAATTGATGGAGAAGACAGCAATGCTGAAGAAGGCCAGAACGGAGACATATCACAATCTGATAGGGAAGCTGAAGAAGCTAGAGGGGAGACACCAGATATCAAAAGAACAGGAAACGCTCGGAGAAATCAAAGAAGTAAAGGCCAGGATAAATAGGGAATTATTGACGGAAATAGAAAAGAAAGCGAGGTTCATGAAACAAACGTACTATGAAGGGGGACCAAAAGCGACCAGACTGTTGGCTAGGAGAATTAGGACGCAACAGAAGTTGAACACGATATACACACAATAAGGGATACAAAGACTAATGAAATATTGAGAGACCCAGCTGAAATAGAGGGGACATTTAGAGAATACTATGAGAAACTATACACACAGCCAAAAGCAGCGGGAGAAGAGGAAATAGAAGCATATCTGGAGAAGCTAGAGTTACCATCGATAGGGAAAGAACAGAATGAAGAATTAAATAAAATAATTACGGAACGAGAACTGGAAGAGGCAATTAGTAGAGCTAAAAACAACAAATCTCCGGGGAGCGACAGATTCCCATCGGAATTCTACAAGACATTTAGAACGGAATTGGCACCCATGTTAGGGGCGGCGTTCAGACACACGATGGAGGAGGGCAAAATGCCCCCCTCGTGGAAGGAAGCCATAATCACCACGATACCGAAGGAAGGGAAGGATTGTGTAGTAGTTTCAGACCTGTGTCCATACTCAACGTGGATTACAAGATGTATACATCGATAATATTTGAGATTTGAGACGTTTATGCCAGACATTATAGATGAAGATCAAACTGGATTTATTAAAGGGAGACAGACACAGGACAACGTGAGAAAGACATTACACATAGTAGAGGAGATACAAAAACAAGGGGGTAGCGCGGTACTGATTAGCCTAGATGCAGAAAAAGCATTCGACAGTGTGAGCTGAAAATTTTTATATAAAACATTGATGAGGTTCGGACTGAACGAGAGGGCGATGAAGATGATCAAGGCGCTATATCAAGAACCGACAGCGAGGGTTAAGGTGAATGGCAGCCTGACGGATAGAATCAGATTAGAGAGGGCTACCAGACAGGGATGTTGTCTCTCACTAACGTTCTTCGCCGTTTTCATAGAACCACTGGCACAACTGATCAGACAGACCGAGGACATTAAGGGAGTAAGGATAAAGGGAACGGAATATAAACTAGGCCTATTTGCGGACGACGTGATAGTATACATGAGGCAACCAGACAAGAGCTTCCCGGCACTGATGGATCTACTGAAGGAATATGGCCACTACTCAGGATACAAACTAAACGTGACAAAGACACAGACCTTAGCATGGAACTATACCTCAACGACGGAAATTAGGGAACAGTACGGGATAAGATGGGACATGGACAAGATTAAATACTTAGGGGTGAACATCACGAGAGGGGTGGGGAAACTGTTTGAGGCGAACTATACACAGATAAATCAGAACATCAAGAGAGACTTAGAGAGATGGACAGTAATGCCCTTGGACTTCAATTCAAGAATAGAGGTCATTAAAATGAACATACTATCAAGGTTACTGTACCTATTCCAGTCACTACCGATACAAATACCACAGAATCAATTCAGGGAGTGGGACAGACTGATATCGAGGTTCATATGGGCGGGGAGAAGACCACGGGTCAGATATAAAACACTACAACTACCAAAGGAAGAGGGAGGGATGGCAGTACCCAGCCTACAAGATTATTACTATGCAGCACAACTGAGAGCAGTGACGTGCTGGTGTAACGACAGATATGAGGCAAGATGGAAAGACATTGAAAAAGAAGGGGAGGGATACAAGGTACAAGCTCTGGTGGGAGATAGGGAACTATTTAAAGAAAAAGAGGGACTATTAGATCCAATCACCAAATGCACCTTGACCATATGGAACAGAGTAGTAAAAACACACAAATTGAAGAAGCAGTCAGGGGTTCTAAGATGGGTAGCACATGACAAGAGATTCAAACCATGGAGGTTAGACCATGGATTCAGAAGGTGGGAGAGGGGGGGGGGGGGGGGAACAGCGATATGCAAAATGATAGAGAAGGGGGAAATGCAGACACTACAAAAATTAAAGGAGAAATTTGGACTAGAAAACAGGGACCACTTCAGATATCTACAGGTTAGAGACTACTACAACAAAGAAATAAGGGGGGCCAAAGACGAAGAACAGAATGGAATAATCAAGATGAAAGTACGGGCATACGAAGGGGGGCAAGGAAGAGTAATATCAGCAATATACCGAGCTATAATGAACAGCAAGGGACACACGACCGATTACATAAGGGAGACATGGGAGAGAGAACTAGAGATAGAAATAACAGGGAAGGAATGGGGGAACATATGCGAGGTGCAACATTCAACAACAGGATCGAGGATATGGAAAGAGTTTGGATGGAAAAACATAATCAGATTCTTTATAACCCCAGAGCTGAAGGGAAAATATGCACCAACACAAAGAGCATGCTGGAGGATGTGTGGGAAGGAGGGGGCAAATCACACGCACATATTCTGGGGATGTCAGAAGCTGAAGGGGTATTGGGAGGAGATAGGGGAGGCAATGATCTGAATAATAGGATACGGGTTACCACAAACAGGACTGGTGCTTTACTTAGGAGACCTGACACACGAGGGAATACAAGGGGGGGACAAATATTTAATAAAGATAATGTTGATAGCGGCCAGAAAAGCAATAACAAGACTGTGGTACAAAGAAGACCCACCGACAATAGCACAATGGGTAGGAATAGTGGAAGAGATACAGGATATGGAGAGGATAACACACATGCTGAGGTTACAGGAAGAGAAATTTGGAGAAAGATGGGGAAAGTGGGAGGATTACAAGGGGAATGAAAACGACATCACAGAGGAAGAACCAAATACATCACAAGAGGGCGAAGGGTAAAGGAGGAAAGAGGTTCAAAGAGGGTCTCTGAACCCATGTCACACACTTAATGTTTTACAATTGTTTTATGTTTTTTTAAGTCAGTATTTTTATTTTTCATCTTTTGGGCATTACAATTTTTTCTTTATTATTTATGTCTGTTTAATAGTGTTGTTGAAGTTATTGTATATGTTGTATTGTTTGTCTCAATAAAAATGTAAGTTAAAAAAAAAAAAACGAATGCCGTTACTGGCCATCAAAGCATAACAAAACGCTTCCCCCCCTTTCATGCATTCATGATGAAACATAATACCTATTATATACATTTGATTTGGAAATAGTAGTGTGTCCAGGCAAGAAACGCCAACGCTTATAGCAGAATTCACGTAGCGCCCTATAACTCAGCTTTTCAGGAATTATCCCAGATCACTCCTAAACTATACAATATTCACCACGGGATACCGCACGAACGTATACATTTTGCATGTTTGACGGAAGAAAGTCACTGTCAAATGACCATAGTATTGTCTCCATAGCTATAATATAGAATATAGATCTCCAAACATAGTGACGCACAGTGAATGTAGGCTATGGAAACCTGGTGCAGCCATTACAAGTATAAGGCTAATTGCTGGCGCTGAATGAGGGTTAAGGGGTTAAAATAAAAAGCAAAATACTATTATTTTGTGTCATGTTTCCAAATAAGATTGTTCACAATGAAATGATTTCTACCCTCAATTTGTTGGTTAGATGACTCTGTCAGCACTTACTGACAGATTATGTTAACACATTGGCAACCGCTGGGATGCGTCTAATATAGTGGTTGAGGACCAGCTTTTGTCAACAGACCGGTGTCTTTTTGTACAGCTAAATCTATATTTTATAGTATTGCTATCTGTCCATTCTCATTGTCAATTGAGTAGTTCATAAACCGTCCCTTATCATCAATAGGTTGTCATTTTATAGCGCCGTGAATATGAGCATTATAGCAGGTTTTGCCTCGTACATTTTCTGGAAGGCTAGTTATTGGGCTAATAGCTGTTAACGTTATATTCAACGGCATTACCGTTTTACATATGCTAAAGAAATAACTCAAACTGCATATCATCGGTACTGTCCCAAAGCATGTATGCATCAAAGGTGGGGGGCGGGGGACGTCATTTAGTATTATTGATTACCAATAACAGTGTCCGTGTAACTAGCCACATACGCCGATCGGCTGGTTGCGTATCATAGCAAGCTCTGATCCGGCTGTAATTTATGTGAAACAGATCTTACCATACGCCGGTGGGATACCCCCGAGCATCTTCCCGTTATCGATCGCCATCTGGTAGATCGATATGTCCATTGGCTGATGATAAATCCCCTTATTCCATGGTGAAATTTGCGATTCGAAACGTAATCCATTGTACATGCTGCAGATCCAGGATCCGGGTACTAAAATACTCCATTGAAAGAAGAAAAAAAGTTTTCCATTCGCCCACAGGGCATACTGCAGTGGAGCGATGGAACCCCTAAGAGGATCTGGCCGGTATTGCACGTTCTCGATTTCACAAACTAGGGAATATATGCAGTGCCGATCCGCGACATTGACCCGGTTATTAAAATGGAATAAAAGCAATAACAACTTGCCACGGCTTTATACGTGATTCTGTCCACACCGCATGGATTCGAAACCCGTATTTATACGTGGTCGGGCGGCAAAGTGTTAATGCTATTCGCTCAAGCCCATGTCCATCCCACTGCCGTTGTGTCCTTGGGCAAGACACTTAACCTACTTGCCTCGTATGAATGTGTATGCATGTGAATGAATGTTGGTGGTGGTCGGAGGGGCCGTAGGCGATGATTATTTGCCACGCTTCCGTGAGTCTGCCTCAGGGCAGCTCTGGCTGCAATTGTAGCTTACCACCACCGGTATGACTGTATGAACGAATAATGGACTCTGTGAAGCGCTCTGGGTGTCATGAAGAGCGCTATATAAATCCAAGTCATTATTATTATTATTATGTAAGGAGTGGCTGGGCGGGTTGTAGTGGGCTATTGTTCACACCCAGTACAGACCTGCAGAGGTGTTCAATTCTAAACTATTTTTGAGAGCCATTGTCTCAGCTTGACGCACTAAGAAATAAAGAGGTTTTACAAGATTAAAATGAGCACATCTTCTTCAAATCTGGAAAATTACGATGGAGACATGTGGTCACAATCACTGGTCGCGGTCACATATCTGAAATGAAAGAAGATGGAAGAAAGATACATATATTTTGTCTTCAACTATCATACATTATTCCACTAATTAATCTTCCTTGTCTATTACCTACTAGGGCTGTCCCCGACTAAGGATTTGGATGGTCGACTATGATTGGCCAAAATTTGCCGTTAGTCGACTATTTGTAAAAAAAAAAAAAAAAGTATAATAAAAAGAATTAAATAAATGTAATTTATTTTTATTTTTTATCATTCCATTTGGGCTGTGGGGGGTGCTTAATGTCTGAAGGAGTCGACTGAAGGCTTATTGTCCTCTGCAAAAAATGTCATTTAGTTAGATAGTTAAATTATATTGACCAAATTGTTTACACTGCTGTGTTGTTTTTACTACCTGTACCCCCCCCCTTCCCCCATGCTCAGTATATTTTTTACTGTATTTATTTCTGTATATTTTATTTCATTTTTATTCTATTTTACTCTACTTATTATTCTAATTTGTGACCTGTCCTGTCTAAATGTTTAAATGTTGAGCGATTTGCAGTCTCAAATTTCCCACGGGATAATAAAAGTATTTCTATTCTATTCTAAAAAAATAAAAGCATGCAATTGGTCCACTGATGGATACATCTTGATATTTGCCTAGTCTAGTGTTCATTAGATGGGTGAAATCCTCTTTCAGTGCCTCTGTGCCTGTTTTCGTAGGTAGTTAGCCTCTGGTATGCGTGCCAATAGCGTTAGCCACGCTTCTAGGCCTCTTTTCTTTTGGAAAGAATGATAAAAAAAATATATATATAAATGATAAATGAATATATATATATATATATATATATATATATATATATATATATATATATATATATATATATATATATATATATATATATATATATATATTGTATTAGACTAAGAGGTTGGCTAGTCGACTACGGCTCCTTTTAGTTTAGTTTAGTTTATTTGACAATTATTAAAATACATTACATGTTACAACAAGTCATGCATCCTAAAATTATCAAGGATAGCACAAAAAAGTCACAGACCTATTTCCATTGTGGTCCTTGGTCTCAGCAGCACATGGTATTTACATAAATGTATTACACATATTACCATCAGCCTACAGTATATTGCTAAAAATAGAATTAAAAAGTAAAATACAACATTATTAATAAAATATACAAATACAATATACAAAATTTAGACACACTAAAACTACACTACATTAAAAACTAGAACCTTCCTTAGTTACTCTGGGACATTTTCTAGGAGCCATTTCCTAACGTTCACCTTGAAACTATACAGGTTCACAATCTGTTTGGTGATCAAAGGCAACTCATTCCACTCCTGTGCTCCTCTGTGAGCAAATGAGCACTGTCCCATCTTTGTTCTACACCTTGGAGGATGCAGGTTTGCTATGCTAGATCTCATTCTGTGGCTGTGTGATTCACTAACACTAGGAAAATAGTTACTAAAATATTTGGGGGCCCTATTATTTATTATTTTGTGTACCATGTTGAGCCTAAGCTGGGCTACTCTGGCCTCAACTGGTAGCCAGTTGAGCTCCTGAAAATGTCTCCTCCCAACATGATCACAAGGTCCTTTTGACCGATTAGTCGACTAATAGGGGTCATCCCTACTACCTACTATACTAATATGTCAACAGTTTTATTAACATTGTTACTCAGCAGAAAGAGTTGTACCCTGCTGGCTTGTCATACTATACAGAACTTGTAAGTCGCTACATTTAGCTAAATTACTAAATGTAAATGTTTAAGCATGATACTTCGGAAACCAATCTTAAAAAAATGCTCACGTTTACAAATTCAAATTGGCCCATGTTCAAGATTTAGTTTCTAAAGTCTATCATCTAATTAATTATTCATACATAAGTATGATAAATAGCCTAAATATTAAATCTGTGGGCCGTTTTTTCCATACATGAGGAAAGACAAGCGGATACCATCCCAGTTCCAATTACGTAGTTTTCCGTGTTACGTTTAACCTCTTAACGTTTGGCATACCGTATACCGTATAAGGTCATTTATAGGCCTGATATTCTATATTCATATTTCAAATTGCATGTTTCTGGATGGGAAAATTCAGTACTGTATCTACAAAACCCCTTGTAAATCATCTGCCCTTTATTCAGTTGCTTAGATTTTTTTTTACACTTTGTACACTGAATGTGCTCAGTGGCAATAGTTCACGTCTGGTCAATGTCATGGTGTTATTCACCGTCTAAGATGGAAACAAATTTTATAATAATAATAATTGACATTCTCCTTTGGTTCGTTATAATTTACTCAAGCATAGTAACAGAAACAATATTTCTGACACTGGGAATACATTCCCTGAGGTCCATAGATGTCCCTAGATACCAAGAACATGACCTTGTAGAAGTGGAGCAATCTTCCATTTACTTAGGTATGTACTTTTAGGCAGATTTTCTGAAAATATGGCTAGGGCTTAACAGGTTATGGGATATAGACAATTATGTGGGCAATATAGAACAGCCGACAGATTAGAAATATAATTTATTGGTCAAAAGTTATGATAATTATAGTGATAGTAATAAAACAATTCCGTCTGAAAATTTACTTGAATGGGTTTATGATGAATGGGTTTATGATGAATATCTGTTTGTGGGTATGCTCAAAGTAATATATTATTCATATCTTTCATATTTTATACAGAAATTATTACAAAAATCTTGTCCGCTGTTCTATATTGCCCACATAATTGTCTATATCCCATACCCTCGAAGTTTCCTGCTAGCTTGTCAGTAAAGTGGTTGAAAATTCAGTTTGTTGAAATGTGGTGGCCGGACAAGATTTTTGTAATAATTTCTGTATCAAATATGAAAGATATTAATAATAATAATAATCATGATAATCATACAGATATTTTATATCATTTGAAAGCCCTAGTTGTTATCTTCAAAATGGTACTATATATATTTACTTTGAGCATTAATTTTCATAATGGAATGTTGATGCCTAGGGCTAAAGATAATGTGCGATTTTGGCCACTGGTAGCGCTCATGAGCCGAACACACCTCGGGCCGTGTTCGGTAGCGCCGAAGAAGAAGAAGCTTCACACACGAATCCACACGGGGAAAACAGTGAAATATTTGTCTAAAAATTCTGTACGTAACTCCAAGCTGATCAAGCGTGTCCTTAGAATTCCGTACATAAATCTAAGCAGATCAAGCGTGTTTTTAGAATTCCGTACGTAAATCTAAGCAGATCAAGCGTGTTTTATGATTTATGAAACACAAATTGAGAGGTGTGTGTGTGTGGATCGTTTTTTACGATTGTGGATTCTACTTTTGCGTTATTTTTTATAGAAATCTACCCTCATAGGCTGGCAGGCTGGTTGGAGATGGAGAGGAGAGGCCACATGAGCTAGGGGAAGCCATCCATTAAACCTTAGGTCTGGCGGGTGGAACCAATCAGCTCCCTGGAAACCTACACATTCACAATCATTCACTCAAGCAGTCAGTCAACCGTGCTCACCTGCAGCCCATCACACATAGCCAGCACAGCAGCCTTATTTTTTTTCGTAGCCGCATTTCTGGCAGACGCTCTCTGATTGGCCACTGACTGACGCTCTCTGATTGGCCACTGACGCGTTTGCCCAATCGCGTGACGAGCTGTGTCTTTGCCCATTTCCGCGTCAAACAGCCTGCAAACTACCTGGCGTTCTATCGCCATGCTCTAAGACAAACTCTAACCTTAACCAACTTCGAAAGAGTGCCTAAGCTTAACCGCCGAAAGAACTTGCCGTCACGCTCTAAGACAAACTCTAACCTTAACCAACTTTGAAAGAGTGCCTAAGCTTAACCAGTGTAGAAACAGGCGTCGGTCAATCGGAGAGCGTCTTGCCAGAAATGCGGCTACGAAAAAAAATAACGCAGCACAGCAGGCTCACCATGGAGAGAGAGGGGGGGGGGGGTATGTTTGTATTGGTATGTATGTATGTATGTATGTATGTATGTATGCATGTATCTATGTATCTATGTATGTATGTATGTGTAACGGAGGTACCGCATGTCTATCCACAGTCACGATGGACAGTGTAGTGAAGTGGCTGTGGACGTTAAGCGGTACTGCAAGTAAACTCACTCCCCAGAGACATCCAGATCCATTACCAAGGAGGTGAGTTCACCTCTTGGTATAGTGGTCGGCGATGTCGCCCGCGGCGCGGGAGACCGGGGTTCAATCCCACTCAGGGCATGTCAAATGAGACCGGTTACAGTGGTGCCCAGTGACCCGGATGCCCTGGGTGGAGTGAGTTTAGGGGGGTGAGTGTAACGGAGGTACCGCGTGTCTATCCACAGTCACGATGGACAGTGTAGTGAAGTGGCTGTGGACGTTAAGCGGTACTGCAAGTAAACTCACTCCCCAGAGGCATCCAGACCCATTACCAAGACCTCTTGGTATAGTGGTCGGCGATGTCACCCGCGACGCGGGAGGCCGGGGTTCAACTCCCACTCAGGGCATGTCAAATGAGACCGGTTACATATGTATGTATGTATGTATGTATGTATGTATGTATGTATGTATGTATGTATGTAATGTTATGTTATGTATGTATGTCCTTGTAGATGTGAGTGTTGTGTTCTGAAGCAACACTAGGTAACGCTGACGCTGAGTCTTAATTGTGCACAGGGAACAGTAGTACTTGTTCTGGTAGGGGAGATCAGAGAGAAGGAAAGACAATGTTGTATTCTCACTTTTTCTGTGTCTCCGGTGGTTCCATTACAGTCTTTGGAGAGGTTACCACAATGATGATTTATGATTATTTGTGTGTGTGGCACAAGGAGACACAAGGAGGATTAAAGCACACACAAATACACATTATTCACAACACTGGCACAATCTGCATAGATTAATACAATACATACAACTTTCTCTTGGACATTTCCTGGTTAAACAAGGTAGGTAAGCCCACTATTGATGTAATTAAGAGAAACCTTTTAAATGCATAGGTTTATTCAAATAGGCTGAACTAAAGCCCAGGACGGGTTTTGTCAACAAAGAAAATAAATAATGGAAGTACAACAGACTAGCCGCTGGTGGTGCAGCGTTGATTGAATAGGACACCATGACTGAGACATTTTGATGGCTCTTTAAAAATAAAATAAAAAAGACTTAAAACACAAACAAAAGCACATATAGTAGAACATAAGATAGGGATACAGGGCACAATACAGTCATGGACACAAGGACAGAGCACATCATGACATTAGAAGACCCAGGCATAGACAAACGCACAATATTGCACACACACACACACAATGCTGATTTTCAATGAGCCATTCCTTAACCCTGCACTTGAATGAGTGATATGATGTAGACCAGGGGTGGCCAACCAGTTAGAGACTAAGAGCCACAAAAATTACTGTGGTACCACAAAGAGCCACACCATATACCAGCGTTTCTCAACCTTTTTTTTCAGTCACGGCACCCTTCATGTGTTTATAGGGCTCACCCTCTGGCCTCTGAAGTTGTGAGACCCACGGTTGCAAAATTACAAAATCACTTTTAGCCATTTAAAAAAATAATGTTTATAGGGCGGTCAGGTGGCGTAGCGGAGATTGCGCTCGTCACCGACGCAGGAGATGCTGGGTTCGAGCCCAGCTCTCGGCATTGCTACCAGCTTGGTCGTTCATACTAATACAATTGGCAGTATTAGGGGGTGGGAAGCTGGTGGGTGGGAATCTGGCGTTGTGGACAGATCAGGTCTCGGCGCTTGCTCAGCGGGGGCAGGACTTGGTGGAGATAGCGTGCCCTCCCACGCGTTACACTTCACCAATGAGAGTCCTCGCTGCCAAGTGAAAAGACGTCACTGGCAGTCGCCACACGTATCGGAGGAAGCGCGCGGTCGGCTTCGGGACGCCCATGTACCGACTCGTAGGAGAACGTGCATACAGCAGCCAGGTAGGGGAGGGGGGGAATTGGCACGGCGACTAAATTGGGACAGGGAGAAAAACAGAAAATTGGAGAAAGAGAAATAAAAAAATTAAAATTTAAAAAAATAATGTTTATTTAAAAATGTTTAAGCACATGTAGGCCTATAGTCAATTGGTCCTGTTGTTCAGCCTCACAATGCTATTTGATAGTAAATGTGTTTATATGTCCCACCCTCTGGCCTCTGAAGTTGCTAATGTCTTTTTAATTTGGGTTAAGGTTTGGTTAACCTCTTAAGCCCGAGATATACAGCAAAAGTGTATATTTTCAGCATTACGTTTGTTTACCGATTATTTTAACTGTTATTAGTGAAATATAAGATTATAGAAATCTCAGGGCATTGAGTCGGAAACCGGCGCATATTGACAGGAGGAAGTGGCACAGCCAAAAGTGAGTGTAGTCTTTTGAAGGAAGAGACTCAGGGCTTTCGAATTTCAAAAAACGACCCTACCCAGCTCACACCAGCCCCTGTCAATCATCTGACTTCTGGATTTACTTTTTTATTTCTCTTATTTTTTGGGATTATCTCCCACAAACCTGAACGTTATTGCCATAAAACAGAACGCAGTTAGTTTCTCTACCTTTCTGTGAATGTCTTGCAAAAAACGGTGTTGCAATACGATGAAAAATGGTGGAGAAATTTACATTATAAAAAAGATGGCAGAATTCAGTACTGTATCTACAAAACCTTCTGTTTAATAATCTTCCCTTTATTTATTTGCTTAGATTTTTCAGGTCTGGTCAATTTGAGCATGGTGTTATTCACAGTCAAAGATAAAAATTCCACCTCACCTAGGGGCCCCATCTCCACCGGCACACCAGCCGCCATACCCTGCAACAACCCGACGAAGGGAACGCATGAACGATGGTAAATGTTTCAACTGTAATAAGGCAGGCCACATAGCCTCTGAGTGCCAGGCCCCAAAGAGCGGACCCGCAAGTACGAGCAGTGGGTAAGGAGGAGGGCCAGGAACAACGATCGTAACAACGACCATGACAATGACATCCTCTTAAATGAGGAAATACCATTACTGCACCTCAATGCCAGCAACGATTCGGGCCACCCATGGACGACGTCCCAAACCCTTATGCATAAGTAGGACCTACCCCACCACACCAACGACGACCCCGGCCTGTACAAACAACGCCCGCTACTTCATAGCTGTATTCAACTATGGGGACCTGACTGCTACTCTACTCAACGGCTTCCAGCCTCATTGCAACAGATATATCGTTCTGTGTGTGAAGGAGTGAGAAGACACCTGACTGCTACTGTATTCAACGGCATCCGGCCTCCTTGCAACAGATATATCGTTCTGTGTGTGAAGGAGTGAGAAGACACCTGACTGCTACTCTACTCAACGGCTTCCAGCCTCATTGCAACAGATATATCGTTCTGTGTGTGAAGGAGTGAGAAGACACCTGACTGCTACTGTATTCAACGGCATCCAGCCTCTTTGCAACAGATATGTCGTTCTGTGTGTGAAGGAGAGAGAAGACGACTGCTATTGTAGTCCACTGTGACTGCTACTGAGAACGACAACAAGGGAAGTTAAACAACACTGATTGCACAGTGTGCATATTAAAAAGTCAAATTTCTGATTTAGATATGGGTACATATTCAGTGTTTGAAAATACTACTTATATTAAGACTGCCATTTTATTTTCTTTGTTCTTTGTTTCCTCTTAACTACTGTCGGCGCTTCGGGTCATTGAGAAGCGCTTTATAGATGTGATACCACGTTTTTATTTAAAAAAAAACCCATTTCCTTTTCTGTTTATTGTTTTCCATTTGTTTTGAAAACTCTCATTTTCCACCTGCTTGCCTCTAATTGCAAAAGTAAACTATCGATAGAACGAGATTATTTGTTCCTGAGCGTCTCTCTACGCCTCATTAGTTCCTCTGTACTTAATGGGTATGTTCACGCGCTAAAGTAAGGCGCCAGCAACTAAACTGTCCCCAGCCTAGGACCCCCCCCCCCCCTTTTTCAATCTGTCCCCAGCCTAGGACCCCCCCCCCCTTATTATGGTTGTTTTCATTCTACCTAAGAATACAACATTTTGCAATTGCAATTACCTACTTAGCCAAGTATGACATTATGATGTATTGGTTTATTGTTCTACCTAGTGCTTATTATGTTTTTTTTTATTCTACCTAAGACTACAACATTTTACAATTATTATCATGCTACTTTCTGCCAAGTATGAAATTGTGATGTATTGATGTTAATTGATTTGATGTTCTGCATAGTGTCTTGAGACTGTGGTTTAGTGATATTGATGGTCGAAATTAACAGGATGTGTGCCAAAAATGGCACAAAGTGGGGTAATGTGAAGTGTAATTTCCTCCACCCCCCCATTTTTTCTTCTCCAATAAACCTGTGTTCATTTAACGTGAGTATTCCGGCTGTCTCTTTTAGCTCCTGTTTAATACCTGATTCGCAGTGTGACACTGTTTTAGGCTGCTTGATGCCCATGGAGAACCTGTCGTTGGAGACGTCAAAATCCACGACAACTGTCGCCTCACAGCAAGAAGGTCCAGGGTTTGATTCCCGCTTGGGGACCAGGTTTCCATGATGCCAGGTACCCAGGTGGGGTATCTCCCAGGCCTTTCTGTGTGGAGTTTGCATGTTCTCCCCGTGCTCGCAAGGGTACCCCCCCCAGATAAGATAAACCCAATGGAAAAACATGCACAACAACAGATCGCTAACGCTCTGGCGTCCTTGACGAAGACGGACAGGAGCACTTGGATTGGTCTCCGGGGTGCGGCTCACGTTGACGCCCTAGCTCCCGGCTGCCCATGGGGGGAAGGACGACAGGATGGGTCAAGTGCAGAGACTCAATCGCATCGGCGACTGAGAAAAAGACAATGCATGGGCGGCTAAGTGGCGCAGTGGACAAGGCGCTCGCCACTAACGCAGGAGATGCTGGGTTCGAGGCCCAGCTCTCGGCGTTGCTTCCGGCTTGGCTGGTCGTTCATACTAATACAATTGGCAGTATTAGGGGGTGGGAAAGCCGGTGGGTGGGGATCGGACGTTGTGGACAGCGACTCCTAAAGGTCGGTTGGTGCGCCTGTACAGCAGAATCAGGAAGCAACGGGGGCAGCGTGAGCCTCCCACGTGTTACTCCTCGCCACTGAGAGATTGCGGTGTGCAGGTGAAAAGATGCGACGGCTGCCTCCTCGTGTACCGGAAGAGACACGTGATGCAAGGCTTCATCCACATTGCAGCCGACCAGTGGGAGGCATGGTCTAACAACGTTCGAGACCGGGGAGGGTAGAATTGGATAATACGAAATTGAGATGGGAGAAAATAGAAAATGGGGAGAAAAAGTAGATAAAAAAAAGACAATGCATGTGTGTGTATCCCGGTGTGTGTGTGCCACTCCAATTGCATGTCCAGTTCGTTGCATGCTGAATAAAGACCCCCTAAAAGAGGTCCTGCATTATTATTATTATGTTGTGTATGTCATAAATGTTATGATGAATTGAAAATGGGGGACCCTGATGTAAACAAGATGAAAGTCTTTCTCTGGTCTGCATCCCCTTAACACTTTGAATGCCAGCCACGACAAAACACGTGTTAACAGCCCGCCCCCTGAAAGTGTTAACAATTGTGTGTATTGAGCCATACTGTATTGTACCCATTCTGCTATCTGTTAATAAAATTTTCAATCAATCAATCAATCACCTATAAAGCACACCTGTTATCTGTTCATCTGTGTCAGTCATTACCCTGGAATCCAGGTTAATTTGCTACCGCAAACTGAGCCAGGACTTATAGCCGCATTTCAGTGGGGGCGAAATGTGTGCCACCTTCCCCCACTCTCAGCGCTCGTCTGAGATCGCTTCCGGAGCAGACACTCCTTGGCTACAAAGGCGGTCAATCATTTTCATTGCCGGGGGTCATTGGTCCACTCAGGACAGGGGCACCCAGGACGTTCGGTTCAAATAACAAACTCAGCAAGACCGATGGCTTCTCAGTTACAGTGGGTGACAATATTGTCACAAGGAAAGATGAAATTACCTACCTGGGTTCCATCCTAGAGGCTAATCTTTCCTGTGACAAAATGGCATCCAATGTAATAAAAAAAGTCAACCAACAAACTCGATTCTTGTACCGGATCTCCTCTCTGGTAAACAAGAATACCCTGAAGACTCTGGCAGGAGCACTCATTCAAGGGTACTACGACTATGCTTGCACCTCATGGTACCAAAGCACCTCAAAGGCGCTAAAAACAAAATTACAAACTTCTCAAAACAAACTGGTCAGACTACTGCTTGACTTACTCCTAGAACCCACCTCACCCCTGCCCACTTTGACAACCTAGGATGGCTTAGAGTAGACGACAGAGTACAGCAACTTGCAATGGGCCTGGTCTACAAAATACACTACACGACCAAGGTACCCATGTACATGTCAAAATACTTCCCAAAGGTCAGTGAATACCACGATCACAACACCAGAGGGAGCTCCACAAATCATGTTAAACCCAGATTCGGCTCAAACAAGGGATTAAACACGTTTTGCAATTATGCCACATCAATGTGGAACGTCCTACCCAAAGCTGTAAAGGAATGTGAATCACTACCCACTTTCAAAACCACTCTCAAAGAACACCTACGGGAGACTGCAATTCGAAACTGGCCCCTGTAAATGTCCTAACCCAACCCCCTCCAATGTACAGTAAATTACCTAGTATGGTTGTCAATATTCCAATATACAGTTTTGCTTGTACAGTTGTACAGTGTTCCCCCCCCCCAACCCCTCCTACCCAACAACAGCTGTGGATCGAATATTAGATATTGAGGTAGAGGATGCAAGTCCATCATAAAAGAGGCTGCACGGTGGAGTGTATCATCTTGTCTCTCTCCACTGTGAGACTTTCTTCCAGTCTTGTTACTGTAGGTCATAGGTGTCAAACTCATGGCCCGCAGGCCAAATGTGGCCTGCCACGTCATTTGATGTGGCCCCCCAAGAGCCCTGGTAATTTTTTTTTTTTTTTTTTTATTTTTTTTTTTAAACATTAATTTTGGGTTAAAAAATAGCGGCGTTAAAATAATTGTGGGTTAATGCGTTAATAAATCTTTAACTTTGACAGCCTTAGTTATTACACATTCTTACACATACATACATGTATGTTGAACATCTGAGGTATTGATGAAGTAACAAAGGAAAAAAGCCAAAAGCACTTACTCCTCAGACATTCTTTGACAATTTTACAGCCCAAAATACAAAAAAGATCCAGGCGGAATAAGTAACAAAGGGTTGAAGAAATATTGTCTGAACTGTCAGATGCAAACTGGCTGTGTGACATAACCGAGCATCTCGCTCAATTGAATAAGAAACTGTAGGGACGCAAACAAGTCCCACCCAAAACTTGACCAATATAGTTGTGAACTGAGACAACCCTTATTTTGTTATTTGAGTACAGTTACAGTTGTGTGTTCATGCAGACACATAATAGCAATTGCATTACGAATTGAAAATGGGGGACCCTGATGTAAACAAGTCGAAAGTCTTTCTTTGGTCTGCATCCCCTTAACAATTGTGTGTATTGAGCTGGACTGTACTGTACCCATTCTGCAATCTGTTAATTAAAGTTAATTAAACTATCTTCCATTAGTTGGATGTATGGCCTCTGCAAGGTTGTGTGCAGCCATTTGTTTTTGTAACATCTGCTACATCTGTCCCACGTGTTCTTTGCAGCTCACAGTTGTTAGTTCTGCCCCTCTTGACTGTGACAAAAAGGTTTTGAACAAACTTAATGTCATAGCTTGTATTTGATGATATTCTTCTTTGTTATTTACTTGAATGGTTTGATCATTGATTGATGGAGTAATATGGGGTTCTGATAAACTAAAATTATTTGTTAAAATAACATAAGCTAACATATATTTTTACATCTATGCAAATGCATATGCAATATGTATAACTTGAATAAGTAATACAGAAACAACATGTTTAACAATATGTAAATGAGTAGCTACATTTATTTTACATTACATTAACATTTATACGGTCTTTGGCCCTTTGAGGGCAACCATAATGCTGATGTGGCCCTCTGTGAAAATGAGTTTGACACCCCTGCTGTAGGTGCTTTGATCTTGGGCAGAGCATGGGAACAGGGGTCAGTAACATGGCCACGACACTCAAACTCCTTAATCACAGAGTTCCTCCTGCTCACATTCTCCCTTTCCACCGCTCCATCCACCTTTTCATCCTTTCCTCAAGTATTTTTTTCTCTACTTCTTCTCCACTCTCTCCTTCCCATTGCCAATCTTCTCCCATGCCGTTGCTCTCTCTGTGTTTTCCTCTCTCTTTTTCTTTCTTTCTCTTCTTCCTCAGCTTTTCCAATCACGCACTACAGTTCTCCTCCTTTCCTCCTCCTATTTATCCACTGCACCATCACTCTCATTCCATTTCTGCTGTTTTTCCATCCATCTATCCATCCCTCCACCCCTCTCCCTGATCTAGCTACCATCACTCCAAGACGACAATGTAATTAAATCTCCCAGCCGCCTCAGCTGTCCTAGAGACCTCTTAAGTGGGGCCGACACCTCTTCTCTATGGTTACGGTAATGACACCATTATGTCACGGGCTCCCCAGCTGGTTCATTAGTTGTTTTGGGGATTTTGTTTTCATTGTCTACAGACAGACACTGTAGATATGGTGCATGTTGTGTAGGTCAAACCACAACCTAATCTAACATAGTGTTTATAGGCTACTTATTGCCAGATTTTGATGTAGGAAAAGTCATTCTTGAAACCTTAAGTCTACAATTTTCTCAATGATAATGACCATTATTTCCATAAGCCCTATTCTCAGAATAGTTCATTATTTCCTCTCTCCACTGCTTTTGATGCTAACATGCCACTCTTAACAGAATCGTTCTGTTTTTGTTTGCAGAATCAAGGCCAGCTTGTTGTGTTGTCATGGCTAATATTATCTATTTGTCTGACAGCTATGACACAAGATGCATTTTCCAACAAAAATGTTGTAGATAATGAATGGATGACTGAATCAATCAATCAATGAAATCTTTATTTATTCTCAAAGACAATTGAGGTCACCCTCATTTTCAATGTCTTTGAGACTTTAGACATTTCAATGCATACATTTCTACATATTTACATTAATATAATAACAATAAATATGAATAACTATCTATATCACACTTTTCACACATGGACCGCAGTCCAAAATGCCCCACAGCAATTAGTATACAATTAACATAGGCATAGAATCAGCACACAATTGACAGAATAAAAAACAATGCATAAATTGCAGACATAATAATAGGTATAAAATACAATAAAAGTAGTGCAACGTAAACGTGCAGACATAAGAATAGGCATAAAATAAGTACAATAGTACAATGTAGCCCAAACACCCCACACATCAATCCCTACCACATCCCCATCCAAGACACCCCCCCCCCCCCCCCCCCTAAAAGCATGTCATGACCGGTGATGGGAATAACGGCGCTATAAGTAATGGCGTTACTAACGGCATTCGTTTTTTCAGTAACGAGTAATCTAACGGATTACTCTTCCAATCTTAATAACGCCGTTAGCGTTACTGCAAAAAAATGCGGCGCGTTACTATGAATGAACCTGTTTCTTTCATCAGACAGATCTCTGCGCCGAGAGGCAATAATATGTTCTTCCTTGTTTAGTGGGCAGTGCGCGAGCCAAGCATACATGCTGACGATTGGCTGAGGTTGAATAAAATGTCATGGTAAGCCAATCAGAGGTGGAGGTGGGCGGGTGTCTAAAGCATCCAGAGTCTGACACAAGACAAGCGATCACTGATCAGTCAGCATGAGACCGCGGTCCGTGTAGTGTACGTTTTGAGCCCAAATAATCCAAAACGAATCCAACAAACAACACAAGCGACTCAGTCAACATGAGACCGCGGGTCCATGAGCGTTTTGTGTTCACTCTTTGCAGCGCAGGGCACTGAGTGGCTCTACTGCAGTGCCGACAGCCTTATCAACAGTGCTGCACTTCCTGGTTTAATAGCACAGGCTTCAGGTGCTCTTGTATGTCATGCATGTCTTAAATGTCATGATTAGATTAGTTTAGATGATTCGATTAGATTCTTATATCTGTATGTTGTGTATGTCATTGATTGATTGATTGAAAAGTTTATTAACAGATTGCAGAATGGGTACAGTACAGTACAGCTCAATACATACAATTGTTAAGGGAATGCAGACCAGAGAAAGACTTTCGTCATAAATGTCATGAATTGAAAATGGGGGACCCTGATGTAAACAAGACGAAACTCTTTCTCTGGTCTGCATCCCCTTAACAATTGTGTGTATTGAGCCGTACTGTATTGTACCCATTCTGCAATCTGTTAATTAAAATGTTCAATCAATCAGTATATATTTGTTATTTATTTTTGGTATAGTGCTTAACACTTTGGCTGCCATGGGTTAAATTCATTATCAACCGTAGGTTGCCGGCTCTATTTGTCTATAGAGAAAGTCCCCTTCTTTGCAGGGCTATAACTTTTTAAATTATATTGCTACATTGCCATTATTAGGGCCCATTCAAAGTCCTATATGTATTGTTCATTGTGTAGCAACGTTAAACTTTTTCATTCACATATTCATAGTAAAGTATGGTCTAATGTATAAGTATGTTTTCATCTCTTTCTGCAGCTTTCTCCAGAACGTGATTTATAGCCCCAAATGCATTATATTGATGATGAAATACAGTTTGGTAGTAATCTGTGCGAGATCAAACATTTCAATTGGACGTACTTCTAGAAGTTTCTACGCATCATCTGATGATGACCGGATGGGCGGGGGATCGTTTATAATTCCGTGGGCAGCGTTATATCATTCATCTAGTGTGGGTGATATGATCATCAGAGCAGTTTATATCGAACACGTTCAAAAATAACGCTGAATCTTACCGTATCTTCCTCGCGCCGTTGGACGATGAGCGTGGAACTGAAATATTCCTATTATGGGATGTAGAAATACGCGATCTATTTCCAGGTTGTATAATAGTATATACGTCCAAATCATGTTGTTTATCGAGTTATTGGCAACAGATCGCTATGTATTGTGTCGAGATCGAGTCCCGGGACCTATAGAGAGTGCCCGGAAGTAATATGGACGATCAGCACTTCATCCACATGACTTCCTGTTTGGCGCTTCTGCCGATCGGCCACCAGATGGCGCTCTTGAACCGCTAGAGGTTTGAGAGGAGGCCAGCACTGTGTCTCAGGGCTGCGGAGGAAAAATATGATTTCGATCACAGATTTTTGAAATATTGATATTAAAGACGAGTTACGGCGTCCTCGGCAACTTGAGCATGGCGGGGAAGGACGCCTAAACACGTTTTCGGCACTTAAAGTGTTAATACCTTCGAGAATATAAGTATGTTTTTAATCTTTTCTGCTGTAATTCCAAAAACGCTAGTTATAGGCCCAAACGCATATGATAGATTATCAATTGGCGTTTCTTTCCCATACATGCTATATAAATTTTTTTAAATGTATATGATCGGTATACATTATGCTTCATCATGCGTGGAGGAAAGGGGGGGGGGGTGTTTATAATTCCTTGATCATCAGTAACGGCTTTATGTAGTATGGGTGATATATTGATCAGATGGTTTGCAGTGAAATTAATAAACAATCGGGCTGAAAATAATGTTACTGTTCTCTTACCGTGGGCCGATGAGACTGGCGGTGAAAGATCCCAATTATTCGACGCCGATCGCCTAGGTCCATTTCCGGTTTGTATGGCGCAATAAACACCAAAATCATATCGATTATTAAGTTTAGAAAGCGATCCATATGTACTATAGTGTCTGTCAGGAGTCCCGTAGCGAGATGTGACTGCCGGAGGAATTGCCTTGATGCACCGATGACACTTCCGGTTTTTGCGAGAGTGTAACTCGCCTGACCATCCACCAGGCGGCGGTATTGAGCCGTTGCAGTCCCATCTAGTGTCCCGCTAGGGCATCAGGGGTTTGGTGGATGAATTATGAATGCCATGGCGAAAAAATTAAATATTGATCTCAAAAACGCTGTACAGCGATGTTGGCGGTCAACGCATGGCAGGCAATAACGCCGAAAAGCGATTTTGGCGACCAATGTGTTAACAGCACTCCCCCGAGACACTCCAGTGAGGTGACAAAACAAACGGCGACAACATGGAAGATACAAGTTATCTCCACAACACACGAGAATACTCCACGGAAGATATTGAAAGAATCCTTCTAAAAGAGACGTTGTTTGATGGCCAATTGGCGCAGGCGACAGAAACCAAACCACATCGATGGCACAAAAGACATTAAGGAAACGAGACTGTTCCTACATGCCGTGACACTCAGTGACTATCTCAGACACAAACGTATCCCAAAAGGACTGAGATTGGAAAAGAGCCCTATGATCGGTAAGGAAAATGAAACGTTCTGCCAAAAATGGTGCGAAATCACCAATAAATGTTCCTAACAACTCTGTTAACATATGTACGTGCCTCAATACAAGATGATATGAAAATCATTGCGAACATGGATATCCAGGCTATCACGGATATAAAAAATTAATTGGAGGAATACAAAAATAAAGTGGAGAAAGAAATAAAAGCAAGGAAAGTGTGGAAATCCCAAAGAGATGCAAAAGATTATGAAAAGAATGAAGTTTATATGTGGAGGATCCCAATCCCAAAGGACAAGAAAGAAGAATATATTCGCACTGCCAATGACGTGATTCACTCCTCCACTACAGATCTTGACACAACTTCAGAGACCAGCGGACCCACGTCAAATAGGGCCGCTTTTTTAGACCGAGGCGCCGGCCAGAACCGAGGAGGCCAGACACGACGAGGACGAGGAAGAAATGCCGCAGAGGGCAGAGGACATACTTGTAACATTCGGGGTTCTTGTCTTAGGAACCCTACTGTCATTCTGGAGTTATTTCACCTGGTGGTTGGTATCTGCACGACTGCACTCACTGTTGGTCACGCCCTATTCCTGATGTGTCACTGATTGTTCTGTCACCACTGGTTGCTGTCACGAGCTGTCAATTACCTGTCACTGATTGATGCATTGGAATGTTTGGGTTTTGACTATTTATTTACTCGTTGTTTCTCTCTGCCCCTGTCGAGGCTTCAGACTGTGATCGTGTGGAAGGAGTTGGAGATATTGCTGACCTCGCTCTAGAATTATCTGCAGTATCCACTCTTCTCTCAAGTTGACGCTCTGCGTCTTTTCCTGGATTCTCTGTTGCTCTGTGTTCTTACATTAAAAGACACCTCAAAGAAAGAGCAACCATTCTCCGACTCACATTAGCTTACCTGCACTCGTAACACGTACTACAACACCTGGAGCTCCATGAGATAATTAA
Source organism: Notolepis coatsorum (assembly GCF_963971535.1). Classification (NCBI taxonomy): domain Eukaryota; kingdom Metazoa; phylum Chordata; class Actinopteri; order Aulopiformes; family Paralepididae; genus Notolepis; species Notolepis coatsorum. The sequence continues at coordinate 49,940,400 of NC_140171.1, forward strand.
CATAATGAACCTGAGTGACAAACCCCTCTCTACTGCATGTGAGTCAGCCCTTAAAAAAGGCCTATCCTTTGTGCCAACGACTGACTGTAATGAATTCAACACAATCATTGACTTTCACAAATTCTTTCGATCTATACGACTAAGAGAATTATTTAAGAGTAATAAGGATGATGGACCAACTGCAATGGATTCAACAATTAGTGAAAATAAAACACCAGAGAACTCTAGTAAATTTCGTGGAAAATCCACTTTTATTCCACCGAAACATAGAAATGCATCCGTTGACACGGTATTTCTTTTATAATCTATATCCATTCATAATTCAGCGGGGCACCTTGTGCATACAGTTCTGAGTGTGTCTAAGCTGGCAGACGGTATTATACCGCCCTCTAACGCCTTCGGCCAGTAATGCACCCGGTTAGAAACGGGTTCGTTTATTTTCTATACCAAGCTGCGGCGTGGGGGCGGGTCCTAAACACTCCGGCAAAACACACGCTTATAGGGATGGCTTGGACAACTGACCCCGCCCGCCCGTTGAAGAGCAATGCCCAATAACATCGGAGGCACGATCGCTGTGGATACCTGGAATGGCAATGAGATTATTCGATTTTTTTTTTTTATTACTTCAGAGACCAGGTAAGGACACTATATATAAAAGCTTGCGTTATTCTGATATTTATTTCTACTGCGATTGAAGCTATATGTGTTTGTGTCTGGCTGTTCTGCCGTTGGGATGCAGGGGGGGGGGGGGGGGCGCCGGTCTAAACCACATTGCATGCGTGCACCACAAAGGATAAATAGTGATGATCTAGCATTGATTTCAGGAAGATCCGATAATCAGGCAAATGACAACGTGTTTAGTGAATTACACAAAAACACTGTTTTCGTGTCTTTTCTGTGGAATTGCTCAGAAGCGGCCGGACTATGTTCATATTCAAAACGGTATCAAACGGAAATGCACGTTGACCAGAAGTAGCTCAATGAGACACGAGGGCGTTATTAGACCCATAGCGATACTATAAAATATAGGTTTAGTTCTACAAACTACAACTACGTTTACATGGGGTTAATGGGCGGCGCGGAAGTGGTCACTTCCCGGAAGGGGCGTGGCACTCAATGTGTTAACGTGGTGGCATCCAATCGATAAATCGCCATATCCGGCTGGCAACCAATGTGTTAAGAACAGAAAAGAATATAAGGTGTACAACAACCTATCGAAGGAAGAACTTACTTACTTACCCCGTTTGGGGCATAGGCCGTCAACAAGGGTTCTCCAAGCATCCCGATCCTGAGCCAACCTCTCAAGCTGGCCCCAGGTGTGTCCCATTTTCTTGGCATCATCTTCCAAGTCTCGGCGCCAGGTGTTTCGTGGTCGGCCTCTCTTTCTTTTCCCTTGGGGGTTCCACCTGAGAGATTGTCTGTTCCACCGAAGGAAGAAAGGGAAGCATTAAACAAACTTTCTAAATATACCACTTTGATTGTGAAAAATGCAGACAAAGGAGGGGCTATTATTGTTCAAAATAGGAGTGATTATGAGAAGGAAGTGCACCGTCAGTTAGGAGATGCTAAGAATTACAGAAAACGTTCTGGAAATCCAACAGATATTAAAAAAAAATGTGATTCATCATCAATTAAAGAATTGGTTGGACAATGGCCTCTTGACCAAAAGAGAATATGACTTTCTGAAGATAGATCATCCAATGACTCCAGTGTTCTATTGCCTGCCAAAAGTCCATAAAGATCCGGTTCAACCTAAAGGTAGACCAATAGTGGCAGCAATTGGATCTCTCACTGAAAACATCTCTTCCTATGTGGACTTCTTCCTACAACCAATTGTGAAATCTCTCCCATCCTTCACACAGGATTCAACAGACCTACTTAAGACCTACATGGCCTGCTTGGACATCGAATCCTTGTACACCTCAGTACCCCATACAGGGGCTCTAGAAGCTCTGACACTGTTCCTGAATCAACGTCCACCGGATTCAACACCAGAAACACACGTTCTTATAGAACTGACAGAGACTCTACTCACGCATAACTACTTCATGTTCCAAGATGAGAACTATCTACAAATCAAAGGCGTGAGTATGGGAAGCAAAACCAGCCCGTCCATAGCCAATGTTTATATGGGTCTTTTTGAGCAGAATTATGTATTCAACTCTTCAGAAAATGTGTTTTTACCATACATTAAGATGTGGAAAAGATATAAAGATGATATTTGCATACTGTGGACAGGGGATGAAATGACACTGATACAATTCTTTAATTTCCTCAATGCCAAAAATTAACATCTAAAGTTTACTATGGAGTATGACCTACACCAAGTACATTTCTTAGATATTATAATAAAAAAAGACAATGGAACATTCCAAACGGATGTATACAGACAGGGAACAAACTTAACTTTTTGACTTTTAAAAGTACCAGCCGGGCAGATTTTTTACCAGCCAAAAATTATAAATAGCTTTTTAGTATATCGCCATGTGTTATTATTACATATAATACTCTCATATGCTATTTTCAATTAATATCATAAACAACAAGGAATATTAGCATAATTTTGAGTGGACTGAAGGAATGCGTCAGCGTTAATAGTTTTAAATGCAAATAATTTATTGAAACATAGAAGTGGGGTCGGGACACACACACACTCAGGGCACGGAATTAACGTTTTGACTCACCGGCCAGTGGCGGGTAGATGGGAAGAATCTACCCGCCAAGCATATTTCTTACCTGCCAATTTTTTTTTGATAATTTTTATTTTATATAATTTATTTTTAATAAAATATATATATTATATAATCATACTTGTAGTTGTATTATCTGCGAGACATCGCCACCACGCAACAAGTCAAAATGCTCGCTATCTGCAAACAGCTCCACTGTCTGTGTGTATACTCGAGTAGCCTCCAGCTCCAGTAAGGATTCTCCGGCGCTGCAGCTGGACCCTATACTCTACATTCAGCAGCATGCAAGGATTCTCCGGCGCTGCAGCTGGATGCATCTCCGTCTGAGTCGCGTAGTTGATGATGTCACACACAGACTAAGATGTCAACAGAACACACAGAGCCTGGTGGATGCATGAAGCTATATAAATAAACCAATAGCGAAGTTACAGTATCTTTGAACGCCTGTTGTCAAGCCGCGTTAATATAACCCCTTTCCTTACTAATGGAACTGGTTTTGTGGACTCGCTGACGGTGCTTTGAGCGTTTCCAGGATTAGCAGCTAACGCTAATTAGCTTAGCTCCCTACAGTGCAAGCAGGCGCCACGGGCAGTCAGGACAGAAAGAGTAGTGGATGTGACATCGGTAAACAAGCCACAAATTAGGCCTGTTGTAAGACCAAAACACACTGCCGTTTTAATTATTTTGGCGGGCTCTAGTTTCGGGCCCTGCACACACTGTTTCAACTCACCACCCCCGCATCATATTGTAGTCTGTCTTCAAACTTCCACTCCTCTCAAAACTTTTTTATATTTGAATATCAACATTATCTGTCCATCCTCAGTAATCCTCAATTTACTATAATATACTCCTGTCCTGAGTCCTGACTAGTGACTCAGTCGTCTTTCCAAACGCACGCACACACACAGGGAAGGGGAGAGTGCCCCCCCCCCCCCATTTCCCTTTCCTCAGTGCTGTTCACTATGGCTCTGCCTCGTCTGATCATCAGGATTAGCTTGTTAGCTTACGTTAACGTTGTAGTGATTGGTACATAAACGTTAATTTCGGGCGATGTGGGCATAAAGGAATGGCGACGGTGCAAAGCATGTAGCTGCATTGGACTCGTTGTGAGAAGAAGAAAAAAACATCACAGACTTATTTTGAGTGTAGGCGCACTGCTGTGTTAACGCTGCTGTGTTTAACGCTGCTCTGTTTTCAAGAAAGTGAAACGGAGTGGGCGGATATCATATGACTCGCGGAGTTGCTACAGGGTTTTTCAAAATAAGAGTATCATATGAACCTGAACGTTGCTAGCTGCCGGAGCCCAGATATTATGACTGGAGCTGCGCTTGGGGCGGCAATGAAACCCGCACAGGATTTTCAAAATAAGAGTATCGATATGAACTACACGCCAGCTGGCAGGCAGAGCTATTATTTTTAGTCGCCAGACGGTAAATCTACACGCATTTGGTGAATGGCGTGTAGTTATTTTGTTCCCTGTATACAGAACACCTTGTTATAAAAACTCTCTATTGAGAAGTGATTCATTTCATCCTACTCTGCTAAAAAACAGTGTACCTATCAGCAGGGGTGTTAAAAAGTACCCAGAAATTATACTTAAGTGAAAGTATGGGTACCGTCTCAAAATCGGACTCAAGTAAAAGTCAAAATATCTGGCTAAAAACACACTTGAGTAAAAGTCAAAAAGTCCTACTTTTAAATGTACTTAAGTACTAAAAAGTTAAAGTACTTTTTTTTTAAAGGGATAGACCAGGGGTCTAACTCATTCCATCGTGGGCCAAGTTTACATGAGAGAACAGAGGACACTTTTTTTTTTTCCATACAAATTATTTAATGCACTTCTCCATTGAAGGTAAACTAACATGGATGGCATTCACATCACAGCATGAATAATATCACAATATTAAAAACAGAATGGTGTATCCTGAATAATATCACAATTTTAACCACAGCATACTGGATTACCCTGAATAATATCACAATATTAAAGACAGAATACTGGAGTACCCTGAATAATATCACAATATTAACCACAGCATAATGCGGATCTGACTGTCTATTCTTCTGATAGCAGGTGTTTAATCAAAGATCCCCGCTTTCTAGTGTTGCACGAGGACCAATCAGCATGGGTATGGGCGGGTTCATTTTCCATTGATGGGGATTTGATTGGCTGTTTACCTGCGGTCGTTAACGTTAGTTCGGCCAGATAAACAATTAAAATATACTAATTAAAATGGTTGGACCTGTGAGATTTGTACTTTGTAGGTCTGCATTTTAAATGTAAGGAGTAAAAAGTATGTTTTTTTTCTCTGAAATGTAAGAGTAAAAGTACAAAGTATACAAACCTAATAATACTTGAGTAAAGTACAAATCCCCCAAAACAGTACTTAAGTATTGTAACAAAGTACAATTACTCAAGTACTTTACACCCCTGCCTATCAGCCAATTCTACAGGATCCGTAGAATCTGTAGTACAGATGAATGTTTTCAGGAACAGACAGATACTTTAAAAACGATGTTTAAAACCAGAGGGTACACACAGGACATTGTAGAAAAAGCAGCTTTGAAAGTAGGTCATAAAACCCAAGAAGATTGCTTACAATCTACAAGAAACAAAACTACCTCTGCACAACCTATACAGTGTGTTACACAATACTCGCCTCTAGGCAACCTTTTTAACACTTTCAGAGCCGGCCGTGTTTTCCTTTTTACCCCCTTGAATGCCCATCAACCACGTCAATGTTAGCGTTAATATCGCCTAATCTATGTTTTAAATTATGGCTATGTGTCTAATCTGCCCGTCGCTTATCAATGACTCATTTTCCAGTCAACATTGTCGAAGCGGATTTTTTTTTATCGGTTTATTTCCGTTTGATAGCATTTTGAAAAGCCCTCGTTTTCACGGAAAATAAAAATAATCCGTGATAAACGCCCTGTACTGGAATATTCTAGAACGTTGTAATTTTTCGGCCTATTTATGAATCGTTTTCAAATAAACGCTAGATTATCGATAGTGTAGTGGGCACTTACATGGACACTTACCTGGACGAGACATAATCCACCTACACTGTCACTTTAAGGACACGGGGCATTGTGGGTAGCTAGAGCGGCCATATTAACGCTTGGCTTGGTTTGTTGTGGTATCCATGGCTATGCTAATAAATGATGCACACTGATGTGTGGTCAAAGAAACTTCATTCTCTTTGGTCGTGATTTCCCGTCTCCTACAATAGTATATGTGTACGTATGCACGCTGATGCCGCAAGCTGAAAATCGATTATCTTAGTTCCTGATCGCTCGCACAGCCAAACAGCCATATCACACATAGGGGAAAAGCTTATATCTCCGTGAAAACATGTCTGACTGGTAAAATAGATTCCTTACCTGAGATCAGATGGTATCCAAAAAGATTATTCCAATTCCTGATCGCCATTCCAAAAATCTATCCTTTTATTGATCCAATGCTACGTACTGTAAAGACATATTACACGCTGTTCTGATGGTCCACAATGACTCCGAGCATCTCGGGGTACATGCGTGAGAAATAAAATGTGGATTCCGGAGTTTTTTTTTCTCATCCATTTTCATTGAGTCCATTCCAAAAGGGTGCATTACCATCTGGGAGACGATAGGGGGCGCTTTTTTCACATCTGAGCGCCTGGTGGGGCTGGTTTCCCAACGGTAGACTCGTTGATGAAATATGAATTCAGATCGCTAATAAAAGAAATTCACGCTAATTGTCGTGGTGGGCATTCAGGGGCGGGCTGCTAACACGTGTTATGTCGTTTTGGGCATTCAAAGTGTTAAACAAACTATTAAAAAACATTGGCATCTTCTCAGTTCTGATCCAACAGTGGATAAATCTTTTCAGATCCCCCCTAGACTAGTCTACAGGAGAGCACATAACATCAGAGACATTGTGGTTAAATTAGACCTGCCTCCTAATAAAAACAACATTTTTTAGATGACCTGCCAGGTGGAAACCGATGTGGTTTGTGTGCTCAGTGTCACTTTACAGAAATTTTTTTTCTATCACCCATCAACATGTAAAACTACCAATGTAATCTATATGCTTAACACTTTGAGTGCCAGCCACGAGAAATCTTGTTATTTCATGCCATGCGTTGAGTGCCAACGACGAGAAATCTAGTTTTTTTAATCGTTATTTTTTTTATTAGCGATTTCCATAAATGTTTCATCAATCTAGCCTCACGTTACCACTGGGACTCTCTCTGAGCTCAAACAGGGAAAATACCGCCCCCTATCGTCTCTCCGGCATCGGCATTAACCTGGAACCCACAAGGCAAGCGAGGCAGAGGAAGACCCCAAAACACCTGGAGAAGAGACACTGAGCAGGAACGATTGACGTGGAAACAGCTGGAGAGGATGGCGCAAGACAGACAGGGGTGGAAACTTTTCATCAATGGCCTATGTTCTGAAAGGAATAAAAGGCCTAATTCATTAATTCATTCATCGTCTCTCCGGATGGTATTGTGTAACCCATGTTTCAGATTCATAACTATTTAGTTATAGGAACATAAATAGTTAATGCCATTGAATAAGAACATAAATAGTTAATACTATTGTGTAAGAACATAAATAGTTATGGTTATCGGGTCATATGTATATTCATATGAGATTAGCAACGTTTGACCAAATCCTTGAATTGCCTCACTGCCCTTTAAATTACCTCATGACGCGAGATAGGTTGGATACTGAAATGAACTAGCACCACGAAATAAGCTCAATTTGGTTAAATGAAAACTAGAAAGAAACCATTTCAGAAGTACTTATAATTGTATTGATATGCTGTACGATAAGAACATGGTCTATACATTTTGACTGCTTTTGAGAGTTTAATATGGAATGTGAGGAATGTTCCCATATGCTAGCACACTTTAGCCTAACTTAGCATAAGACAGATGGATATTCCCACGTGCTGTGATAAGGTAGCCTACTTTAGCTTAGCATAGCTAAAAGTAGCCTGATTGATTATTCATTCTAAAAGCAATGAAAAGATGATGAAACGATAAAAGATGGTAAATTGCTTTTATTTTCTGAATGCCTGTATAACGCAGGCCAGGTTTTTCTAGCACCCCGTTCCACCCCCGGGAAGAAGTTCCCAGGAGTCCAGGCCGACCACCATTCACCACGTGTGCCTACGCGGGACGAGGCAGTGTGCCGGGCCGACACAAGATGGTGAGCCAACCCACTGAACCTCAGATCTAGATCAAGGTTATGCCGGCTTGATCTGATTACCCCTGTTGCCTCAACACCTGTTGCCTCAACAGCCTGGTAGGATTGTGAAATTGCCTTCCTCATTCCCAGTGAGGAGGTGGATCAGGAATTAACTAACTAATTGAACTTGAGTCACAAGAACTTCCAAGGACCATCATATCCTTTTCTATGACACAAACTGATTGAACGAGAACACAAGGACTTCCAAGGGCTTCGACCCTGTTTCACCTTTTGTATTTTGATATTGTATTTTGTATTTGATTGATGCACATTGTATATATGGGTACTGATGTTTCTCCTATAAAAAGGGAGAGTTAAAGGGTAAATGCACCCAGTAAGATACTTGAGCCACTGATATGTCTCCTATAAGAAGGGAGAGTTAAAGGGTAAATGCACCCAGTAAGATACTTGAACCACTGATATTTCTCCTATAAGAGGGAGAGTTAAAGGGTAAATGCACCCAATAAGATACCTGAACTACTGATGTTCTCCTGTAAAGAGGACGAGTTAAAGGGTCAATGTACCCAGTAAGATACTTGAATCTCACTGATAACATATTGATTATAGTTGAATCACTGGTGGTTCTTCTGTAAAGAAAGATGGTTTAAAGGGTCATTCCACCTGAAAAGGTATTTGCATTCCTATAACCTTGAATATTTCTATTGGTACTTTGTTCGTATTACACCTGCAAAGGAAGAGTTTAAAGGGTCATTTCACCTAATAAGGTACTTGCATTCCCTGCACACTTAAAGGTTTAAATTAATGTTTAAACACTTATCTATTGAAATGATAAACTGATATAGAGTTTACTGAACGATAAACTATTATAGTTTACTGATCTGCAATTGCAGAAGAAAGATAATGAGTTACTCACGAAAAAGGGATACATCTAATGTTGTGAGGGCTGGGTAAGGACTGCATGCTGTCCAACGAGGGGGTGTGCCGAACATTCTACTTCACGCACCTGAGAGGAGTTTGCAATCAGCTCGTTGGGAGAGTACAAGTATTGCAGACTCCCTTCCACTCATTGCCAGGTCGTTGTGTATCCTACCATCAACCGCCGCGCTCCTGGTGAGACATCGTCTTCGCTCTCTATAATCCCATGGGAGGATTTCCTATGTTCTCACTGGGAGACGTTGTGCCTTCCATTGCTACCATCTACCGCCGCGTCTCTGGGTGAGACGTCGTGCCATCTACTGCCCTACTCTCTCTCCGTGGGCCTCGTTCCTGGTGTGAGACGTCGTGCCTTCCGTTGCTACCATCTACCGCCGCGTCTCTGGGTGAGACGTTGTGCCATCTACTGCCCTACTCTCTCTCCGTGGGCCTCGTTCCTGGTGTGAGACATCGTCATCGCTCTCAATGTTTCCACGAGAGGATTCCTATGATCTCACTCCTTTTCCGTGGGTCCCGTTTGCCGAGTTGCACGTCGGCAGTGTTCTGTGGTGTGAGGCATTGACATTGCTCTCTAGGCTTCCACGGAGGATGCCTATGTTTCTCACTCCGTTTTCATGGACCCCATTTGCTGTGTTGCCTGTCGGCAAGTGTGGTCTCTAGAAGATTCACCTGTGTATTTTGAGTTCTCCCTTAACACTTTGAATGCCCATCACGAGATTACTCGTGTTATCAGCCCGCCCCCTGAATAGCGATCTGAATTCATATTTCATCAACCGAGTCTACTGTTGGTAAACCAGCCCCACAGATGTGAAAAAGCGCCCCTATCGTCTCCCAGATGGTAATGCACCCTTTTGGATTGGACTCAATGAAAATGGATGAGAAAAAGAAAATCCGGAATTCACATTTTACTTCTCACGCATGTAACCGGAGCCGATCAGATTCATTGTGGACCCTCAGCACAGCGTGTAATATGTGTTTTACAGTATACGCGTTGGATCAATAAAAGGATAGATTTTTGGAATGGAATTGGAATAATCCATTTGGATACCATCTGATCTCAGGTAAGGAATCTATTTGACCAGTCTTAGGATAATCAGACCCGTTTTCACGGAGATATAAGCTTTTCCCCTATATGTGATATGGTTGTTTGACTGTGCGAGCGATCAGGAACTAAGAGAATCGATTTTCATCTTGCGGCACCAGCGTGCATACGTACACATATACTATCGATAATCTAGCGTTTATTTGAAAACTATTCATAAATAGGCCGAAAAATGACAACGTTCTAGAATATTACAGTACAGGGCGTTTATCACAGATTTTTTCCCCCTTGAAAACGAGGGCTTTTCAAAATGCTATAAAACGGAAATGAACCGATAAAAAAACAATCCGCTTTGACAATGTTGACTGGAAGATTAGTCATTGATAAGCGACGGGCAGATTAGACACATAGCCATAATTTTAAACATAGATTAGGCGATATTAATGCTAACATTGAAGTGGATGGTGGGCATTCAAGCACTAAATGTGCGCCCCCTGCTGGGCACTGAAAGTGTTAAAGGGACAGTGCCGCTTTTTTTGTTGTGAATAAATTATGCCCTTGTTTTGGCTAACTCTGATTACCTGTCTGTGTCGTGCAATTGGGGTCGCATTACAATCCCTAACAAATGTCCAACTTTAAATCTAGCTTTTAGCTAGTGTAACTGTGGCCATTATATGGTTTCATCATTTATATGTTATTTCAGTTTGTAAGTGTAATATTTGAGAATGTATTTATGTTTCATTTCTTATTTTCTTTATTATTTAATTTGCTACAATTTATAATATATTCATTTTGACGTCTGGTCATATATGGTGTCCCGTTAGGCTGCTGTCGCGTTTTTACCTTTGGGACTGATTAAGACACCTGCGAGCAAGCGGCAGGGATGGTCTGAGACTAGGACTGATTAAGACACCTGCGAGCAAGCGGCAGGAATGGTCCGAGACGAGTTGTACAAGCTCTCTAAACTCTAAGAGTGTACCACTATGTGTAGTGTACCACTATCAAGACTGTTACCAAGAACAGAAGAATAAGACCCCTTTTTATGTAGCATGCAGCCAACGAGGTATTTAATGTTTGTTTGTATTTTGCTTTTCTGATGTGTTGTTTTCATACCGTGTATATTATTGTTTGTGTTGACCTGACGCAACGTATGTTTCTGTTTAAGGTCAATAACACACATTTAGTTGTTTATTTTACATAATTTTGCCTTATTGCATCCATAAATGTGCATATATTTAATGGGGAAGTGCCTCATTTGCATATATAAACATACATTTCAGAAAACTTGCAATATATTTTTTCTTAGTTTATATGTACATAACAAATTGGGAAAGTTTCATAGTGATATCTATTCAAATAGTTTTTGCCTATTAGGGGGTACTACACTGTACTACACTGTTTGTAGCCTGTGTGTAGTTCTGTTCAGTTCAATAACATCATTATTATTATTATTCAGTTATCAGACATGTGTTTAGGTTGTCTATTACTAATGGTTTGATTAGGTATTGTGTTTGTAAATATCGGTTTAAAAAAAAAGTATGGCATTTTACAATACAGAACTTTGAATGCGTTTTCCCAAAAATGAGTTTTAAGAGTTTTTCCTCATACTCTGAGCCAGAAATCTCCACTTCAGTAGCACTCACATACACCAAACCTTCCAGTTCTATTCATATCTATGTTCTGAAGGTATTTACAGAAGGGTTTGTTGATATCGCATTCATACCCTGATTTATATCACATTTTATTTCTAAAAACATGGCGAAATATGGAATTTTACCATAAAAATGGACTGAATGGAGTATTTTCTGATTCATGGAGTGATAAAAAGAGATATCCAAAATCCCCTCTGTAATAACCTTTGGCTCTAATATGTCAACAAAATGAAACTATAATTTTGAAAATGGCTTTATCCAATGTTCAGATTTCTGTCCTGGAATTATATGCAAATTAGTGCATATTTAAGTAGATCATGCCTCATTTGCATATTCCAACATACAATTTCAGAAAACTTGCAATACAAAAAAGTCTTGTCTTAATATAAGTAATCAACTGGGGAAGTTTCATTGTGATATCTATTAGTAAAAATGTTTACCCTATTCACCTGCAGTGTCTCCCCTTAAGTTTTCACGGTGGATTGGAGGACCAAGCCTTTAATAAACCCGTCGAAAGGAAACCACTTGTGTCTGCAGTGCTTGGAAGGAGTTATAGTGAAAACTCGACTGTTCATCGATGCAAGTGGGCGATGAAGCAAGTCCAAGTTTAAGGCCGGCGTCCAGCGGACCTTCCCCGACAATTGTTTGCTGCGCTGCCTGCGCGCCGACATCAAAGGACAGATGAGTCACAAACAATACGCACTACACGCATAAACACAAAGAAGTAAGAAGATGCACACAGTATAATGAGCAGCGTTTCAAGATAAAGCCATAAAGGACTTGGACATTATAAGTTAAGAGTGGTCAGGTCAAGAAGAGTGCTTTGTAAACGTTTCTATAATATATTTGACTGTGAATTCTAATTACTGTGGTGTGCGTGCTAAAACGTTTTGACTTATTTGCCTATATAATTTAACTGAAGCTAACCATTTGTACACACATTAAGGTGTCAACGTTAAAGTATAAATATGTTTTCTGATTGAACACCCATTTCTAATTTAAAGTGTGTTTTGGAAATTATAACCTATAAAAAGCATGTATAATTTATAGGTGAAGGCTATTATTGGCATTTAATATTTATGTTCCTAAGTGTTCTGAAGTGCTTAATATATATGTGGAGGTTATTTTGAAAGCCAATTGAATTAAGCAATTTGATTTGTTCGGAGAGTACTGCATTTAATTCAAATTTGAGTACAACACATATTAAAGGTTTAAAGGTGTATTTACTATTTTTTCTTTACAAATTTTGGTCAATTTAAAGTAGTGATTTACAAAGACAGAGCCAATTAGGCCTGCAATTGAAGTAGGGGACAGTGTTAGGGATAGTGCAAATTCCCAAGACCGACCTGAAGAAGGTCATGTAGAAGCCCAGCAAGAGGTACCAAAACGATCTCAAAGAACCAGAACTCTAACAGAGAAGGGTAAAGCAATGCAGGAGGATAAGATCAAAGCGCTGCAACAAAGATTTAATTACATTTACAATAAATGGAGGACACAAGTTAAATCTTCTAAAGGTCCGTTATCACAATCAACAGAACATTTGTCTGATGAGCTGCTTACTGATATCATTACATATGTCACAGGTCTTTCTAATGATGTGCAGCATATTTATGATGAACTACGTGACATCTCAACTCCAGACCAGGACACACGTCTAAGAGTGGATCTGTGTGCAGGGATTTCTGAGATAATTGTATCCAGAGCCACATTTAGACTGGGGGGAAGTGTGTTAGAAGAAGGAGAGAAAGAGTGGCCAGAAGCAGGCTCTCTCTTTGACTCAAGCGCCTATAAATCTGGTTCTGCCACTTCTTCCAGGAAAAGCGCCTATAAATCTGGTTCTGCCACTTCTTCCAGGAAAGGCACCTCAGTGCATTCAAGCAGTTCTTCTGTAAAGCGACGAGATGCTGTCGCTGATGCTGCTGCAAGCCAAGCTGTTCTGGAAGTGTTAAAAGAACAATTGGAAATGCAGTGCCTAGAAGCAGAAGCTAAAAAGAAGATAGCTGAGCAAGAGGCAGCAGGCATAAAGCGTAGTTTAGAGCGTCGTTTAGAACAAGAGGAAGAGGAAGCTAAAATTAAAGCTCAACTGGAAGAAGAACATGGAGCTATACAAAGGACTCTGGAGGAAAAGCGGAGAAAGATACAGCATTTGGAGGCAGTGAAAGGTCTTAATGCAGCACGAGCAAGAATTCTTGTGTACGATCAAGTGGAGGCCACAGAAGAAGAGCGGAAAGACGTACTAGAACATGAGAGGGTAGCAGACAACAAAGTGCCTGCTCCCACAAGTCCTCTGTCCCTGTATACGTCTCCCGTACCACAAGTTGTGACCACCTCCTCAAATGACAGTACAGCAGAGCTTGTTAAGATGCTGGCAGGTGCTTTGAGTGTCAACAGAATTCCAATCCCTGAACCTTCATTATTCAGTGGGGACCCATTGAAATACAATGACTGGAAACTTTCCTTTGAAATACTGATTGATCAGAAGAGCATTGAAGACAAGGAGAAGATATACTACCTCCGTAGGTATGTAAGTGGACAAGCTAAGAAAGCACTTGATGGCTATTTCTTACTCGGAACCAAATCTGCCTATGTTGCAGCATGGAAGATTTTGGAGGAGAGATATGGAAATCCATTTACAATAGCAAAAGCATACAAAGACAAGCTCCAAGCATGGCCCAAGATGGGATCTAAGGACAGCTTTGAGCTCAGAGAGTTTGCAGACTTTCTCAGGAGTTGCGAGGCTGCCATGGTCAACATCAAGGCATTGGACATTTTAAATTACTGTAATGAAAACAGGAAAATTCTTTTAAAGTTGCCTGATTGGCTAACAGCGAGATGGAACAGGATGGTTATCCAAGAAGAAGAAGAGCGTAACCAATTCCCCTCCTTCAGCCAATTTGCAAAGTTTCTGACAAGAGAAGCGAAAATTGCCTGCAACCCTGTTACATCACTACAGTCACTGAAACAAGGTGAGACTGAAAAACCAAAAAGCCCAAGATATCAAAGCTTTGAAGCAAAGGCACTGACCACATGTTCCAATGAAAAGACTGTCATCATAACATGTATTTTCTGTGAGAAGTCAGGGCATACTTTGCATGAATGCAGGACGTTCATGGAGAAAACTGTTTCAGACAGAGTCAAGTTTGTTCAAACCGGAAAGCTATGTTTTGGTTGTCTCAAGTCTGGTCACTACTCAAAGAGCTGCAACAGTAGGAATGTGTGCGACGTGTGCCACAAGCAACATCCTACATGTCTGCATGAGGAGCGAGCCAAAGAAGGACAAAGACCACCACAAGCCAAGCTAAAGCTAAATGAAGAAAAGCCAAGTACAAGTCAACAATGGTACAAAGAAAGACCTCAATCGACACAATGCAAAGAAACAACCACAAACTCTACTTCACATAGAGTAATACTTCATGAAGCTAACACACAAACGACTGCAATAATTCCTGTGTGGCTTTCATCCACGACTCAACCAACACAAGAAGTCCTTGTTTACGCTCTGTTGGATTCTCAAAGCGACACAACCTTTGTTATAAGGGAAGTAGCAGAAGCGTTGGAAGCAACCAAAGTCAAGGTCAAAGTCAAGCTCTCTACTATGACCTCAAGAACCACAGTAGTAAGCTCTGAAAGAATAGACAACTTACAAATCTGTGGCTTTTACTCTGGTAAGAAGATATTGTTACCACCAGTCTATACTCGGGATTTCATTCCAGCCAACAGAACACACATACCAACAGATGGAACTGCAAAAGCGTGGTCCCATCTAGAGCACCTCCAAGGAAAGATTGCACCTATGCAGGACTGTAAAGTAGGTCTGCTCATTGGGTACGACTGCTCACAAGCCCTGCTTCCAAGGGAAGTTGTGTCTGGCGAAGAAAATCAGCCTTATGCACAGCGTACAGACCTTGGATGGAGTATTGTTGGCCATGGGAATCCCTGTGTAGACATCGGAATCAGCCATCGCATAGTATTGAGACGAGTAACAGCAGGTGTGAAACGTTCTGTTAATCTCAAAACTGAAGTACACTATGTGAGCCGAACCCAAGTAAAAGAAATGACTCCCTCAGACATAAGAGTTCTTGAACCAGACTTCTCAGAAAGAACTGGAGAACATGACCCTGTGTCTCAAGAACATATCAAGTGCCTGTCGAAGTTGAGAGAGACCATCACGCAAAAGAACAATGGTCACTACGACATGCCGTTACCATTCAAAGAAAAGGAAAAGAAAAGAAAAGGAAAAAGAAAAAAGAAGAAAAAACGACCTGTCAGAGAACTCAAGGTGGGAGAAATTAAGGAAGATGATCCTGAACTTCACAAGGCTTTTGTGTGCAACACTAAAGCAAAGGGAAACAGATCATTATTGGATCGCCTACAGAGATTCTCGGAATGTGTCAAGTGTAGAAAGTACAGAAGATGTACTGAAGGACAGAGTGGGCAACTCCACCCTTCACTTACGGTGGCATAGACTGCTTGACATAGACTGCTTTGATCCAATCTATGTGGAAGGGAGGAAGAATCTCAAAATATATGATCTCTTACTTACCTGTCTATGTTTAAGGGCCATACACAGGGTCAGATGGTAGGGTGAAAAAATTGAAATTGCTGGTTAGTGACACCACCATAAAAGGTAAACCTATAACTAAAAGTGTTCCTTGATACCTGTACAGAAGGTTATAACGCTACTCGGAGCAGACTAATTTAATGTTTTGCCTAAAAACTTATGTTAATAATGATATTTACATTTAGTCATTTAGCTGACGCTTTTATACAGGGCGACTTACAAGTTCTGTACAAGTCCCCAGGAGGGGCACAACTAGCGGCTGAATGACCACAAGAAATATTTAATTTAGAAGATAACCAAATTATGTTCAGAGAAATCCCACGTGTGTGCGATTTGGTGGGAGTGTAACTGTGGCCATTATATGGTTTCATCATTTATATGTTATTTCAGTTTGTAAGTGTAATATTTGAGAATGTATTTGTTTCATTTCTTATTTTCTTTATTATTTAATTTGCTACAATTTATAATATATTCATTTTGACGTCTGGTCATATATGGTGTCCCGTTAGGCTGCTGTCGCGTTTTTACCTTTGGGACTGATTAAGACACCTGCGAGCAAGCAGCAGGGATGGTCTGAGACTGGGACTGATTAAGACACCTGCGAGCAAGCGGCAGGAATGGTCCGAGACGAGTTGTACAGGCTCTCTAAACTCTAAGAGTGTACCACTATCAAGACTGTTACCAAGAACAGAAGAATAAGACCCCTTTTTATGTAGCATGCAGCCAACGAGGTATTTAATGTTTGTTTGTATTTTGCTTTTCTGATGTGTTGTTTTCATACCGTGTATATTATTGTTTGTGTTGACCTGACGCAACGTATGTTTCTGTTTAAGTTTTCACGGTGGATTGGAGGACCAAGCCTTTAATAAACCCGTCGAAAGGAAACCACTTGTGTCTGCAGTGCTTGGAAGGAGTTATAGCTAGTGACAACCTCAACCTTAGGTCTGAACCAAACCGAACCTAATGTGTTGATCCAATCAACCTAGGACTTGATATCGAATTAACCTTCCTGAAAGAGGGAGTGGTTAAGAAAAGAACCAAAAAGAGATACTTCACTTTACGTTTGTATGTATTGTAATTGTCTAGCTAGCGCTGTTGTGAATAAACTACCGGTCACTGTTATAACCGTGTATTTGGTCTACTACTCCTTTAACGTTAGGTTATGTATATAACCAAGTTCTGTTAGTTATGGTGCGCTCAGCACCAGTTGCATATATCTCGCTTCAGCATATATACACTGAATAATTTCACAAATGTACCTTTAACCCTTAGGAGTCAACGGGGCGTATTGCTCCCGTGGGCGGAGAACAAAATAATTAGAATGTCTTCTAAATGCTCTAAACAAACATATTTTCAGAAATCGATAAAAATAGAAAAATGACAATTTCGAGTGCTTTGAGATGTACTATATATGTCTCATTACTTGCTAAACATAATACGACTTGTAAATACGTTTAATTCTTGCTAGATGGTATGCTTGTAATTATTTACGTTTGCGAGAGAACTACAGCGCGTCACGAAACACACATACACGCACACACACAAGAGAAGCGTGTGCGCTGTGAATAGGTGTTAGACCCCCGCGCAGAGGTGAGAGGTATCAGAGACTCGCTACCCCCCATCCAAATTCTAAACAACAGATCGGCATCGGCTTTTCATAATATGTATGAATTATCTCTTGCAATAATATCCACGGGACACTGAGCTGCTTCGCAGAATAATGTGGTGTGCGTGTATGTGTGTGTGTGCGCTGAGACGCAGCGTCGAGACGAAACTTGTGTCGAGTCTGCTTCTATGTATGCTTCTTCAGCGCGTCCTGCATTATTATTATTATTATTATCATTCTCTAGAATACACGGGACCCGACGGAACGTTAATGTCGAGTCTGCTTCTATGTATGCTTCTTCAGCGCGTCCTGCATTATTATTATTATTATTATTATTATTATCATTCTCTAGAATACACGGGACCCGACGGAACGTTAATTTATGTATTAAAAGTAGTCTAACATGCTTTTCATCAACATAACTGGCAGAGACAGAGTGCGTGTGTGTTCGAGTTATGAGTTATCTCGCAGTTCATTCAAGCGCGCATCACGGTGATGACAGCTCTCTAGAGAAAGGTGCGCTCACAGGGGCGTAGCTGGAGATTCTGGGCCCCATGAAAAGAATCAATTTGTGGGCTCCCAATCTATTAAAAAAATGTGGGGCCCCCAATCTATAAAACATTTGGGGCATTTGCTGGGCCCTTGGAATCATCCTAACCCCCCCCCCCCAGCTACTCCCCTGCACACACACACACACTCTCTCTCTCTCTCTCAAACAGAGAAATCAAAAGAAATCAGTACATTACCTTGTATTACTATTGTAATCCAAAAGCGATATATAGGGTTGTTCATTGTACAATACAATTGATACAGTTGATGTTTCTTGTTGATTATTATTCTCTATGTGTATATGAGCATTTTTTCAATACCCAACTATGTAGTGGCCGCTTGTCGCTAGGCTAGGCCTCCTGCTGGGTCCATTCACTGGAATAACGAGGAATGACTGGGCCTTTGCTCCAGGTGTGAAATGGTTCTAGTGACAATGATCACATTGAATTCTGGGAGTGTAGTTCTCTCATCAGATAGCTGAATGAACTTGGATCTAGTTCAAGTCCTATACTGAAAAGTTGTTAGGATTTTACCAGAATGTTTGATAGGACATTGATTGAAAACTATCGTCTCAAATTTGACAATTGATGGCTTATTTTGAAGGTATGAATCTGTAATTTTACATTATGTAACAAAAAAAAATATTCTGAGAAGGTGGAGCTAGAAACTTTAGACTTCAGGGGGTTAAATGCCAGCATTCATCTGGCCACACCCCCATCCGCTTACCTATATAAGCAGGGATGGTGCCACACACTCATCTCCTTCCCAACAAATTTCACCACAATGAAAAATCAAGGGCCGCAGCGGCGTCCTGGTGCTGAGCGCACCATAACTAACAGAACTTGGTTATATACATAACCTAACGTTCTGTTCCGTTATGGCTTCGCTCAGCACCAGTTGCATAACAGGAGCTGAGCGGGAGCCATAGCTCAACAAATACACCCCGCTGAGGCCCCCCACAGCCATCAGATCAGGGAGGGCCGAGCCCCCCCGACCCACCCTAATGGAGGGCACCCCCCCTATTGGTGGCTTCACGGGAGGGCAACGGACCCGACCGTGCGAAGAGGCACTCAAGCAACTCAACGCACAGGGTGAGCAGAGCGTGGCTTGACCCCACGACTACACACACGCACAACCCGCATGCCACCCGGGAACGAACGGAGGAAACAACCTCGTTACTGCCCCCAGAATCACGGGGTCAAGGGCAAAACCAACCCCGTGGCAAGGCCGTAGCAGCGGAGCGCGAAGGAAGACCCAGACCCACCAAAAGGGCTGGACTCCCTGGAATGGGGGCCCGGAGAAGTCCATGATGCCAGCATCAAGACCCCACCAGGTGGGCACGTAGTGCCCCGCCCCCCACATCGCCAGCGTATTCGGACAAAGGCCCCTCAGCCGAGCGGGCCCTGTCCCCCCAATAGTACACCGCCTGGCACACTGACCCTGCAGAACAGTCAGTCAGCATGGCCGTAAGCACACAAAAAAGGTTAACCAACGGAAGCAGGCAGCGCACCGGGGAAAAACCAGGCAACAGGCTGTTAACCCTAGCCTGGAGACTGCGGACGAGACAGGCGCCAGAGGGGACAGCTGAACACAGCCGCCCCGGCGGAAGGGGCGTATGCTGGCGTTGTTGCATGACCAAGCCTCCATTTAAAAACCCCCACTCAGAGGGGTTGAGGCAGAGAAGGCTGACACGACTGGCAGACGTCATGAACGTGCAGGGGCACCCTCAACCGGTGAACCCGAGAGTTGACACTGCTCCAACACACCAGGGAATCAACCACCTTGGCGTTACCCAATGCGGTGGTTGTTCCTATAAAACCCTCAAGAAAAAACTCCAAAACACACCTGCGGGTATACACCGGCTATACCGCAGTACAAGTGTTTCAGTTTTCAAAAAAGGGTTAAGCCAGGCCTACGGGTCGACGAAACATTACTTCGGACCGGGCCTGGCGGTACGGGAAGCACAGGGTCACCAGAGGAGGTCAAAAACCACCCCCACAGGCCCCTCTTCGCCATGCGTGAGAGAGGAGCGAAAAAGAATGGAGAACCAGCCCCTAAGCACACCGTACTTGGTATTCCCAGGCGGTCTCCCAACCAAGTACTAACCAGGACCAACCTGTGTAGCGGCCGAGATCCGACAAGATCGAGCGTGCACAGGATGGCATGGCCGTAAGCCATTACGACAGTGCTGAGTAAAAACGTACCCAACCAGGGTCTCCATAGCGCTTAACCCTGTGACACCCGGACCGACCTGGCATTTTTCCCCCTGAAAAAAGCCCAAGTCCGTCAGGGTACCAGAACAGCAGATCTGCATCCCCGGCGGACAACGGGTTCAACTGATCCGGACCAGCGTGACCAGAACCAGTCCCGTGCCCTAACCACGCCGACATGCCTACTCCAGGAGAAAGGGCAGATATGCGTGTCGATCTTAACATGAAAAGAAGGCGCCACCCAGACGTTCGGGCGAACCGCGCCTGGTGGCCCACCCCAAGGGCGTGAGACCCCTCTACATATGTTCAGATCCATTCCGTCATCATCCCCCAGACATGAACGAGAATCCGTCGAAAACCAACCCAGGTCGTGGGATTTGGTCGTCGGAAGAGGAAAAACCCCCATCTCAGTTGCTTTATAAAAACGCCGTTTTAACCACAAGCAACCAAGGCGCGCCAGTCAGTCGCCTGTTTACAGCAAGCTAGCACTATATGTGCGTCGGGACACACCCCCATCAATGAACAGGCTATTTAGACCTGTCATTGAATCCCCAAGGCGCCCAGGGGAACGACAAGAGGGGTGTGACACTCCCTAACTCCAACACTTTTTGAATAGAAAAGAAGGAAGCATCAACAGTATGTATCCCAGTCTACACAGCCGGGGGTAAAAATGTTTCACATTTTTACATCCCACCACCCTCCCATAGGAAGGAGACAGGGATCCCCAGAGAGACTTCCCACGCGAGCTGTACAGATTGAAAAGAATATATTGCACCTTGAGCCATGTAAAAAATTGGTTTTAGGGCTCTCCGGGGAAGAGGCACTGAACCCATACACACTCAATAATCGAATTGAATCGAATACATATACAATAGAATAGGACCCTTCTAGAGGGTCCACTCACTTTGACAATCTGAGGAGGAAGGCTCTGTACTCTGATGGAGGCTCCCTCACATGGAAGAAGGAGTCCGAACTCACAGAAGGCCCGAATAGGCGCTTGGTGAGGAGGAGCCCTGACCACCCCCCTGAAACAGATCCATCACATGGACCTGAACAGCACACGGAAGTCCTACCAACAGAGACGGGCACGGTGACGTACTCTATGGTGGGGGAATTCCTGCGGTGCACACGCCCAATATACCAAGCCGTGGGACCAGGAAACTCCCCCCCCCCCCCCCGTCACGTGCCGAACCGCCACGTGACGGGAACCTTGAAGGACAGGGGGTGTACCCCTGACCGACAGAAACGAGGAGGAGAGGAAAGGTTACCAGTTCACCCCTTTACGACCCCACACCCATGATACGATGTAATGACAAAAAGAGAACATGACACAGTCATAGTCAGCTCTATGAAGCGTTTGACAGCTCCACACAGCGCATGAGCTAACCTGCTATCTGATTTTTACTAAGGAAAAAAACACAGAATAGAGAGGGCTCTAAGAGCCCCGGTCCAACATACACATGTGCTTCTGTGGCCAGTCCAACCCAGTTGTAGGTCACATGACACACACAACCCATCATCACCTACAAAAAATGGCAAAAACACTCTACAGAGGAACGCCGTTTTTCATAATGAGAGAATACATAATTCTCGATTAGTATCGGCCACAGGCCTTGCTAAGCACACACGAAAGCGACCAAACAATCTTTTCTTCTAGGAAAATAAAGTTTCTCCAGCAGTTTTAGCACAACCTCAGCAATCAAGCTAAGGGTTACATCGCATCCCTACCACACAAAAGACACAATTTAGTGCACAACATGTCTGATAGGAGGATGAAAAAGTCCCCAGGGAACCGGGGGGAAACACAATCCTCTTATTTTACCCTTAATACGGCCAGTTAAAACAGGAAAACCTGTTAATATGTGAACACACTGTTCATTGTCATCACAGGCTGAGAAAAGAACATTCTTTTACTCACTTGTCACTAAGCATAGCTTCATAGGTTAGTTACCTTAGTTGTGAGTACACGGTACATAACAACACACATGATGTTTCTCACACAACAACCAGATCATTTTCACATCTGTAACAACCCGATTTGCACGGAGAAGCTAACTGCCAGTGACAAGACAGTTCACACATAACTCGCATCGTATCCTAAATGCATTGCAGCAACACACGTTTTGGGAAAACATCGTCATTCACAAAACATTTAGAAAAGTAAAACCAGAAGACGTGTTATAAGGTCTGGTCAACCTTGTCCTACCCGGAACGTAGATCAGCGAAGTGCAGACTCAAGAAAGACCCCGTAGACAACACAGCCGATCCTGGGCCCTGGGCAGCGTCGTCGCTCCAACCAGTCGCTACAGTCCTCTTTGTTGACGCAATCCCCGTCCAGGCCCAGGGCAGGGTCGACGAACATCCCCTGTCAAGGATGACGTCGTAGTCAAGAGTGTAAAACATGTTAAAATCAAAGCACGTTCAACAGAGTAGCATTAAGCTAACGGCCGCTCCAACCGTTCGGGCGCTACTGCCCATGCTCGCGAGACGCCGAGCTAACGGCGCACGCGACCAGAAGCGAGCTTGCGGCGGCGCGCGAGGAGCTAAAGCTACCCCGTGCCAGGCCTAGGCCTATAGCAGCAAGCTAACGTTACCTAGTGATCACGACATGCTAGCGCCGCAGCTAACAGCTGACAGGCTAACAGTAGGCCCAACCTAAGTAGGCCATGCAGCGATCCCAGCAGGCTAACGCAGCAGCTAACAGCTGACTGGCTAACCGTAAGCTAAGCAGCTATCACCTGAACATGTATACAATGACATAACACTCACCCAGACAGGCCGCCGTTCTGAACCTCTCCTCACTTTTTAAGAGAAAAGAGAAACAAGATGTCAACACTGCTTTACAATGGTGATTTTACCAACACCCGACGGAATCAGCACAATACCAAACTGGCCTGTGTAGCTGACTTGAACATGGATCTGCCGCTATCGCACATCCATGCACATATCTCCTTGTGAAGGAATACTCTCATTTGGATATGAAAGAAGGGGCTTAACACGGGACAGAGAGAAATCCACTCGTCCAGAAAACACAGGGATCACCAGTGTTAATGGTCGCGGCCCACTAGTTAAACTAAAATGGCTTCAGACCAAGGTCTTCCGTCGTCTAGGAGACTGAACAAAGGACCCTAGCCTGGGCCCGGTTTCCATAAACATTGTCAATTAGTCCCCATAGCACTAACAGACAAGTGGAGCCTGCCAGCAAAACACTACTCACCCAACCTGGAATGCACCGCTTCTCACAACAGCGGCGCGCCACTACAGTCCCTGCACCGCCGGAGGGTTTCACTCCGTCCAGCCGCATCCAAGAAGACTGTAGCTGGGAGGTATGTAGCGGCGTGAACCCCCAATACGAAACCGGTGGAGTTTGTGGAATGATCACCATCTTCCAGACACTCCAGTACGAAGACAATATCGCCGTATTTTCTCGTTTTAAAATAGTGAGAGAGAAAATAAAGATATGATGTCAACGTATTCTCCTTATTCTTCCTTTCCTTAGAGCAATATTTTTCTCCACGTCAAGTGGGCATATGAGCAACACGTTGCTTGTGATGAAATTTGAGAAGGAGATGAGTGTGTGGCACCATCCCTGCTTATATAGGTAAGCGGATGGGGGTGTGGCCAGATGAATGCTGGCATTTAAAGGTACATTTGTGAAATTATTCAGTGTATATATGCTGAAGCGAGATATATGCAACTGGTGCTGAGCGAAGCCATAACGGAACAGAACTGTGTATATTACTCCTCTCCTCATTCAAACCTAGAACTGGTCCGTGGCGAACAGCTGTTACTGTTAGTGACACAAGTGCTACAATTGCACCCATTGGATTGGACTGAATGAAATGGACATCTCATACCACTCCCTGCCACCACTCTAAGCCTATGGAGATGTTCACCTTCTTTGCAGGGCTATAACTTTTTAAATTGTATTGCTAAATTGACATTACTATGGCCCATTCAACATCGATTATCTATCGTTCAGGATGTAGGAACGTTATACTTTTTCATTCATAGATTCATACGAAAATACCGTCTAGAATATAAATATGTTTTTATCGTTTTCTGCAGTAATTCCTAGAATGTGAGTTATAGGCATAAACGCATATTTAAAATTTTATTTATTATCAACTGCCGTTTGTTGCCGATACACGCTATATTAACCCTTTCTCTGCCACGCTTATATCCATCCTTGTAGCCAGTCTGCCAGCTCTATTTGTCTATGGAGATGTTCACCTACTTTGCAGGGCTATAACTTTTTAAATTGTATTGCTAAATTGACATTACTATGGCCCATTCAACATCGATTAGCTATCGTTCAGGATGTAAGAACGTTTAACTTTTTCATTCACACATTCATACAAAAATACGGTCTAGAGTATAAATATGTTTTTATCGTTTTCTGCAGTATTTCATAGAACGTGAGTTATAGCCATTTATGCATATATTAGATCATCAAATGCAGTTTGATAGCGATTGACGCCAGATAAAAAATGTCAATTGTACAAGGTCCCAGACGTTATGATTCATCATGCACGGTTGACCGGAGGGGGGGTCGTTTATAAGTCTGTGGCCGACGTTAAATCATTCATGTAGTATGGGTGCTATATAGAGCAGAGCAGTTTGTATCGAAAATGGTAAACAAACAGGCTGAAACTCACCCCAGTCTCCTCTTACCGTTGGGTGATGAGCGTGGAGCAAAAAGATCGCTATTATGGGATGTTGATCTATGCGATCCATTTCCAGGTTGTATAATACTATATACATCCAAATAATGTTGTTTATTGAGTTATGGCAACGGATCGATTATCCAGTGTGTCAAGATGGAGTCCGGCAAGCGAAAGCGAGTGGCCGGAGGGAATAGGGAGACACACCGGCGTCACAATTATCAACATCCGGTTGCAACTCGTCGATCGGCCACCAGGTGGCGGTATTGCAGCGTTGGAGAGTTGAGCGGAGTCCTACAGCACCCGTCAAGGATGGGTGAAATATGAATACCATGACAGAAATTTGAAATATTGATCTCAAAGACGCTGTAAAACGTCATTGGCAGATTACGCATGGCGAGGAATGACGTCTTAACACGTCATCGGCGGAGAAAGGGTTAAAAATTCCAACTGTACATGCGCGGATGAATGGGGGGAGGGGGTCGTTTATAATTCCGTGATCGTCAGTAAATGCTTTATGTAGTATGGGTGATATATTGATCAGAGCAGTTTGCATTAATAATAATAAACAATCACGCTGAAAATGACGTCAGCATCCTCTTACCGATGAGACTGGAGGAAAAAGATCCCTCTTATTTGACGTGGATCGACTAGATCCATTTCCGGTTTGTATAATAATAATAAACGCCCAAATCATATCGATTATTGAGTTATGGCAGCGATCCATATGTACGGATGTGTGTCTAGAGTCCCGCAACAATATGTGAGTGCCGGACGCATTTCCCCGGTGCACGGAACTGGAAATGTAGTGGGGAAAGAATAGACGCGGCCTGGGCAGCCAGAGCATCTAATTGTACTAACAGCACTATATAATCCATTTCAGAAGCAGAACGCACACAATAAGTTCCGGGGTTTTAAAGTCGTATTTGGGGGCAATTAACCAATGGTAGGCTTTTTTTTTTTTTTTTTGGTAATAATTTCTTATTTCGGTAAGAGTGCTCTCGACCACTCTTATAATTTGTTCTTGCCTGAGAAAAAAGCAACAATAAGAAAATGTTGCTGAATCCCAGGTAAGAACAAAGTAAGAGGAAATGCTAGTTAAGAACGAAATCTGTTCTTATATCGCTTCATGCATGAGGCCCATTGACTTCGGTGTTGGCACTCTAGCCCATATGGTCAAAGGGGCGTGGCACTCAGTGTTAACACTATGATCGCCGGGGATGGGTTTACACGTCATTCCTAGCCATGCTCATTCTGCCGAAGACGCCGTAACTCGTCTTTGATGTCAATATTTCAAAAATCTGTCATCAAAATCATATTTCCTTTCCGGAGCCCTGAGATGTACTGGTGAGCTCCACTCAACTGTCTAACGGTTCGAGAGCGCCATCTGGTGGCCGATCGGCAGAAAAACAGGAAGTGCCCATCCATATGTGCTCCGGGCACTCGCGATCGGTAGCCGGACTCCATCTCAACACACTGGATGATCAAGCGCTCGCCCTAACTCAATAAACAACGTTATTTGGACGTATATAGTATTATACAACCTGGAAATGGTTCATCAGGATCAACATCCCATAATCGAAAACGGTCTACTCCATGCTGATCGTCCAACGGCGCGAGGAACATACGGTAAGATTCAGCGTTATATTCTAACGTGTTCCATATAAACTGCTATGATGAACATATGACCCACTCTGGATGAATCATCTAACGCTGCCCACGGAATTATAAACGATCCCCCGCCCATCCGGTCATCATCAGATCATACGTAGATCATTCTAGAAGTACGTCCAGTTGAAATGTTTCATCTTGCGCCGATCGCTACCAAACTGTATTTCATCATCAATATAATGCATTTGGAGCTATAAATCACGTTCTGAAGAAAGCTGCAGAAAACGATAAAAACATACTTATACTTTAGACCATATTTTAGTATGAATATGTGAATGAAAAAGTTTAACGTTGCTACACCCTGAACAATACATATAGGACATTGAATGGGCCATAATAATGACAATGTAGCAATAGAATTTAAAAAGTTATAGCCCTGCAAAGAAGGGGAACTTCTCCATAGACAAATAGAGCTGGCGAGGGATGGTAAATTATGAATTTAACCCATGGCGATCAAAGTGTTAAGAAGGATAAAGACCCCATAAACTGCTCCTCTTATCGAGCTGTGAATCTTATTAACCCTTTATCTGCCAGGGATTATTCTGATCTTAATCCCCTATCTGCCAGCGCTGTAAATCTATGGGGATGTTCCCCTTCTTTGCAGGGCTATAACTTTTTAAATTGTATTGCTAAATTGACATTACTATGGCCCATTCAACATCAAGTATCTATCGTTTAGGATGTAGCAACGTTCTACTTTTTCATTCACATATTCATACTAAAATACGGTCTAAAGTATAAATATGTTTTTATCGTTTTCTTGCAGCATTCTGCAGAACGTGATTTATAGCCCTAAATACATTATATTACATCATCAAATGTAGTTTGATACCGATTGACGTCATATTAAAACTTTCAATTGTGCAAGGTCCTAAGCGTCATGCCTCATCATCTGCTGGTGACCGGAGGGGGGGGGGGGGTTTATAAGTCTGTGGCCGACGTTAAATCATTTATGTAGTATGGGCGATATATATATCAGAGCAGATTATACGTTTAAATATAATCAAACACGCTGAAACTCACCTCAGCTTCCTCCTAGCGTTGGGCGATCAGCGTCGAGTAGAAAGTTCTCTATTATGGGATGTTGATATATGCGATCCATTTCCAGGTTGTATAATAATATATACGTCCAAATCATGTTGTTTATCGAGTTATTTGCAACCGATCGATGTCCAGTGTATCAAGATGGAGTCCTGCTAACGATAGCGAGTGCCCGGACGAAATATGGGCGAGCACCACTTCCGGAGCGTCACTTCCTGTTTGGGCGATCCGCCGATCGGCCACCAGATCGCGCTCTTGAACAGTTGGAGAGTTGAGAGGAGATCAACAGGGGATCTCAAGACTCTGTGGGTAAAATATGATTGCCATCACAGATTTTTGAAATATTGATCTCAAAGACGCCTTACGGCGTCATTGGCAGATCACGCATGGCGGAGAATGACGTGGGAACACGTCATTGGCGAATAAAGGGTTAATGTGGACAATAAAATATTAGCTAAAGAGTTTGTCCTCCCACAGTAATATCTAAAGAACCGCCATTCCTTTACAAATATTCGTAGATTGTTAAGCATTATTGGTTTACCATGCTCTCAAATAATCCCTGAGGTAGTGGTTTCTCTGGACGCGGAAAAAGCCTTTGATAGAGTGGAGTGGGACTATTTGTTCTTTACATTAACACATTGGACGCCAACAACGTGATAATTCGTTATTGCCCGCCATGCGTTGAACGCCAACGACGTGATAATTCGTTGTTGGGATCAATATTTCATTTTTTCGCCAAGGCATTCATAATTCATCCAGCCTCCCTGTGGGACTGCAGCTGCACCCTGTCTGATATTGCAACGCCTCAATACCGCCACCTGGTGGATGATTGGGCGAGTTACACTCCACGCCAAACCGGAAGTGGCGCTGGTGCATAGAGGAAATCCCTCTGGCAGTAATATCTTGTTACGTGGGTCCAGACAAACACTTGAGTGCATCGGATCGCTTTCTAAACGAAACGGGAAATGGATCTAGCAGATCGAAGTCAAATAATTGGAATATTTTTCCTCCAGTCTCATCGGCGAACGGTAAGAGGAATATAACTTTATTTTCAGCCCGATTGTTTATTCATTTCACGCCAATCCATCTGTTCAACATATCAACCCATACTAAATAAAGCCGTTACTGACGATCAAGGAATTATAAACGACCCCCCCCCCCCTTTCCTTCACGCATGATGAAGCATAATGTATACCGATCATATACATTTGAATTGTTTAATATAGCGTCTATTGTTACCTAATTTTATGTAGATTACCACCTAAATTGTACCATATTCAAATGTCCAACAGATGGACCCAGACGCAAATTTTTGGATTTGAGTTACAGACCAGATAATGACATCCATCTCTTTCTCTTTTTTTATTTTTTTATTTTTTTATTATCTATTTTTTGGTTCCCATATTACGCATCGGGCCCCACTAAGTTTTATAATGTGGGACTATTTGTGAATACAAAAGGACACTGCTATTTCCCTACCTTTCTTTCTGAAGGTGTTTTATTTTATTTTTTATTTATATTGCTCCATGTATTATGGCAACTGGGGTTATTCGTTAATATAAAATACCACGGTAGTGACAAAATATATTTTCGGCTACCTTGACAAAGCATGGTACTGTAGGTTGCATGCACTGCAATAGGGATATACCCTTTTTCTTTTATATTATTGTTGTTTGCTTAGCTAAAGGTTTGTTTAGGTTAGCCTGGTAGGACCAGGGTTCCATTGAGGTCTAGAGAGAAGCTACAAAAGCTTGGGCTTTTTTTGGTTGTCCTAGAGATGACATGGGGGGATATTGGGGAGGGGGGGTATATTGGGGAGGGGGGGTCAATGTGTTGTTTATGTTCTGGTTTGTTTTTTTTGTCTCCGTTTCACATCTTCTCTTGCTCTGAGGTCACACAACTGTTCTTTTTTCATACATTTTACCTGTGCAAATGTGTATACAGGGTTTTTCATATTTTCTCCAGTGATTCAGGATGGTGACACCCTCCACTACAACCTCGAAAGTTAAGGGTTGCCAAGTCAACCTTATCAGTTGGAATGTCAAAGGACTGAACCATCCACTCAAGTGTACTAAGGCAGTGTTTCTCAACTGGTGGGTCGCGACCCAAAAGTGGGTCGCGGAGCCATTTTGAGTGGGTCGCGGATGTGTGTAAAAAAAAAAAAAAAAAGTTAAAAGTATTTTTTTTTTTCTCTCACTACCTATCTTTGTGAAAGTGGCTTCTCAGCTCTGGTCTAGCTGAAGACAAAGCGGAGGAACAGATTGGACATTGAGCATGACCTCAGAATTGCTTTGTCTACCATCACCCCAGACTTTGAGACTCTTGTCAGGAGCAAACAACATCCCCAGTTATCCCATTAGTTCCCTGCATGTTAAGCTAAGAAGTCTGCTAAGAAGGATATATTATTTATTACTATTATTATTTTATTTCATTGTGTTTTTAGCCCTTAGTTGCACTTTTGTTGCAACCCTAGTTATCCCATTAGTTCCCCCAAACGTACTGTATGTCTGTTATGTTAAGCTAAGAAGTCTGCTAAGAAGCATAATTATTTATTATTATTATTATTATTATTTAATTATTATTATTATTATTATTATTATTATTATTATTATTATTATTATTATTATTATTATTATTATTATTATTATTATTATTATTATTTAATTTCATTGGGTTTTTAGCCCTAGTTGCACTTTTGTTGCAACCCCAGTTATCCCATTAGTTCCCCCAAACTTAGGTATGTTATGTTAAGCTAAGAAATCTGCTAAGAAGCATATTATTTATTATTATTTTATTTCATTGGGTTTTTAGCCCTAATTGCACTTTTGTTGCAACCCCAGTTATCCCATTAGTTCCCCCAAATTTAGGTCTGTTATGTTAAGCTAAGAAATCTGCTAAGAAGCATATATTATTTATTATTATTTTATTTCATTGGGTTTTTAGCAATAGTTGCACTTTTGTTGCACTTTTTTGTGTTTATTTCATATTTTGAAAGATTGCGTATTACTGCAATTTAATTTTTTTTACATAAATCATAGTGGTTAAAAATGTTGGGTCGCGACTTAATGACTAAGGAAAATGTTGGGTCCCGAGGCTAGACCAGTTGAGAACCACTGTACTAAGGTATTGTCTCATCTTTTGCACCTTAAGGTGAATATAGCTTTTCTTCAAGAAACTCATCTGAGAAATGCATCGCACTTGAGAATTAAGAGAAATTGGGTTGGTCAATTGTTCCATTCAACATTTAACAATACAGCACGGGGTGCTGCGATTCTCATTCATAAATCTACCCCATTTATTGTCTCAAGTGTAAACACTGATCCACAGGGTCGCTATGTGGTAGTGGTGGGCTCATTATATAATACCCCTCTAATTTTGGCAAATGTATACGCCCCTAATTGGGATGATAGTACATTCTTCAAAAAATTCCTTTACTCCTTGCCCAATGTAGATACGCATCAGCTGATCCTTGGGGGAGATATGAATACCACAATGGACCCAGTGTTGGATAGATCTTCAATAAGATCCCGTGTTATATCAAGATCCTCTGTGGTCCTAAAATCCTACTTGGAGTTATATGGTGCTGTTGATGCTTGGCGATCTCTCTATCCATTAGCTAGACAATATTCTTTCTTCTCTCCTGTCCACCAAACGTATTCACGGATTGATTATTTTTTTGTTGATAAAAAACTGTTTCCTAATGTTAAGACCTGCACATATAATAGCATAGTAATTTCGGATCACAGTCCCCTTACTTTAGAGCTCAACTTTCCAAACCAGCACTCGGCTTACACGTGGCGCCTTAGTCCTCTACTACTGTCAGATAACGGTTTTGTCCAACATATTTCTGAGCAAATTGACATTTTCTTTGAAACAAATATGACTGCTGATGTAACATTCGGCACTATTTGGGAGAGCTTAAAGGCATTTCTACGGGGCCATATAATTTCGTATTGTTCGTTTATCAGAAAGCAGAAAGAAAAGCGCTTAACTGAACTAGCAGATCTCATTAAGAAGCTGGATCAGCAGCACTCAATGGCACCGTCGCCAGACCTTTATAAACAAAGACTAAACTTGCAAACGGAATTCAATCTACTCTCCACTAAGCAGACGGAACAGCGGATGCATAGATCCAGACAGTCATGGTATGAGCATGGGGACAAACCATCCAAGATCTTAGCTCACCAAATTCGTAAATCGGAGGCTTTGCACATGATCCCTGAAATTGAAACCCAATCTGGACACCCCTCTAAGGACCCTAAAGTAATAAATGAGAGTTTCCAACATTTCTATTCTAAACTTTATAATTCGGACTCGTTAAAAAACCCTGAAGTGTTTGATGCATTTTGTGAGGGCCTGGTGTTTCCAACTTTGGGGGACGATGACGGAAGTGAACTTGATCAGCATATCACCTTAGAAGAAATTAAATTGGCGATCAAATCAATGCAGTCTGGTAAATCACCCGGTCCAGATGGCTTTCCGGCGGAATTTTTTAAGGTATTTAGTGACAAATTGTCTCCGCTCTTGCTGGACATGTACTCGGAATCCTTCGACTCGGGATGCCTGCCTCCCACTCTCCAGCAAGCGACAATTTCACTTATGTTAAAATCAAACAAGGACCCATTGCAATGTTCGTCGTATCGCCCAATATCACTTTTGAATGTCGACTGTAAAATACTATCTAAAACTCTAGCTCTCAGATTAGAACATGTGTTACCTTCTATGATATCCCCGGATCAGACAGGATTTGTAAAGGGCAGACAGGGCTTCTTTAATTTGCGTAGGCTATTTAATATTTTATATACCCCTTCACCCTCGACACCTGAGATTGCTCTGTCATTAGATGCTGAAAAGGCGTTCGATAGGGTGGAGTGGGATTATTTGCTTTTTACTCTTGGAAAATTCGGTCTAGGTGAAAGGTACATTTCGTGGGTAAGGCTCTTGTATAACTCACCCATGGCCCGTGTCAAGACAAACAATGTATGTTCCCCTTATTTCCCACTGAATCGTGGAACCAGACAAGGATGCCCATTGTCCCCTCTCCTGTTTGCAATCGCTATAGAACCTTTAGCTATGAAGTTGCGAGCGGAAGACAGGATCAGGGGAATCCATAGGGCTGGCCTAGAACACAAATTATCCCTCTATGCTGACGACCTGTTACTTTATGTGTCTGACCCTTTGGAATCGCTTCCCCATGCTCTTACCATTTTCAGAGATTTCGGCTGTATCTCTGGATATAAATTGAACATGCATAAAAGCGAGTTGTTAGCCGTTAACAGTGAAGCTGAGGAGATCTCATTTGAGGCATTTCAATTTAAGGTAGCGGATCATCTGACTTATCTAGGCATCAAGGTCACTCGCTTACATAAAAATCTATACGAGAAAAATTTCGCACCACTCCTGGAGCGTACTAAATCAGATCTTCAAAGATGGGATAGGCTTCCCTTATCACTAATTGGTCGTGTTAACGTTGTTAAAATGAATGTCCTGCCCAAATTTTTATATATCTTTCAGTGCGTCCCAATTTATTTACCGAAACAATTCTTTAACACACTAGATAAACAGATTTCGGCATTCATTTGGAATGGCAAACTTCCAAGGATTAGGAAGCCATTTTTACAAGAGGTGAAACGGTCAGGGGGGCTGGCCTTGCCAAATTTTCAATTTTATTATTGGGCAGCAAACGCACGCAATATTCTTTACTGGATGGGGGATCGGTCGACTGAGACTCCAGCGTGGTTGCATATTGAGTCCTCTCACTGCGGAAAAACCTCATTGCAAGCTTTGATTAGCTCAGCTCTTCCATTAAAATTGGATGCATACCGACATAACCCGTCTCGGGCACCAATCCCTTGCAATCATATGTTCCCACCGTCCCTATTGGACTCTGCTTTTAAGATCTGGAGCAATAAGGGTATATCTAGTTTTAAAGATCTGTATATTGACAATGTTTTTGCCTCATTTACTCAGCTGACTCAAAAGCACGACATCCCCCGGACTCATTTCTTCCGCTATATGCAAATTCGTGACTTTGTATGCAACAGATATCCTACATTTCGCAACTTGCCTGAAAAAACAACTTTAGATGAATTTCTAGATGTTAATGTATATAGAAGGGGAGCGATTGGAGTATTGTATGATATATTGTCGACCCTATATTCCCCCTCTCTCACTATTATCAAATCACATTGGGAGGATGATCTGTCTGTAGAATTTTCGGATGAACAATGGCAATCTATTCTCCGGAATGTTCACTCTTCCTCAATATGTGCCAGACATGGGCTCATACAGTTTAAGGTGCTACACCGTCTACATTTCTCAAAGGAGAAGTTGGCTAAGTTTTATCCAGGGACAGATCCTTTGTGCAATAGGTGCAAGACGATGACAGGTTCTCTCGTTCA
Source organism: Notolepis coatsorum (assembly GCF_963971535.1). Taxonomy (NCBI): domain Eukaryota; kingdom Metazoa; phylum Chordata; class Actinopteri; order Aulopiformes; family Paralepididae; genus Notolepis; species Notolepis coatsorum. The sequence goes on from NC_140171.1 coordinate 49,974,619, forward strand.
TACATTCTGGATGTGTCCAAATCTATATAATTATTGGACATCTATATTTGATACTTTTTCTGCAATATTTGGAACCAAAATTGACCCTTCCCCTATAATCGCAATCTTTGGAGTGGCACCAGAGGATATACCTATTCACATAAAACACTCGAAAATCATTGCTTTTTCTACTTTAATTGCTAGGCGTTTAATACTTATGATGTGGAAGCAGGAGGCCTCTCCCACACATGTCCAATGGACCAGAGATGTAATGGGGTTCCTGCACTTGGAAAAGATGAGATGCACCTTAGGAGGCTCTACGGATAGATTCTATAAGACATGGCAACCCTTTTTGACGTATATGGAGAATGAAAGATTGGGTACACTCCCATAGTGGAATCTATGAGACTATGTTGGGACCTCGGAGCAAGTTGAAGATGTGAATTTGTTTTTGTTTCGTTATGTTTGCATTTTCTGTTAGTTTAGTGTTTGCCTAATGTGAGTCTGAGTTGAATCTGGGAGGGGGGGGGTGGGCTGGTGGGAGGGAACTGGTGGGGGGATGGGCTGGTGGGAGGGAACTGGTGGGAGGGAGAGGGAGTGGGGGTGGGGGGCTGGGCGAAAGAACCAAAATGGATGATTCTATATTTTGACACTGACCATATCATGTATGTATCCATGCTGGTTGAAAATGAAAATAAAACTATCAAAAAAAAAATATATATAGCGTGTATAGGAAAGAAACGCCAATCGATAATCTATCATATGCTTCAGGGCCTATAACTCGCGTTTTTGGAATTACAGCAGAAAACCTTAAAAACATACTTATATTCTACAACAATGTATGAATGAAAAAATATAGCGTTCCCACATCCGGAACGATAGATACCCGATGTTGAATGGGCTACCACGACAGCTATGAGCTAACTAACGTTACAAGCTCAAACACCTTATAACTACTACTATTGTCGTGTCCATATTTTCCCTGGCAGAATACTTGTGAGGACAAAGGTATACAAAGAGGAGAGAACCATTTTAAATCGGGCATTCATGCCGGCTAACAAGCTAGACGTCGCGGCATGTTGTTAGCACAATAGCTACCAAGCTAAGCTATGTTAGCTTCTAACGTTGTATACACAATACGTACAACGACACAATGATTTACATTATTACAAATATGGTAACGTGGTTGTGGCTTTTACAAATAGTGGTTAGCTTTAGAGATGGATGGCTATGATCACGGAGCAATAGTGTTAGGTGAAACAGATACATTTTCATTCATCACTCTTCGGCTAGTAGTAGCAAGGCTCTCTGCTTCCTGCCACTAACTATTTATACTCTGGACGGTATTTTAGTATGAATGTGTGAATGAAAAAGTAAAACGTTCATACACCCTGAACAATAGCTAATCGATGTTGAATGGGCCATAGTAATGTCAATTTAGCAATACAATTTAAAAAGTTATAGCCCTGCAAAGTAGGTGAACATCTCCATAGACAAATAGAGCTGGCAGTGATCAAACATTGATGGATATAAGCGTGGCAGAGAAAGGGTTAATAAAGTTTTCAATCAATCAGTAAAACGTCTCATAACTTCCTCTTGTGGCTGGTGACAACTTTTCTGAGCCAATAGGCGCTTTGCGCAACGATAGCAAGTCGTTTCCCATCATGCATTTGCGTCGAGCAGTCGCTGGAGAGGTACTGTGGCGCCTCGCTCTGAAGGCTGTGCGTGGCTCGCTCCTGTGAGATTTCCGCGGCTCGCCTAGTCAGATTTCCAGAGCAAGTCGGACAACATTCTAACCGTCATGCAATGCGCTTGGCAAGGCCATACTAAAACCTGGGCAGATCTGCGTCCGCCTCGCCAATCTCGAACACGCCTCTTGTCTCACAGGATTGGTGGGTGGAGCTGGCAGAGCAGAGCAGGTGAGGGTCATCAGGGCACACCTGGGCCGGTGTATCCCAGGCCTTTATACAAGGAGGCTTCCTTTGGTCTTGGCTTCCTCTCCACCTTTTTGGTTACTTTTGTTTGTTTAGAAGCCTGCCTTTGTTTTAACACATGCATGCTGCACATACACTCATCCATGCACTGCTTACACACTGATACTCATCCATAATGGCTGACATTTGGTTATTTTGGTACTTTTCTATAGTATATTTAAATAAATTCCTTTTGTTATTTCTTAAATTGTGCCTGTGTCTCCCTTTCTTGTTGCAAGCTTGAGCCAGAGAGCTTTCTACTGAACACACAGAGAGGAAACTGGTATCCATCTTCTTGTCTCTCTCTGGAGAAGACTAATTTCCCAAAATGTTGCAGTGTTCCTTTAAGTCAGAAGACATTGATATGAGGAACGTGGCCCAGCTCTCCCCCACCTTGTTATCTCAAGACCAAAAACATTTGAGTGATGTTAGATTGACAACCTAAAGTACCTGCACATTGGAGGGGTTCAAAATGCAATTGTTTTTGGGCTTTTTATTTTTTCTACTCATGGATTAGGTACTTTTTCCAAGAAGAGAAAACAATGCATTTTGTTCGTACAAAAATGAAAATTAAATGATTTGGGGATTTCATTTGTACACAGTGATAAATAGACAAGATCGAGGTGCAGACAAAATGGAAGAAAAAGGACATTTAATTTCATGGGTTGTTTAACCATTCCACCTGAAAAGTATCCAATGCAGGTGGCAAAGTAACTTTAATAATTTTTTACTTAGGAGTGAGTTTACATCAATGGGCTAAATGGTAAATGGACTGCATTTATATATAGCTTTTGTCCATTTATTCAAACACCAATGGCAGAGGCAACCATGCAAGGTGCCAACCTGCTCATCGGGAGCAGTTAGGGGTCAAGTGTATTGAACAAGGACACGTCGACACGCTGCTGGGAGGAGCCGGAATAGAACCAGGAACCTTCCGATTACCAGACGAACACTCCTGAGCCACTGTCTGTACTGCTATGAGGTTTTATCCTCATTACATAGAGGCAGTTTCTTCACTTTCAATCATTGTGTCACATGGAAGCCGTTGGCAACACCGAGTTGATGATTAACCCTCTGGCAAACCTTCCGAAGGCCAGTTGAAGAGGGATCTGTGTCTATTGTTAGTTATCCTGCTTTCAGACATTGACAGTAGTAAGATGGATGTCTGGAAATGGATAGAGAACAGCAGGGTGAGATATGAAAGAATACATTAGGGGAGCTCCAGTAGCTCACCACGTACCGCGAGTGCTATTTCAGCGCCGTGGACAACCGTGCTCGTCACGGATCTGGGGCTGAGCGAGTTCGAATCCCGGACTGCAGCCGTGCCTTTCCCAGAGTGTCTTCCCCCCCATCTGAACCCTTTCAGCCTGCTTCTGTCGGTCGAACCAAGTATAAATGCGATAAACGTATAAAAGAGCCAGGGAAATGGCAAAAGTAAAAAAAAAAAAAAAACATTATGTGTGGGCACACACACATACTGTCAGGATTGGGGGGGGGGGGGGTGTAGGACACACACACACAAAAAGGGGAATCTTAACCCTTTAATCGCCAAGGACGAGTTAACAAGTCATTCTCCGCCATGCGTAATCTGCCAATGACGCCGTAACACGTCATTGAGATCAATATTTCAAAAATCTGTGATGGCAATCATATTTCACCCGCGGAGACTTGAGATCTCCTGTTGATCTCCTCTCAACTCTCCAACGGTTCAAGAGCGCCATCTGGTGGCCGATCGGCGGATCGCCCAAACAGCAAACCGGAAACGGAAACTGGTGCTCATCCAAATTTGGTCCGGCCACTCGCTATAGCTCCCGGGGCTCCATCTCGACACACTGGATAATCAATCGCTCGCCCTAACTCAATAAACAACGTTATTTGGATGTATATAGTATTATACAACCTGGAAATGGTTCATCTAGATCAACATCCCATAATAGAAAACTGGGGAGACTGGGTTAAGTTTCAGTGTTTATTATTACTGTGTTCGATACAAACTGCTCTGATGATCATATCACCCACACTACATGAATCATCTAACGTTGGCCACGGAATTATAAACGACCCCCCCCCCATCCGGTCAACATCAGATGATGAGTAGTAACTTCTAGAAGCACGTACATTTGACATTTTTTATCTGGCGCCGATCGCTATCAAACTGTATTTGATCATCAATATAATGCATTTAGGGCTATAAATCACGTTCTGCAGAATGCTGCAGAAAACGATAAAAACATATTTATACTTTAGAGTAGACCATATTTTAGTATGAATATGTGAATGAAAAAGTAGAACGTTGCTACATCCTAAACGATAGATACTTGACGTTGAATGGGCCATAGTAATGTCAATTTAGCAATACAATTTAAAAGGTTATAGCCCTGCAAAGAAGGGGAACATCTCCATAGACTTTCAACAGTGGCAGATAGGGGTATGATCAGAATAATCCCTGGCAGATAAAGGGTTTTAAAGTTACCACTGGAATCGCAGAGCGATGAGAGGGTGAGGGAAAACATACGAATAAAATTAATAAAAGATTAAAGCTGTAGAAAACATAAAACACCAGTATAAAATAACTTGGGGGGGGGGGGAACCCAAAGTAACCACCACTGCCTAGCAGTTGAAAAGAACAAAGAAACCAACAGCACTATAGACAGAGAAAACCCTAGAAGCATGAGCTTGGGACACTCCTCTACTATTGAGGGAAAACATGAAATGGACAAGCATCAGAACACAGTCAACCAAGCCTACTTAAAAGGCACTGCACACCTGACACCAATCAGGTGGCAATCAAGCACACACACACCTGCCATGTAAAAAAAAAAAAAAATTGTGTCTGGTGATTGACAGCTCACCAGAGAAAACCCAAAATACATCCAAAGCACACTAGAATAAGTTAAAATAAAACCCACATAAATCAGTTAGGATTTACCGGTAAGAACAGAAAGGTCCCTGAATGTTCATAAAATGGCACTGAAATTCTAATTACTGACGCATTATAAGGCCTGGGGAGGTAGCAGTGGAGGTTATTCAATGACAACACGTGAAGCACAAATTCACTCATAATTATTATTAATTTACATATATATATATATATATATATATAATTTCTTTTATTAGAAATGTTTTCCTCTGTAAAAAAAATTCAGAGAATTTTTTTTTCTTCAAAAATGGCCAAGTGACAGCTCTGAGCTCTCTGATCAGGCCTGCTCATCACATAATTGCAGTGATGGCGAGCTGTCAATCACTATAGTGCAACTTATAGTGCACGGGTTGATCTTAGTTGATTATTATCCAATCAAAATAGGCTATTTGAGTCATCTAAGCCCCGCCCGTGGGAGGTAGATAATACTGACATACAGATTATTTCATATCATCCCATTGTCATAGTTCTCACATGTAAGATTGTGTCCCCTATAAAACAAGGGTTAATAAAATGGCTGGATTGACCCTGAAAATGTACCCCTTGAAAGAAAGGAAAGTTTAAAGGACTGTATAATGTGTAACTCTTGCCTGAGGGATGGCTACTGTTCGCCCCTGGGTGTCAATCAGGACACAAAATGGAAGGACACTTGTACTTAATTATGGCACAGTAGGCCTTGGCATAGGATGCAGGCTACAGGAGATACCAGTGTATTTCAATGGCTTGTGTGTGTGGTTAACTGTTCATGGAAACACACATACAATGGAAAGGACACTATCAGTTCCATTTCATTTGGTGAGCTGGAGAAAGAGGTGCAGGTCCTGCTCTCTGTCCATCCTCCTCACTACTGAAAGCAGCATCAAGAGGGCGGGGCTTCAACCAATCAATCTGGGCTTTATCCGAATGCAATATATTATCTGAGGTTTTATGAGTTCAAGGCTGGACTAGAGCCTTTCTTACACCCTAATCACATATATAAAGACCATATAACAGGCCTACATGGGAAAAACGTCTGGTAAATAAAAAGTTAATTTCCTCTGCTTCAGACCGTAATACAGCAGTCCGTGACTTGTCAGGGCTAAGCTCCGTCTGTGGGAACATTAGCCTTGTAACAAAGGCAGTATCACCCACCAATCCTATTAGACTGTGAAGGAACAATAAAGCTAAAGGGACATGGGTTTGAGAGGGATTTTTCTTGGCGGTGCAAGTAAGTAAGTATTTTTGTTAAACAGTAGTGTTTTGGAAACCTCTCCTCCTGCAGGCACTCTGTCCTCTTGTTTCTCATCATCTCTCCTACCACGGCACCAGCTGTAGGGCCAATGTCTTCAAAAGAGGCAGTGATATAAAGAAGACTCCCTAATGATGAATTTGCCGGAAGGTGTTTTTTCCATCGTTTTTTCATTAACCCTTTCTCTGCCACGCTTATATCCATCATTATACCATCCTCTGCCAGCTCTATTTGTCTATGGAGATGTTCCCCTTCTTTGCAGGGCTATAACTTTTTAAATTGTATTGCTAAATTGACATTACTATGGCCCATTCAACGTCAAGTATCTATCGTTTAGGATGTAGCAACGTTCTACTTTTTCATTCACATATTCATACTAAAATATGGTCTAAAGTATAAATATGTTTTAATCGTTTTCTGCAGCATTCTGCAGAACGTGAGTTATAGCCCTAAATACATATATTAGATCATCAAATGTAGTTTGATACCGATTGACGTCAGATAAAAGCAGAAAGTTCGCTATTATGGGATGTCGATCTTGTTGGTCCAGTTCCAGGTTGTATAATACTATATACGTCCAAATCATGTTGTTTATTGTGTTATTGGCAACGGATCACTATCCAGTGTATAAAGCTGGAATCCCGCTAGCGACAGCGAGTGGCTGGACGAAATATGGGTGAGCACCACTTCCGGCCACTCACTTCCGGTTTTGGCGATTCGCCGATCGGCCACCAGATGGCGGTCTTGAACCGTTGGAGAGTTGAGAGGAGATCAACAGCAAGTCTCAAGTCTCCGTGGGTTAAATATGATTGCCATGACAGATTTTTGAAATATTGATCTCAAAGACGCTGTCTTTAACACTTTGGCTGCCGGAAAACGCCTAAACACGTCATTCCCGGCCATGCTCAAGTTGCCGAAGACGCCTTACAGCGTCTTTAATATCAATATTTCAAAAATCTGGGATCGGATTCATATTTCCCCTCCGCTGGCCTGAGATCCACCAGGAGGACCCACTGAGCTCTCTGGCGGTTCAGGAGCGCCATCTGGTGGCCGATCGGCGCAATCGCTTAACAGGAAGTGCCGTAGAGGTTGTGCTGGTCGGCCGTATTACTTCCGGGCACTCGCTATAGGTCCCGAGGCTCGATCTCGACACACTACATAGCGATCGATTGCTCGATAAACAACATGATTTGGACGTATATACCATTATACAAGCTGGAGATGGACCGGGTAAATCGACATCCCATAATGGTAAAACTTCTACTCTACGATGATCGCCCAACGGCGCGCGGAGACTGGGGTGAGTTTTAGCGTGTAAAATTACCGTCTTCGATACTAACTGCTATTATCAACATTTGACCCACATTAGATGATTGGTATAACGCTGCCCACGGAATTATAAACGCCCCCTAGCCCATCCGGTCAACATCAGATGACGTGTAGTAACTTCTAGAAGTACGTCTAGTTGGAATTTTTTATATCGCGCTGATTGCCATAAAACTGTATTGCATCATCAATATAATGTATTTGGGGCTATAGATCACGTTCTAGAGAAAGCTGCAGAAAGAGATGAAAACATACTTATACATTAGACCATACTTTACTATGAATATGTGAATGAAAAAGTTTAACGTTGCTACACAATGAACAATACATATAGGACTTTGAATGGGCCCTAATAATGGCAATGTAGCAATAGAATTTAAAAAGTTATAGCCCTGCAAAGAAGGGGACTTTCTCTATAGACAAATAGAGCCGGCAACCTACGGTTGATAATGAATTTAACCCATGGCAGCCAAAGTGTTAAGCATGGCGAGTGTTGTGAAGGGCCAGATTAAACTGAATATATATATGTATCGTTTGATATACTTTGTATATTATTTATATATATACACGGAATATCCCTTTCCCTGTGTACAGACCAGAGTAATATTCGCTCTCCTATTGGACAGCGCCCCTAGGCGCCAACGCGTAAGCCCTCAACGGCAAGTTCAAAGACAACTGCAGGCATGTCAGAACATGCCCAGAGTCAGCGTAGTAATACGAGACAAGGACTGAGGTTGGGACTAGATATTCACTTAAGTATAAATACGGCGCAGGTGTAAACAGCAGTACCTTACCTAAACCTTACCCACCTTCACCACGAGTCAACGTGCAGTGAAGTGAGCAACCTTGCGTCTAAATAGAGCATTGAGAACCGCGTGCGAATAGAATGTTAAAGTGTCAGAGTTTAATGAAGTAACGTTGAGTTCGACTTAATCTAATGTGAAGTCAATAGTCGATCATTTATTGTATATCGTGCGGCCACAGTTCTTCCGTGTGTAGCATTACCCATCGGTTCGTCGTGTCTTTAGCTAGTGCACTTATCCAGGCTGTGTGGCCTAAATACGTCGCCCACACCCGAGGAGTCCTAGGCGAGAACCGTTGGACATGTACACAGGAGAATCGGCGCCGGCGATTGCAGAACCATTCCTGGTTGGATTATATTGATTTGGGACGTGACTACCGGAGAAGAGCACCGTTGATTTCCACTATCGTTTGGGATTTAACCTTGTGAGGATTACCACTCAGGCCTGCCTCGTGGACGGGGCTGGCTAGCTGTCGTCAATGCTGTCGAGCATCTTGGATTACAACTATTGCTTTTGTCTGCTGATCAAGGGAGTACAAGCACCGACTCCTGTACCTGGAGTCTCTTTATTCCTCGTTGACTCAGACGGAGTACCCGAACATTCCTCTACCCTCCAGGCCTTACACCCCGGAGGGAACTCATTGTCTCCAGTTGGTACCGGTGTTGCCCTATATAATTGCTACTATACAACAGGTGGCGTCAGCTTAGACCCATCGTAGGATTCCTGCTATTCCTTTTTTTTTTTTTTTATTATTTTTTAAACAAACACATAAACAAACATGACAACACACGATAAGATATACAAGCATTAATTGTCAGAGCACATCCAATGAGATCACATTTTAGTTAATTGTCTTATATAAGATATACCCCTAATACCTGTTATCTAAAAAACCTACACACATATGCTCCAGCTCGAACCCCCCCCTCCCGGACCCCACCTTGAGAAGTACCTCCACTATCCCTCGCACCTAACCAGACACTACCATTATAAGCTAGCTTTTATTCTCTCCACCACTTCTAACCACATTGACATTTTGGATTCATTGAGACCCAGAATTCTTGCTGTAGATATTTCTTGATAAATCACATCGAGATATGTAAGAAACCAAACTTTACGGCAAATTTTTTCCGGTTGAAACCAGCTTGATGCGATCAGCTTTTTAGCTACTGTGATACCCGATAAAACCAATCTCTTTAGCTGTGGATTCACTGCAAACTCAAAAACATCATTCAATAGTAATACCGAGGGGTGTACAGGTATATTCCAAGATACGAGTTTTGATAATTGTTGGGTCACATCTTTCCAGAATGCCTTAACTGGTGGGCAGTCCCAATACATGTGCATAAATGTCCCTTCGTCCCCATTTGTACATTGGGAGCATTTGGAGTCTTGTTTAAGCCCCATTCGGCACAGTCTTATAGGAGTCAAGTATGTCCTGTGAATATAGTTAAGATTGATTTGTTGATGATCCGGGTTCCTTGATGTAAGTCGGACATTTGCCCAGGCTCCTTGCCAATCAAAGTCATTTTCCAGGTCTGGTATATCCCTCCTCCAGACAGAGTCTAGTTGGAGGGTTTCATACGAGGACGTTAGTAATTGATGATAAAATTCTGAAACAAAACCTCTCGATGTCTCTCTTTCGTAGAAGAATTTGTGGTATCTGTGGTGTTCAATTGGTCTGTCTAATGGAACACCGTGAGACTTCAAACATAGCTGTAACTGTTTGTAAAAAAGCCATGTGGACTTGGTGAGATAATTTTTTTTGCATATTTCTTTATCACTACAAAAACCCTGTTTGTTAAAAACATCCCCTAATGAGTGTATGCCTTGCTCTTCCCATATAGGGAATCTTATAGGTCGTTTTTCAATTAAGAGTGCATTGTTATTGAATAAGGGAGTATGATTGTGCCATTTATGTGGGTTATGATTTTTTTTTTGTGATTCACGCCATATCCGGATCGCATGAGTAATTATGGGGCCAAATTTTCGTTCACAGTGCTTGATTGGTAGTTCAGTGTATGCTATGTCCTTCAGTCTATGTAGTGCTACTATGTTTTCTTCTAATTTTCTTCAGGATACTAATGCTTGGGGGTCAAACCATGTTGTCAATGGTCTTAATGTGTACGCCTTAAAATATTGGAAAAAAATCTGGAAATGCCATGCCACCATCTGCTTTATTTCTCTGTGCGGTGGATCTTTTTATACGTGGTGGTTTGTTATTCCAAATAAATTTGTATGTGGAGGAGTGTAATCTTTTCCAGTAACCCTCTGGAGGGGGTAACGGTAGCATTGAACTGAAGAAGTTGATTCTAGGTAGTACATCCATCTTAACTATTGATATCCGTGCTTGTACTGTGTTTTTAAGTTTTGCCCATCTATCAAGGTCGTCTTTGATTTTGTTTTGGATTTGTGTAATTGTGCTTCACCGTTTGTCTTATGGTGGGGAATATTTCCACTCCCAAGCATCTGAAATGTTTTACCATCGGTATCTCTCCTGGGAGGGTTATATCTTTTTTTGCAGGGGTGTTAAGTGGAAGGAAAGCCGACTTCGGCCAATTTATCTTAAATCCCGATAAATCACCAAAGTCCTCAATCAACTTGAGCAGATGAGGCAATGTGGTGTTGGGGTTTTGCATGAACAATATTACGTCGTCCGCATATAAACTAATTTTTTGTTGTGTGCCCTTGATTACGATTGGTTCTATGGATTGGGATTGTCTTATATATTGTGCTAAAGGCTATAATGATAGATTGAATAGTCCGGGACTAAGAGGACAACCCTGTCTGGCAGAGCGTGATACCGGAAAGATTTTGGAGATGATTGTGCCTGTTGTAATCATGGCCGATGGGTCTTTGTATAATACTTTAATCATATCAATGAATCCTTTTCCTAACCCCATCCTTTCTAGTACTGCCCATAGATACGACCATTCCAGCCTGTCAAAGGCTTTCATAGCATCCAGGGACAGCATCGCCTTAGGTATGGTGTCATCCTTGTCGGCATCTAGTACGTGCAGTATTCGTCTTATGTTATCAGTGATCAGGCGGCCTCTTATGAAGCCAGTTTGGTCCGGGTGAACTAAAGACGTCATATGCTTTTGTAATCTGATGGCTAATACCTTAGAGTACAGTTTGATATCGGTTCCGAGGAGGCTTAAAGGTCTATAACTACCGCACTCGTTGGGGTCTTTGTCTTTTTTAAGGAGAACTGTTATGAGTGCAATATTGTCATTCTTATGGAAGTTCCCCTCCTTGACTGAGTATAAGATCATATTTAGTAATAAGGGACCAATTATGTCCCAACAAGAAAGGTACATTTCTGATGGGAAACCGTCTCTTCCAGGAGCCTTACCACTTTGCATTGCGGTTATGGCCTTCTTGAGTTCCTCTAGTGTGATCGGTGTTTCTAACTGTTTAGCGTCATCCTCTGAAAGTTTAGGGAGAATAATTTGATTAAGAAATGTGTCCATTTTGTTTTGATCGAAGGTCGTTTCTGATTTATATAAGTCGGAGTAGAATTCTTTGAATGTATCGTTTATTTTTACAGGATCTGTTACAAGTACTTGTTGTGCTCTAATGGTAGTTATATCTGCAAATTTTGCATTAATTCTTAATCGCATGGCTAATAGGTGACTAGGTTTGGAACCATGGGAGTACTGCTGTTGTCTTGTGCTGCGTATTTGTATTTCCGATTGTTGTCTGTATATGGCATTGATCTCTATTTTTAGTACGTTAACTTGATTCTCTAGTCGAGTTGAGTTGTTGTATTTTAGAGAATTAAATAACGTTGAGTAAAGCGTTTCCAGCTCAGCCAGTTTTGTGCATTTATTCTTGCGCATTTTGGAGGAAAAGCTATCCGTGAAATCTTTGATCATTCCCTTTACCGACATCCATAATATTCTGGGGTCTTGCACCGAGTTTGCATTCTCCCGTTGGAATACTATAAGAGCTTCTTTGAGTTGTGTAATGAATTCCTTGTTATTAAGCAGCAACGAGTTAAATCGCCATCTTGGGGCTCGGGAGGATAGTATACCAAATGTACCTTTAAGGGGTAAATAACAGTGATCTGATTGCGTTGGGTATCATTTCCACTTCATAATTATCAAATAGTCTCTGTGATGCAAAGACATAATCTATTCTGGATAATGTATTATGTCTCGCAGATCGACAAGAGTACTTTCGGGGCGTGGGATTAAGTAACCGCCATAAGTCATTTACACCTGTAATCTTCGACCAATCCTTTAATGCCTTCGATGAATTATTTTGTTCGCTGGAAAAGGCGAGGTAAGATTTGTCCATCCTTGGGTTCCAGATGGCATTAAAATCCGCACCTATTATAAATGAGTAATCGGGAATGTCTAACATTGCATTGGTTAGTGTAGTGAAGAAATCTTCTTCGTACAAATTTGGGGCGTATACCGCTACCAACGCTATTTTCCTGTTCTTATGTTCAATCTTAGCTATAGTTATCCGACCTTCTACATCAGACCATACTCCCTTTAGTACAATATTCAACTTACGTTTAACGACTATGGCTACACCCGAGTTCTCGTACCAATAGAAGAGTGACTAATATTATGGTATGTGTTGTCCGCTAATTTATCTATGTCTTTCTCTAGAATGTGCGTTTCGCTTAGCAGAGCAATGTCCACATGTTCTTTTTTCATCAGTGTGAGCACGCTTTTGCGTTTGAGTTGGTTATTTATTCCCCCGGTGTTCCATATCATTATATTCAAACTAGCCATAATCTATACATGTTGTAGTGTAATTTTTGGTAATGCTTCTAGAGTGCGAGGCAATAATAGATATACATCCCACTAGTGAGGTCCCGTTGAGAGCCGAGCTTAAAAACATACATATATACAAATAAAAATCCCCTACCCTTCCCTCCCACCGAGAGTCGTACAGGATTGTGTTCCATGAACACAACCATTGCGTATGACTCCCTCCCTTGCACCACCGGATATCCCAGAATGATCCAATTATCCTTAACATTCCTATGTATACCATAGGATCTAACACTCTAAATTCTACCATAAGTAGAATGTCGACTGTGGCTTGGCCACTTTCCCGTAAAATAAAAATTTAAATAAGATAAAACTAAAAATGAAGACCAAAAATAAGCTTCAATTATCATGCCCTAATCACTTACATTTTATATGAACTTGTGTAATTTATAGTAACCCATGAATAATATGGAGGTATTGAACTGAAGAGAGAGCCTCAATAAATCAGAGAAAACGGATGAAAAAAACAAGTAAAAGGAAGAGAACATTAACTTAGATCTTAAAAGAGCTTTGCTATGCTTAAACATCTAAAGTATAAATTGGAGAAGTAGTGGAAATATTTCCAATTAATAAAAAACAGTTTTTAAATACGTATATGCAGCATTTCCCCTGACCGGGGTGGGCGATGATCCGTTGTGTAGAATGATCTTTCAGCCGGCCGCTGCTATGATGTTTCTGTGGTTCTGCATCTAGAAGGGGAAGGCTAAGAGAATTATTAAGGACTCAAGCCACCCGAACAACTGCCTCTTTGAACTGCTGCCGTCAGGCAGGCGATACCGGAGTCTTATGGCGAGCACAGAAAGACTCAGAAGGAGCTTCTATCCCCAGGCCATCAGGCTGCTAAACGAACAATAATCGCTAAACGAACAATAATCACTATGCAACAACCATCAAATGCACACAGCACACACACCCACACGCACACACTCACTCAAACAACAACACACTGCAGCACCCACTCTCCACACTTTAGATCACACAAACACACTTACACTTTATATTTATTGATAAAGGATTTGCACTACAACTCGTACACCTACTGTGAATTGTACCTAAACTGCACCTCGTCCATTTATGCCTTGCACTATATAGTATTGTATATTAGTACACTGCACAGTATTGTATATTGTATGGTAACTACGTCTACGAACATTGTACATATGTCTAAACTGAACACTGTGACCTCTTTTTTTTACTTCAAATTTTTACTATGTTTTTATTTCATACTTACCTTGTCATGCACAGTCTCTGGAGCGCAACAGTAAGAAGCATTTTGTACAAAAGTATTCTGTACTTCTGTATGACAACTATTAAAGAAACTTGAAACTTGAAACTTGAAACTTGAGATGCTGTTGATTATTCCCCCGAGGGGCTTCTGGTAGAATGACTGACCACGTATTGCTGTTATTCCAGAATGTTCCCTATATCAAAGAATGCTTTAGATGTTCTAGATTATTCCAATATGTCGTTTTTACATTGTTCGAATGTTCCAGTATGTTCTGGAGTGTTCCAATTTTGAATCCAATATGTCCGCAATAATAGAACCCCGACGGGGAAAGCATTCAATAACTCTGAGCACGTAGGTCTCTCTGTCCCAAATCCTCGGTTCATTAAAGATTATACTATATGGTGACCTTATCACCTAGCGGGTGATGAGAAGCACTTGCTAGTGACGGGTTATCCTAGAAGTATCAGCGATAGTGTGTGAGTAAGAGAAACCGAACCGAAGGACTAACGTCTAGAGTTAACAAGATTAACGTCTAACGTTATCGGGTTATAGTAGTTACTGTGTGCGGTGTAGTAGTATTCTGCTAGAGGCTCCGTCTGACTTGAGTAGACTACCGGGCGCGCAGCGCTGAAGAGACCGGTGGTATAGCCAGCCACGTTGCGTTAGCAGTGTAACCGATATAGCAGGAGGGTGCATCGAGACCCAAAGCTTAGCTGTGTTTAGGGTAGCCACAGTATTAGCTCGCGCGACAGAAGCAAGCCAGCAACAGCAGCGGTGGGGTCTTGCTACGCAATATCAACGCAACGGTTGTTTAGGTTAGATTTGAGGGACATGTACGCAACGTCCAAGCAACACAGTCTACAAGACCCTCTAAAACAACCGCGCTGAAATCGCGCCGATGTTGTGTTGCAGTTGCTCTGAAGTTTCTGTAGCATGCAGAGGCCTTAAAGGTGTTGCTTGGACGTTGCGTACATGTCCCCAGAATCTAATCTGAACAACCGTTGCGTTGATATTGCGTAGCAGTGATTGGTTGGTTAGCGAATGGGGGCGGGGCTGTCATAGAATAATATTAGTCCCGCAGAGAATAATATCCTCCATTGTTGAAGCCAGCGTTGACGCTAAATAATCAGCGTCACATAGCTCGCCTTTTTCTGAAAACCCAAGCACATATTCATTCCATAGCATACGCCTTCAGTTGATCATGACAAATCCTCTCTTACCTTGACGATTAAAAAGCCTCCATAATTTAGTAAATAAAGCTGTAGCCAGCCAGCTAGCATTGGGTCTATTCAAAATGCTATCCACATTAGCTACATAGCTAACCAAGTAAATACAATGGTATCCGTCCTGAGGTAACGTTAAATACAACGTTTGCTAGTCGAAATGACTGGACACACACAGGGACAAGTTAAACATCAATCAATAAATTTATTCCAATAGGTAGTTTGAGCTGCATGTGAGCCGAGGTCCTCTCCATTGGAAACGAATGATGTTACGGTAACGTTAGCTCGAAAAGCACAGAAAGTTAAGCTGCTAGCAACAGACACTATAACACTTCCGGTCGGGGGTTTTCAAAATAAAAGAGCGACGTCTAAAATCACCGGAAATACGTTTATTTTGTACATTATCTAAAGTTAACACGAACCTAAACTAACTTTAGTTAAACTAACTTTGCGCGTCGATGTTGCAGAAGCATAAAGGCAGAGTGTCTAAAACACCGTTGCTTTGTCGATGTTGTGTTGCAGTTGCTTTGAAGTTTCTGTAGCATGCAGAGGCCTTAAGGGGTACCCCGAACAATTTAAACTGGCTTAGGTTAGGTTTTCTTTTGGTAACGTGGTATTTGGTTATTTGTTTATTTGATTATTTGGTTCTTTGAATTCCCAATGTGTCTCCATTTTATGCCTGGGTTCCCCTAGTACAAGCGGGGTGTTTTAATGTATTGAGCACTCTGTGCCTATGGTGGGAAGAGCTTCCCCTACATTATAATAACAAGAGCACCCGGTGCCAGGTAATAATGAATAACAGTGTAATGGATAACATGCCCAGGGCCCCGTTCCCCGTACCTGGCTAACTGAGTTAGCCGGATAATTTTCAGCATAGCTTGACTTAAGCCAGACCTTTCCATTCCCCGATGCTCGATTGTCTGAATCACTATGACAACAGATCAAAACGTTTGAACCTGGTCGAGGGCAGGGTTAAGTTCAGTTAGCTGGATAAACTATGGCCACGCCCCCGCAAAGAAATCCCAGCTCCCTTCCTGAAATATTTCTCACAGTCTAGATCCCATTATGCCATTCTGAATTATGTTTTTGTGCTTCGTTTGAAATGTAAAATAATATGTCTGCAGTAACGCTGATAATAAATCATATTCAGCCTATGAATTTACTTTGTCCTATATAATGCACGTCATATTTATACGGATACGGCGCTCGCGAGTCGCGACACACAGTTATTTTAATAACGGACTAAACGGATCATTGCAAATGTGAATCCCGCTGGGATATTTTTTATGAATGAAACCTATCGGGTGTTTGGCTCTGATTAGTTTAATATTCTTCGCTGTGTATTTGCTTAACGGAGCACCCGGATGCGTTTCATTCAAGCTGAAGCGTCTATGCGTGGATTGTGGATATGAATTATGAGGAATCTGAATCTGTGGAGTATTTAATTGTATCACTGTGACAGTGTCACACGTTATTGTGATATTGTAACTGGGATTAAAATATATGAGGAGATGCGCTGTTTGATGGATTTGATGACGTGACGTGACTTGATAAATTGAATGAGCCTTTGACGTTTTTGATGAATGAATTCGAGAAAATGCATTTATCTTTTCAAGCACTGTTATCTGATGATGAACATGAGGTGTCACTGGTATAAACCAAATGGTAATCAATTCAATGCATGTATGGATTAGGTCCGAAACAGATTAAAACCTGATTAATAGTGTAACTGCAAGCCTCCCTCCAAGCCTCTCTTTGGAAACCATGTATTTATATAGTACATAATACCTAAGCACATACAGATATCCTCATGATATAATTTGTATCAATTAGATATACTATTTGGGCTTGTTTTTATCGTTATTCTGAAAGAGCTGAACTAATTATTTTCGCTAGCAAGATCTCATTTGATTATTCATTCCATAAGCCTATACTGCCAGCAGGTACGTTTAAAGAAATATAATCTGATTGATTGGGGTAATGAGGGATTTAAAATTAGCCTATAGATTATGCATTTAACTTGTCGGCGAGGCTATGAGCCGTACTGCATTGTACCCATTCTGCAATCTGTTAATAAAGTTTTAAATCAATCAATCAATCAATGTCGTTAGAAAATCAGGATTTCTGCTATCGACACTTGCTGTCTTTTCAGCTGAGGCGGGCGCGCGCAATTATCCTGGGTCTCAAGTCTGGTTCAAATGAACGAGACTGTTGTGAGAAACTGAGTGCTTCCGTGTGGGGTGAGTACTGTTTTGCTTGCGAGCGCTGTTTGTCTGCTTATGCTATGGGGGTTAGCTGACAATTTTACGAACGCCGACCCCGGACTGGGGTCCTCTGCTCGGCTTCTTAAGCGGCGGACGGAGGATCTTGGTCTGACGCCCATGATGGTCAACCTAGTGGGCCGCGACCGAGACTTGGTTAAAACCCGGGATTCTCTGGACGAGTGGATGCTTCTCTGTCCCGTGCAGGCCCCATCTTTCACATAAATGTGGAAGTACACCCTAACGAGGAAACGTGGGCATAGGATCTTCATTATCGGGAGTTCCATGCTCAAGTCGGCTGCAGCCCGGATGGGAATTGTGCTGGCTCCGCTGTATGTCTGGTAAATCACCATTGAAAACTGTGTTTGACATTTCTTTTTCTCTTCCCTCTTAGGATGGGGAGGGACTCAGGCCTGTCTGAAGTGTGGCTTATTATGTCGTTGTGTACAGTTCAGGTGATAGCTGCTTAGCTGGCGTGCTAGTTTGTGGCCTACTGTGTTAGCCAGTCAGCTGTTAGCTGCGGTGCTAGCTCGTTGTGTTTACTAGGCTAGTAAACGTTAGCTTGTTGCTATCAGTCGGACGGCTGTTAGCTTAATGCTACACTGTTGAAACGTTACTGTGACTATAACATGCCTTAAACACTCTGACTACGACGTCATCTTTGACAGAGGATATTAGTCGACCCTACACCCGGGTGCCAGTGCCAGCGAGGACTTTGTTAAAATGGAGAACGGCGGCTGGGTGGCGTAGCGGACATACCCTCGTCACCAATGCAGGAGATGCTGGGTTCAACTCTGTGTCCCGTTAACCAGTGTGGCAGTTCTCTCGGCCGGCGCTCAGGGTGAAGGTAGGAGTCCTGACCGGACTTTAAACACTTCTTCTTTTCTTCCCTTCTAAATGTTTTGTAATAACGATGTTCCAAAACATGTGTTGCTGCAATACATTGAGGATACGACGCGTGTTGTGTGTGAATTGTCTTGTCACTGGTATAGCTTTTCTCTCTGTAGTAAATCGGCGTTGTTTTTTACATGTGTAAAAATTAACTGGTTGGTTGTGATGAGAACATGTGTGTTCATGTAACGTTGTACCGTGGATGAACTCACAACTAAGAGGGTTAGTTAAACATGTGAAGCTATGCTTAGTGACATGTGATTGAGGAATGAATCTTTTTTCTCAGCCTGTGATGACAATGAACAGCATGTTCACACATTAACAGAGGTGCCTGTTCGCCTTGGTCGTATCAAGGGTAAGATAGGAGGGGTGGCTCCCTGGGGCTTCCCCCCCTCCTCTCAGACATGTTTGGTTACAATATATTGTGTCACTGTGTTTGTGGGGATACGATGTAACCCTCAGCTTAAGTTGCTGGGGTTGTGCTTTCCGCTTGAGAAACTATTTTTTCCTAAAGAAAAGGTTGTTTGGTCACTTATCATGTGTGCTTAGCAAGGTCTGTGGTCATTACATAATCGAGGACTTCTGTCTTCTCTCGTTATGAAAAACGGCGTTCCTCTGTAGTAAGGGCCCGCGTCCACCTGCCTCATATTTATGACCGCACGCGTCTTTTTTCAATGTATTCCAATGGGGAGGGAGCGTAAAGTGCGCTGCAGTCGGCTTTTTTTTTCACAGGCAGTAAAATACGATGGCTGTCACTAGATTTCTTTCTCTCTGTCATCTCGCTACAAGATGCGCTTCATCCCAAAACTACCGGCGCACTGCCAGCATGTTTCAGCTGGAAATATGAGGCAGGTGGACGCGGGCCCTAAGAGTGTACTTTTGCCATTTTTTGTTGTGATGAAGGGTTGTGTGTGTCGTTGTGATCTACAACTGGGTTAGGTTTGGCCCACAGAAGCACATGTGTAAGTCTGGACCGGGGCTCTTAAAGGGGCCCTCTCTGTTCTGTGTTTTTTCCTTAGTAAAACTCAGGTAGCAGGTTAGCACATGAGCTATGTGAAGCTGTTAGATGCTTCATGTAGCAGGCTATGACTGTGTCATGCTCTACTTGTCATTACATCGTATCAGGGGTGAGGGGTCGTAAAGGGGTGAACTGGTAATCCTTTCCTCCCCTTTTCTGATTGGTCAGGGGTTAAAACCCCCTGTCCTTCAAGGTTCCTGTCACGTTGCTGTTCGGCACGTTACAGGGGGGGGGGGAGTTTCCTGGTCCCACGCCCTGAAACATTGGGCGTGTGCACTGCGGAAATGTCCCCGCCATAGGGTACGGCACTGAGCGCGTCTCTATTGGTAAGATTTCCGTGGGTTGTTCAGGTCCATGTTATGGATCTGTTTCAGGGAGTTGTCAGAGCTCCTCCTCACGAAGCTCCTCCTCAGGGAGAAGTGCCTTCTGTGAGTTCGGACTCTCCTTCCCAGTGAGGGAGCCTCCTCAGAGTTCAGAGCCTCCTCCTCAGATTGTCAAGGTGAGTAGAACTTCAAAAAAGGAGTTCTGCTCTATTGTGTGTGTATTCGATTCAATTTGATTATTGAGTGTGTATTGGTTCAGTGCCTGGTTTCAGGTTTCAGGTTTTTATTTAGACTCCGCAACATATACAGATCATTACTCCAATATACATTGTTGTCAAGGATAGAAACGAAAAAGGCGCAGTGACTTATTTACATCGTTGTCCTTGGGTGTCAAGGATGCTAGAAACACACATACAACTCATTACAGAATTAATCACAATTATTATCTTTGCATAATAATAATGGCACAACCCTAAATTAGTACAAACAAAGCACATTTGTTGTTACAATGTTCCTTTATGCCGAAAGTCAGTGAGTTTCAGGAAGCACCCTCGGGGGAGGGAATTTGGGGGATGGGAGGGAGGGCGGAGTGGGGGGTGGGAGTTAAGGATAGGGTAGTGGCTTAGGGTTTGGGCGTGTGAGGCAGTCGAGGGATCCACCCCTCCTTCCGTGCACGTCGCCAGTCGTGCTCGTGGGGGGGAGGTTTGCGTGAGGATGGGGGGGAGGGGGGGCCTGCCATCCATCTTATCTTCAGACAGTCAGATACTGTCCCGTCCTTGGTTGCGATGGGTACGGACGTCATAAACCAGGTCTTATCTTGACTTCTTCTCCTCGGCCTCTTTCAATTGACCTCGAAAATTCCTTCTTTTCTTCCACAGACCTGAGTTTTGTGGCGGGGGGGGGGGGGGTTGCATCAGGTTACAATGATTCCTGTGATGCTTTAATTTAATCCAAATCTTTCTCCTTTGTCGCGGTCCTAATGTCCTGTGCGACCCCCAACATGATTTGACCTCTTAATTGTTCATCGGCTGTGTGTTGAGCGAGCCGCTTTGCCAGTTCAATGTGGGCATTTTCCAATCTTGCTACTACTTGAAGGCTCCAAATCCAAATTGCGATCGCTCCCCAACCGATCAGAAAGATGACGAGGAGATACAGATCCTCAACATCTTCAATCTCAATAGAATATAGGCATATTGATCGCCAATTATTCCAACTGTCAATTGCGGACATAATGGTTCGGTCGCACTTTGTTTTCTTGAAGAGAAAATTCGATCCACTGCTGCAAAACCCCAGCTTACTAGTTGATCCATTGATTGATTGAGTAGGAAGTCAGGTATATTGAAGAAAAAGTAGAATGTCCACACCGTCAAGGAGGCAGTTGTAAGGCAGTTGTAAGTAGAGATCCACACCGTTATTAATTGCAGCTTAGAGTCCACACCGTCGAGAGAGGCAGAAAGACAGAGCTGGTGTACGGAGATAAAAGCGGCTGCAGGGAGGAGGGACTGCCTTGGAGGGCAGGGAGGAGAGATAAAAAATGCGACTGCTCTCTGGGGTGTTTAGAAAGGGAGAGGGCCTCCTCCTCGGAGAGCCCTAACCCAAGTGTTACATAGTTCAATGTTGCAATATTTCTTTTCAATCTATACAGCTCGCGTGGGAAGTCTCTTTGGGGATTCCCGTCTCCTCCCTGTGGCGAGGGTGGCGGGATGTAAAAATGAAATCTTTTTTACACTCAGCTGCGTCACGTGGGATTCATGTCAGTCTGTGTTTCTTTCTTTTTTAAATAAAAAGAGGAAAGAACATGAAGCACGACGGCTCCTTGTCGTTCTCCCAGGCGACTTGGAGGAACAATGTCTGGTGTCTTGCTAGACTATCCATTGATGTGTTTGGGTCTCGACGCGTACATAGTGCTGGCTCGGGGTGTTTCTGATAGGAATCATGCAGGGGGCTAGTACGCCTTGGTTGCTCGTTATTAAAACAGCGTTTTTATAGGGCAACTGGGATGGAGTTTGTCTCTTCCGAGCGCCAGTTTACTAGGTTGTTTCGATGAATTCTCGTTCATATCTGGGGGATGTTAACGGAATAGATCAGAACATAGGTAGAGGTTACAAAAAAGAAAAAGGCAAATCCTGGAAATTGCATATGATGATGTGGAAAGAGATGTTTTGAATATTGGAGAGATTTGTGCAAAAAATATCAAAAAAAAGAAAAAAAAAAAAACATAGGTAGAGGGGTCTCACGCCCTTGGGGTGGGCCACTGAGCGCGGTACAAATGGGACCGTCTGGGTGGCGCCCTCTTTTCATGTTTTAGATTAACACGCATACCTACCCCCTCTCCTGGAGTGGGCATGTCGGCGTGGTTAGGGCACGGGACTGGTTCTGTTCGCGCTGGTCCAGGTCTCCTAATTCGCCTAACTAATTCGGTCAGAAATAACGTAACTAATAACCGATTTTCTCCCATCCCAATGTTAGTCGTTATGCCAATTCCCAATCCCCTTCCTGGTCGCTGCGCACTTACCCCCCACAGTCGGTCTGGGAGAGTGGAGGCTATCACGTGCTTCCTCCGACACACGTCTAGCCAATCAACCGCTTCTTTTCACCTGGCAGCGCGGACTCTCACTGAGAGGGTGTAACGTGTGGAAGGATCACACTACCCTCCTTAGATCCTATCCGCGCTGAGCAGGCGCCCCGACCGAACTGTAGGAGTCGCTGTTTACAACTACCCGGACCCACCCCGCCAGCTTTCCCACCCTCTAATACAGCCAATTGTATTAGTGTGAACGGCCAGCCAAGCTGGTGACAACGCCGGAGCTGTGAGCTGGATTCGAACAGGCGTATCCAGCGTCTCCGGTGTTGGTGACGAACGCAATCTCCGCTACGCCACCTGACCGCCCCACACACATAACATTCTGATTTATTAGCTTTCCACGCCACCGACTGGGCTAACTTTAAATACACATCGTTACGATGGCCGTGCACATACTTCTTATTGACAGCCACCTGCGCATCCCCATCCTCCTGATCTAACCACACGAGCCCCGCCGCCAAAACACGCAACAATTCCCATCAATCTCCCCACAATCAAACCAGACGCCATCGTCGAGAGTGTCCGGTCATGCTCGCTTCCTTTGTCTCCTCTCCCAGGCGCGCTTTCCTATCAACTTCTGAAACATCACAACAACATCGGTGAATACTCAAAATCATCGCCACCCATCATAGCCACATGAGAGAGAGACATCACGAAATGCCCATCCACAATATCACTCTAACCCCTTGGAACTAACATAACCAACCTCCCTCCCTGACCATTCCCTCCCCATCCCCCCCCCCCCCCCATCCATGCCATGGGGTATATTTGGTACCTGAGTAACCGCCCGTTCACCTTTACGAACTGGATTTTCACGAGAGATTCAGTCAAAATCATAGTCCCACGACCCCTGCTTTAACCGTCTAGTTGCACACTCATTATGCATAAGGAACGGTAGTGTCCGGTACGCAAAGGGCGCAGATCCATAATCCCTAAGACAGGGGTCGGCAATTAGGTTTGTTTTTTTAACACATTTTGTTACTCGCTCCATCTCGAACGCGGAAGTGAAAGTGCGTTAGGGAAATATACATGCGGCCCGGTGGGACTATTCCATTGGTTCTCCCAGTCCATGTGACCATTTCTAGCATTTCAATTGGCTATAGTGACAGACATGCTTTTGATGACTACCGGTAGATAGATACAGCTTCACAATAAAAGACACCCTGGCATCCCGAGTGAATATTTCCCACGCGTAAAATAAATATCATATTCTCAAAATAATCTGACAGGCCAGAAATGATTGCTGGCGGCCGCCTATTGCCGATCCCTGCCCTAAGATATCTTTTTGTTATAATCACCCCATGACACAGCCTTCTCTGCATTTCATAATTAAAACACACCCAGAATATATGAGAGAGAGAGAGAGAGAGAGAGAGAGAGAGAGAGAGAGAGAGAGAGAGAGAGAGAGAGAGAGACATAACCGGTGCATCTTACTCCCCAATACAACACCCTAAACCCCTTTATCACTTGTTAAAAAAAAATGTATTCCTATATGTTCAACTATCGTGTACGCCGTGGCGCTCATACGAGTGTGATATTACATCCATAAAGAAGTCCTGTTATACTCATACTCCAGATGTAGCAGGCCATGGTAATAAATTAACAAACTACTCAGCCTTTTTATGCACTAACTCTATAAAACGCCACCATAAGAAAGCGCATTTGCTGGTGAAATATTGCATATTATTGCTGAAACCATAGCGGTATTAACTGTAATGATCATGTATATTGCTCAGCGTACGGCCAAACAACCGGCATACATCGCTTCATTTAAGCCAAATCGTCCAAAACGTTGTATGATAACATCACTTAACCGTACATAAACACCACAGGACGTACTATAACTTACAGTATGGCTGACTATGTGTATCAGTGCGTTAACACATTCCCTGCCACGGTTATATCCATCAATGTAGCCTCACTGCCACCACTCTAAGGTCGCTTTCACATATAGTTTTGGTGGACTCGGTGCGGTTCTGGTGGTGAAGTTGCAACATTGTTGCATTCTTCATTTGGTTCGCCTGCGTTCACATAGAAATCTGTCAGCGCACCGAACCTTCTGAACAATGTCACGCGGTCGAAAAGGGCGCTTGTCTATTGGACAGTGGAAATGTGTGTGTGGCTGCGAGCCCGTGTGTGCACGCGCGCGCGCGCGTGTGTGTGTGTCTGTGTGTGGACTGCGACCCCTCCAGATCAGAGCGGAGGCGAGTTTTGACATGGCATTGATCCATTGTTCTATTGAAGCACATTACCACCATCCTCTCGCTAAACAACTTGTACACCACGTTGTTTTTATGAGTGCCCACAAGTAGCTGTTTTATTAATAATATAATAAGCCGCGTTTTTTCTTCCTTCTTCCCAAGATGCACAGATATATAGATATATAGATAGATAGATAGATAGAGAGATAGATGCAGTGTGCTTGTTTTGCAGTGAATGAATGCTGCGAGCAGTGGTAAGGTAATAATAGTATTGAAGTGGCATTGATCCATTGATCCAATGCCGTGCGCCTCGGTAATAATAATAAGCCGCGTTTTTTCTTCCTTCTTCCCAAGATGCACAGTTAGATAGATAGATAGATAGATAGATAGATAGATAGATAGATAGATAGATAGATAGATAGATAGATAGATAGATGCAGTGTGCTTGTTTTGCAGTGAGTGCTGCGAGCAGTGGTAATAATAATCACTTCCTATATTTGGTTCGCGTTTGTTCCGATGAAGCGAACCGAGACCGACGTTTTCAGGCGGACCAGAGTTCGCCTGTTTGGTCCGCGAACCGAGTTCGACACGCATTCACACAAACCCGAAAAACCGGACTATCGAATTCTGGTCCGAAAGTCCGGACCAAACAGCCCCTGTGTGAAAGCGACCTAAGCCTATGGAGATGTTCACTTCTTTGCAGGGCTATAACTTTTTAAATTGTGATAGATTAGTTCATTGATGCCTGGTAAAATCTCATATCTGCTTGTGTAGGCTGCACCCTGCTCTCTCTGTGTCTCCCTTTGTGCTTGTGGCGTGACCTGATGACCTCTGGCTGAAGGCTCCTTCCACACACAGGGCCGGCTCCCTCCTCACACACATGCACGCGCACACGCACACACACTCACGTGCACATGCACACACTCACACGCGCACAAGCTGTCACGCCTTTGATTGATGGAGATGTTGTTCCGAGAAGGGGTCTTCTACATCTGGAACCAATTAGCCCCCCTTCTTCTGACCAAGTACACACACACACACACACACACTCACACACACACACACCCCTCCCCTCCTCTCTGTATAAATGACATGTACTGTGATGTATTCTCCCCTTCTTTTTCTGATGCTGGCGAGGAGCGGAGCCCATATGGGCTGCGGGGTGACTGTCTTCTTCTCTGATGAATAAAAGCTCCGTTTGAGAAATACTCTGTCTTCCGCTTCGTCTTTCGGCCGACTGGTCCACTGGCAAATCAATTAAGAATTCACGAGGGATAGGAAATCCCTAACAATTGTATTGCTAAATTGACATTACTATGGCCCATTCAACATCGATTATCTATCGTTCAGGATGTAGGAACGTTATACTTTTTCATTCATAGATTCTTCCAAAAATACCTTCTAGAATATAAGTATGTTTTTATCGTTTTCTGCAGTAATTCATAGAACATGAGTTATAGGCATAAACGCATATATAGATTATCAACTGCCGTTTATTCCCGATACACGCTATATTAAAAAATGCAACTGTATATGATCCTATACGTTATGCGTCATCATGCGCGGATGAAAGGGGGGGGGGGGGGGGTCGTTTATAATTCCGTGATCGTCAGTAAATGCTTTATGTAGTATGGGTGATATATTGATCAGATCGGTTTGCAGTGAAAATAATAAACAATTGGGCTGAAAATAGCGGCATCGTCCTCTTACCGTGCGTCAATGAGACTGGCGGCGTGAATACTTTCGGCAACCCACTTGTCCTTCCGCATTGCTCTGATTGGCCGAGCGCGCGCATGCACATGAGCCGCGACGGGCTCCTCAGCCAGGCAGGAATACTAAACTCCGCTTAAGCTCCAGGAGAGAGGAGAGAGGCTGAAAACCCGCAGTTCTTGCCCGACTGATGGGAGCCGAATCCCGGATCAGATTTTTCTGATGAATACCCCCAAAACATGGAGGTCCCGAACACAATTTATACAAATGGAAGTATTGATTACCCCGTAACGAATCATTAAAAAAATATACGTTTCTTTACACATATGTTGGATTATGTAATTGGTTTGTCATGACAAACCAATAAAAAATCGCTACTATCAGGGTGAACGCTGTTGGTGCCCCACCCACTTCAATGACAGAGCTCTCATATTTGCGAATGCATGAACTATATCTTAAATTATGGCTATGTGTCTAATATGGCCATCGCTTATCAATGACTTGTTTTGTTTACATCAGGGTGAACGCTGTTGCGAATGACACATAGCCATAATTTAAGATATAGTTTATGCATTCGCAAATATGAGAGCTCTGTCATTCGCAACAGCGTTCACCCTGATGTAAACAAAACAAGACATTGATAAGCGACGCCAGTGGGTGGTGGCACCAACAGCGTTCACCCTGATGTAAAGTAGCGATTTTTTATTGGTTTGTCATGACAAACCAATTACATAATCCAACATATGTGTAAAGGCACAACATATTCCAGTTAACAGTATATTTTTTTAATGATTCGTTACGGCGAAATCAATACTTCCATTTGTATAAATTGCGGTAAGCCGAGCTTATTATTCCTGCCTTTCTGAGGAGCCCGTCGCGGCTCATGCGCGCGCTCGGCCAATCAGAGCAATGCGGAAGGACAAGTGGGTTGCCGAAATTATTCACGCAGACTGGCGGTGAAAGATCCCAGGTATAGGACGTCGATCACCTAGGTCCATTTCCGGTTTGTATGTCGCAATAAACGCCGAAATCATATCGATGCATTTAATCGACGGACACCTCCCACTTCCTGTTGTTCGAGTGTAACTCGCCCGATCATCCACCAGGCGGCGGTATTGAGACGTCGTTTTTTTTAGCCGTAGGGTCCAGCTGCAGCGCCGGAGGTGTATATATGAATTATGAATGCCATGGCGGAAATTTTTTATATTTATCTCTATCACTGTACAGCATGGTCTGGTGGTATAAGCATGGTGGGCAATAACGTTTTAAAAGCGTTTCCGGCGGTGGATAAGAGAATCATTAAAGACTCCAGTCACCCGAACAACTGCCTCTTCGAACTGCTGCGGTCAGGCAAGCGATACAGGAGTCTCAAGGCGAGCACAGAAAGACTCAGAAGTAGCTTCTATCCCCAGGCCATCAGGCTGCTAAACGAACAATGAATGAACACTACACAACAACAACCACCAAACGCACATAGCACACACATCCACACGCACACACCCACTTTAAACAAACACACTGTAGCACCCACTCCACACACTTTATAGCACACACCCACTTTAAACAAACACACTGTAGCACCCACTCCCCACACTTTATATTTATGGATGAAGGATTGCACTACAACTCGTACACCTTACTGTAAATTGTACCTAAAATTGTACCTCATCCCATTTCTGCTTTGCACTAGATAGTACTGTACATTAGTACACTGCATAGTATTGTGTATTGTATATTATATGGTAACTCAGAACATTGTACATATGTCTATACCGAACACTGTGACCTCATTTTCTTCTTCTAAATTCATGCTATATTATGTTATTATGTTATTTGATACTATCTTGTCTAGCACAGTCTCTGGAGCGTAACAGTAAGAAGCATTTTGTATGAAAGTATTCTGTACTTCTGTATGACAACTATTAAAGAACTTGAACTTGGATGTGTATTTACCAAGCATCAAAGAAAAAAAAATAATAATGATCTATTACTATCTGCATACATTGCCCAACAAAGCCCACTATTGCCAGTACAACACCTGCAGCACACCTACTCTGCCAGCAAACCTTGTACTAGCCGATGCTACCCTCTTGTGTACGGTCGACGTCATGACACCACTGACCAACAAACAAAATGGCCACCACGTAATGACGTCACCACACCGCTCAACGCACCATATCAACAAGCCAAATGCTAGCATCACGCGTTTGTTTGCAACGTGATTTCAAAACAACATTGCCACAGACACTCAAACTCACACACCGTACATCTCCCTTAAATCATAATTATCACACAGCAAACGACTACAACACCCGCCATGGAGCCCAACACTCTCACACATACACACAGGACAGAGTTAGTTATTCCCAGTGATAACAAAACTACAAACCCCATCGCCACTTTACTGAAGTTGTTTCCAACACAACCCCTTTAACCTCCCACTTTATCAACGTTACATAACGCCAATGTACCCTCAGCGTCGCCAACACGACCTAAGTACTTTCACGCGTGTTTTCAACGCCGAATATATTTATCAATTAATTCATGCACAAATCAATAATTTTAACTACATGTAGACAAGCTCACCCGTCGCATCCCCGCAAGCGCACCTTGCCTTTGCCGGACCCACAAAGCGAACGCCCTTGTCTATCACGTCCACACACTCCACTCATAATATTAATAACACAGCCACACCCGCACATTACACACGGCATTAACCGTTCCTATTAGAATTCACGTCATCCATATACTCGCACGCAAAGTAAGACAGTGCTGCACAGCCAAGCTAACCGGAAGTTAGCCCGCCCGTCTTCTTCTACGCCTTAATTGCGCGATTTACTATGAGTGCCAGTCCTCCCAGCTTTATACAAAAATACAACGTTTTTGCCGCAACAATTAACCACTTTTGTAACATCTAACTCCGCGATCGGATTTAACGCTCCACGTCATCAATATCATAACTCCCATCACGTCCAATTACAATTTTTACTAGACTTTTCCATCATACTTAATTTTATCACACAAAATATCAGCTAATCGTTAGCCAGCATATCCGGCTCTGATGTGCGATTATTGAGTCCGGTAAAGAGTCGTCCATTTCTGTCCGGTCAGCGCAGGGCTTTTCAACGAACCCTTCTTACTTCTAAATCTAAATAACTTTTAAAATACGCATCTAATTAAACAAACGCTTTAAGTGCCAACTTCCACATTAACGTCTCCTCCGACGCATCTGAACATTTTAAACCGCCAGCTTTCCTAGGCTAAATCACATTTTAACCACTCTCGTTCCCATCTGTAGTGCTCTTCCTCGCCAATTTTATCCCGGCCGAGATTAAATCGATACATTTAAACAAACCGTTTACATTGTGCCTCACATGTATAACATTCAAGGTCCTGACAGTACCGACTTCTCTATGCATGGACAACCCCCAAGTGGGTTTTTCGGGTGTATTTGTCCATTCCAAATCTGACACAAATCCTCTCGTTTGCTCTAGGTCAAATCAAATCAAAATGTTCTCCTCTAATTCTGCGGTACTATCTGGCCTCATCGCCAGTGACGCCGTCCTAGCAGTTCGCTGAGCAGAAGTGCGCGCACGGATGTGCACACGCGCGCACACAAAAATGCTTTCACAACTTTCACTCTACTGTCGCGCTGTGCGCCAAGTACCCGGCACTTAGCGGAAGATGAGATGGCAACCTCCACCCTCCTTTCAGCCCTTGCAACCTCCTTCAACAAGCTCTGTCCTGCCCGCCGTTCCCCACCCAGTCCATGGCTGACAGATCCAGTGAGAGATCAAAGACAGGTCCTGAGAGCAGCTGAAAGGAAGTATAGAAAGTCACGCCTCACTGCTGACATCGACACATATCACAACCTCTTGTTAACATTCTCCAAAACCATCACTAATGCCAAAGCTTCTTTCTTCCACCATAGGATCGAGGCCTCTGCCAAGAATCTTCGCAAACTGCATGCTACCATGTCCTCCCTCCTCACTCCCCCCCCACCCCCCCCTCCCTCATCTTTCTCTGCCGAAGACTTTGCGATCTTCTTTGAGGAAAAAGTGGAGAACATCCGCAGCTCCTTCTCCTAACCCCCACCGCGTGTACCACTTCCGCAACGGATTTGATTTCCGGGGTTGGCCTGATTGGCCGCTAAGCCCACGCGACCCTACGCTGGCACGCCCCCCTTACCCCGCTTACACCTGAGAGTCACACACCAGCTTCTGTTTCACCTAACAGCACTATTGCTCCGTGATCATAGCCATCCATCTCTAAAGCTAACCACTATTTGTAAAAGCCACAACCACGTTACCATATGTAATAATGTAAATCATTGTGTTGTTGTACATATTGTGTACACCGTTAGAAGCTAACGCAGCTTAGCCTGGTAGCCAGCATGAATGCCCGATGTAGAAGGCATAGACGCAGGTCGCTTGTTGGCCGGCATGAGTGCCCGATTTGGGGTGGTTCTCTCCTCTTTGTGTGCCATTGTCCTTGCGGGTGTTTTGCCGGGGGAGCTTGTGGACGCGACAATAGTGGTGGGCGTAGGGTGTTTGAGCTTGTAGTGCTAGTTAGCTCATAGCTACCCAGCTTGTTAGCCTTGTAGCCTAGTTAGCTCGCAGCTATCGTTAGCTTCTAACGCAACGGTGTATACCCGATTTAAAATGGTTCTCTCCTCCTTGTATACCCGCGTCCTCACAAGTATTCTGCCAGGGAACTTATGGACATGACAATAGTATTTATAAGGTGTTTGATCATTGTGTCGTTGTACATATTGTGTATACACCGTTGCGTTAGAAGCTAACGATAGCTGCGAGCTAACTAGGCTACAAGGCTAACAAGCTGGGTAGCTATGAGCTAACTAGCGCTACAAGCTCAAACACCCTACGCCCACCACTATTGTCGCGTCCACAAGCTCCCCCGGCAAAACACCCGCAAGGACAAAGGCACACAAAGAGGAGAGAACCACCCCAAATCGGGCACTCATGCCGGCCAACAAGCGACCTGCGTCTATGCCTTCTACATCGGGCATTCATGCTGGCTACCAGGCTAAGCTGCGTTAGCTTCTAACGGTGTACACAATATGTACAACGACACAATGATAAGCTGCGTTAGCTTCTAACGGTGTACACAATATGTACAACGACACAATGATTTACATTATTACATATGGTAACGTGGTTGTGGCTTTTACAAATAGTGGTTAGCTTTAGAGATGGATGGCTATGATCACGGAGCAATAGTGCTGTTAGGTGAAACAGAAGCTGGTGTGTGGCTCTCAGGCGTAAGCGGGGTAAGGGGGGCGTGCCAGCGTAGGGTCACGTGGGCTTAGTGGCCAATCAGGCCAACCCCGGAAACGGAAATCAAATCCGTTGCGGAAGTGGTACACGCACCCCCACCCATTCCAAATGCTGAATCGAGAACCTCATCCTTCACTCTGTCATCTTTCTCTCCCATTACAGAAGCAGAGACCCTGACACTGGTAACGTCCGACTACTTGCCAGCTGGACCAGCTACCCTCCCCACTCCTCCAGACCATAGCACCAGACATCCTCCCATTCCTAACGGCAACCATCAACTCCTCACTCAACTCGGGGGTGGTCCCCACCTCCCTAAAACAAGCCAGAGTCACGCCGCTCATAAAAAAACCAACCCTGAACCCTACCGTCATAGGCAACTACCGTCCTGTCTCTCTTCTCTCCTTCCTTTCTAAAACACTTGAACGTGCTGTATCCAACCAACTTACTGCTTATCTCTTACAGAATGACCTCCTAGACCCTAATCAGTCAGGCTTCAGGACTGGTCACTCCACAGAGACAGCCCTCATTGCGGTCACAGAGGCACTTCACTTAGCAAAAGCGAAAGGCCTCTCCTCTGTCCTGATTATCCTAGATCTATCTGCAGCCTTCGACACAGTCAACCACCAGATCCTCCTTGCGGCCCTCGCAGGAATGGGAGTGGCTGGCTCTGCGCTGACATGGCTGTCATCATACCTCAATGACCGCTCCTACCAAGTGTCATGGAGAGGGACCCTGTCGGCCACCCGCCCCCTGCAGACGGGTGTCCCCCAGGGCTCAGTTTTAGGACCCCTTCTCTTCTCCCTCTACACTAAATCACTGGGTAACATTATAACGTCTCATGGCTTCTCCTACCATTGTTATGCCGACGATACTCAACTCTTCCTCTCCTTCCCTCCCTCAGATATCCACGTCTCTGAGCGGATCTCGGCCTGTCTGTCCGACATCTCCGCCTGGATGACGACCAACCACCTCAAACTGAACCTAAGCTAAACAGAATTGCTCCACCTGCCGGCCAAATCCTCCCCCCTAACCGACCTTTCAATCACAGTCGAGAATGCAGCTGTGACTGCGTCCCCGACCGCCAAGAACCTTGGTGTTGTCCTCGACGACCAGTTGAACTTCTCTGCTCACATCTGACAAATAATTACTAAATTCCACGTAGTGATTCTCCATAAAGCTACAGGAGACACTGATACATTTCACTAACACAAGCACAGCCCTCCCCCTACACACACCCCGGTACACACCACCAGATAAAGCCACATAAATTAACAGGATGCCACAAGCCGACTAATATATGGCCAGGTCATTCAGTGGTCACGAAGTCCAGTCACCATTAATCACGGATCGTTATCCTAGACACACACATGCACCAACTTACACGTAAATGTGCGTTACATGCACTCATGCTCGGCGGACATACAGGCTGACCAATACACACAGACACACAACGTGCACGCAGGACTGAGACCACATACACACTGGACTATGGGATCGCTAATAAAGATCACCCCCACAGGGAAGGGGGGACTTCACTCTTTCTTCTTCTCTACTTGGACTGGACTGCACGGACGAGACATGCTGGACTGACTCACAATGACTTGACTTTTATACTTTCCTTTTATATACTCAACCGGCCGGTTGTAACAATCTTTAGATTTCAATTGTACCTTGCTAATTTACTTTTATGTTAAACTGTTTATAATAAATACCTTCAAAAGTGTTTCATCTCTTATATTTTTAAGTATAGTTTACAACTTTCACGTTTGAATCTAAAACGTGACACATCGCAGCGACGACCAGAACCTGCCGATTCCTCCTGAGCAACGTCAGAAGGATCCGCCCCTTCCTGACAAAAGAAGCCACCCAACTCCTCGTCCAATCAACAGTCATCTCCCGCCTCGACTACTGCAACGCACTGCTTGCTGGCCTCCCGGCCACTGCCACTAAGCCTCTTCAACTCATTCAGAACGCAGCGGCCCGCCTGATCTCAAACCTACCGAAGTCGGCCCATGTCACCCCACTTCTTAGGGACCTGCACTGGCTCCCCATTGCTGCACGAATCCGCTTCAAGGCCCTCGACCTAGCATACCGTGCGGCAAAGGGAACCGCTCCTGCCTACCTCCGGTCAATGGTCTCTAACTACACACCCTCAAGACCCCTACGCTCTGCATCTTCTGGCTGCCTCAGACCTACTCAAGAGTCTGCTCTTCCACACAAACCATCATTGATCTAATTCTGACATCAGACCAGACCAAGATCTCTAGAAGTGGCGTGATATCAGTGATAACAAAACTACAAACCCCATCGCCACTTTACTGAAGTTGTTTCCAACACAACCCCTTTAACCTCCCACTTTATCAACGTTACATAACGCCAATGTACCCTCAGCGTCGCCAACACGACCTAAGTACTTTCACGCGTGTTTTCAACGCCGAATATATTTATCAATTAATTCATGCACAAATCAATAATTTTAACTACATGTAGACAAGCTCACCCGTTGCATCCCCGCAAGCGCACCTTGCCTTTGCCGGACCCACAAAGCGAACGCCCTTGTCTATCACGTCCACACACTCCACTCATAATATTAATAACACAGCCACACCCGCACATTACACACGGCATTAACCGTTCCTATTAGAATTCACGTCATCCATATACTCGCACGCAAAGTAAGACAGTGCTGCACAGCCAAGCTAACCGGAAGTTAGCCTGCCCGTCTTCTTCTACGCCTTAATTGCGCGCTTTACTATGAGTGCCAGTCCTCCCAGCTTTATACAAAAATACAACGTTTTTGCCGCAACAATTAACCACTTTTGTAACATCTAACTCCGCGATCGGATTTAACGCTCCACGTCATCAATATCATAACTCCCATCACGTCCAATTACAATTTTTACCAGACTTTTCCATCATACTTAATTTTATCACACAAAATATCAGCTAATCGTTAGCCAGCATATCCGGCTCTGATGTGCGATTATTGAGTCCGGTAAAGAGTCGTCCATTTCTGTCCGGTCAGCGCAGGGCTTTTCAACGAACCCTTCTTACTTCTAAATCTAAATAACTTTTAAAATACGCATCTAATTAAACAAACGCTTTAAGTGCCAACTTCCACATTAACGTCTCCTCCGACGCATCTGAACATTTTAAACCGCCAGCTTTCCTAGGCTAAATCACATTTTAACCACTCTCGTTCCCATCTGTAGTGCTCTTCCTCGCCAATTTTATCCCGGCCGAGATTAAATCGATACATTTAAACAAACCGTTTACATTGTGCCTCACATGTATAACATTCAAGGTCCTGACAGTACCGACTTCTCTATGCATGGACAAACCACCCCCAAGTGGGTTTTTCGGGTGTATTTGTCCATTCCAAATCTGACACAAATCCTCTCGTTTGCTCTAGGTCAAATCAAATCAAAATGTTCTCCTCTAATTCTGCTGTACTATCTGGCCTCATCGCCAGTGACGCCGTCCTAGCAGTTCGCTGAGCAGAAGTGCGCGCACGGATGTGCACACGCGCGCACACAAAAATGCGTTCACAACTTTCACTCTACTGTCGCGCTGTGCGCCAAGTACCCGGCACTTACCGGAAGATGAGATGGCAACCTCCACCCTCCTTTCAGCCCTTGCAACCTCCTTCAACAAGCTCTGTCCTGCCCGCCGTTCCCCACCCAGTCCATGGCTGACAGATCCAGTGAGAGATCAAAGACAGGTCCTGAGAGCAGCTGAAAGGAAGTATAGAAAGTCACGCCTCACTGCTGACATCGACACATATCACAACCTCTTGTTAACATTCTCCAAAACCATCACTAATGCCAAAGCTTCTTTCTTCCACCATAGGATCGAGGCCTCTGCCAAGAATCTTCGCAAACTGCATGCTACCATGTCCTCCCTCCTCACTCCCCCCCCACCCCCCCCTCCCTCATCTTTCTCTGCCGAAGACTTTGCGATCTTCTTTGAGGAAAAAGTGGAGAACATCCGCAGCTCCTTCTCCTAACCCCCACCGCGTGTACCACTTCCGCAACGGATTTGATTTCCGGGGTTGGCCTGATTGGCCGCTAAGCCCACGCGACCCTACGCTGGCACGCCCCCCTTACCCCGCTTACACCTGAGAGTCACACACCAGCTTCTGTTTCACCTAACAGCACTATTGCTCCGTGATCATAGCCATCCATCTCTAAAGCTAACCACTATTTGTAAAAGCCACAACCACGTTACCATATGTAATAATGTAAATCATTGTGTCGTTGTACATATTGTGTACACCGTTAGAAGCTAACGCAGCTTAGCCTGGTAGCCAGCATGAATGCCCGATGTAGAAGGCATAGACGCAGGTCGCTTGTTGGCCGGCACGAGTGCCCGATTTGGGGTGGTTCTCTCCTCTTTGTGTGCCATTGTCCTTGCGGGTGTTTTGCCGGGGGAGCTTGTGGACGCGACAATAGTGGTGGGCGTAGGGTGTTTGAGCTTGTAGTGCTAGTTAGCTCATAGCTACCCAGCTTGTTAGCCTTGTAGCCTAGTTAGCTCGCAGCTATCGTTAGCTTCTAACGCAACGGTGTATACCCGATTTAAAATGGTTCTCTCCTCCTTGTATACCCGCGTCCTCACAAGTATTCTGCCAAGGAACTTATGGACATGACAATAGTATTTATAAGGTGTTTGATCATTGTGTCGTTGTACATATTGTGTATACACCGTTGCGTTAGAAGCTAACGATAGCTGCGAGCTAACTAGGCTA
The DNA here is from genome assembly GCF_963971535.1 of Notolepis coatsorum. NCBI lineage: Eukaryota > Metazoa > Chordata > Actinopteri > Aulopiformes > Paralepididae > Notolepis > Notolepis coatsorum. Next base: position 50,011,118 of record NC_140171.1, read on the forward strand.
CAAGGCTAACAAGCTGGGTAGCTATGAGCTAACTAGCGCTACAAGCTCAAACACCCTACGCCCACCACTATTGTCGCGTCCACAAGCTCCCCCGGCAAAACACCCGCAAGGACAAAGGCACACAAAGAGGAGAGAACCACCCCAAATCGGGCACTCATGCCGGCCAACAAGCGACCTGCGTCTATGCCTTCTACATCGGGCATTCATGCTGGCTACCAGGCTAAGCTGCGTTAGCTTCTAACGGTGTACACAATATGTACAACGACACAATGATAAGCTGCGTTAGCTTCTAACGGTGTACACAATATGTACAACGACACAATGATTTACATTATTACATATGGTAACGTGGTTGTGGCTTTTACAAATAGTGGTTAGCTTTAGAGATGGATGGCTATGATCACAGAGCAATAGTGCTGTTAGGTGAAACAGAAGCTGGTGTGTGGCTCTCAGGCGTAAGCGGGGTAAGGGGGGTGTGCCAGCGTAGGGTCACGTGGGCTTAGTGGCCAATCAGGCCAACCCCGGAAACGGAAATCAAATCCGTTGCGGAAGTGGTACACGCACCCCCACCCATTCCAAATGCTGAATCGAGAACCTCATCCTTCACTCTGTCATCTTTCTCTCCCATTACAGAAGCAGAGACCCTGACACTGGTAACGTCCGACTACTTGCCAGCTGGACCAGCTACCCTCCCCACTCCTCCAGACCATAGCACCAGACATCCTCCCATTCCTAACGGCAACCATCAACTCCTCACTCAACTCGGGGGTGGTCCCCACCTCCCTAAAACAAGCCAGAGTCACGCCGCTCATAAAAAAACCAACCCTGAACCCTACCGTCATAGGCAACTACCGTCCTGTCTCTCTTCTCTCCTTCCTTTCTAAAACACTTGAACGTGCTGTATCCAACCAACTTACTGCTTATCTCTTACAGAATGACCTCCTAGACCCTAATCAGTCAGGCTTCAGGACTGGTCACTCCACAGAGACAGCCCTCATTGCGGTCACAGAGGCACTTCACTTAGCAAAAGCGAAAGGCCTCTCCTCTGTCCTGATTATCCTAGATCTATCTGCAGCCTTCGACACAGTCAACCACCAGATCCTCCTTGCGGCCCTCGCAGGAATGGGAGTGGCTGGCTCTGCGCTGACATGGCTGTCATCATACCTCAATGACCGCTCCTACCAAGTGTCATGGAGAGGGACCCTGTCGGCCACCCGCCCCCTGCAGACGGGTGTCCCCCAGGGCTCAGTTTTAGGACCCCTTCTCTTCTCCCTCTACACTAAATCACTGGGTAACATTATCACGTCTCATGGCTTCTCCTACCATTGTTATGCCGACGATACTCAACTCTTCCTCTCCTTCCCTCCCTCAGATATCCACGTCTCTGAGCGGATCTCGGCCTGTCTGTCCGACATCTCCGCCTGGATGACGACCAACCACCTCAAACTGAACCTAAGCTAAACAGAATTGCTCCACCTGCCGGCCAAATCCTCCCCCCTAACCGACCTTTCAATCACAGTCGAGAATGCAGCTGTGACTGCGTCCCCGACCGCCAAGAACCTTGGTGTTGTCCTCGACGACCAGTTGAACTTCTCTGCTCACATCTGACAAATAATTACTAAATTCCACGTAGTGATTCTCCATAAAGCTACAGGAGACACTGATACATTTCACTAACACAAGCACAGCCCTCCCCCTACACACACCCCGGTACACACCACCAGATAAAGCCACATAAATTAACAGGATGCCACAAGCCGACTAATATATGGCCAGGTCATTCAGTGGTCACGAAGTCCAGTCACCATTAATCACGGATCGTTATCCTAGACACACACATGCACCAACTTACACGTAAATGTGCGTTACATGCACTCATGCACGGCGGACATACAGGCTGACCAATACACACAGACACACAACGTGCACGCAGGACTGAGACCACATACACACTGGACTATGGGATCGCTAATAAAGATCACCCCCACAGGGAAGGGGGGACTTCACTCTTTCTTCTTCTCTACTTGGACTGGACTGCACGGACGAGACATGCTGGACTGACTCACAATGACTTGACTTTTATACTTTCCTTTTATATACTCAACCGGCCGGTTGTAACAATCTTTAGATTTCAATTGTACCTTGCTAATTTACTTTTATGTTAAACTGTTTATAATAAATACCTTCAAAAGTGTTTCATCTCTTATATTTTTAAGTATAGTTTACAACTTTCACGTTTGAATCTAAAACGTGACACATCGCAGCGACGACCAGAACCTGCCGATTCCTCCTGAGCAACGTCAGAAGGATCCGCCCCTTCCTGACAAAAGAAGCCACCCAACTCCTCGTCCAATCAACAGTCATCTCCCGCCTCGACTACTGCAACGCACTGCTTGCTGGCCTCCCGGCCACTGCCACTAAGCCTCTTCAACTCATTCAGAACGCAGCGGCCCGCCTGATCTCAAACCTACCGAAGTCGGCCCATGTCACCCCACTTCTTAGGGACCTGCACTGGCTCCCCATTGCTGCACGAATCCGCTTCAAGGCCCTCGACCTAGCATACCGTGCGGCAAAGGGAACCGCTCCTGCCTACCTCCGGTCAATGGTCTCTAACTACACACCCTCAAGACCCCTACGCTCTGCATCTTCTGGCTGCCTCAGACCTACTCAAGAGTCTGCTCTTCCACACAAACCATCATTGATCTAATTCTGACATCAGACCAGACCAAGATCTCTAGAAGTGGCGTGATAGAGTGCAGTCTAAGTGACCATCACATCATTTTCTGCACTCGTAAAATTCACAGACCTGTAATAAATTGTCACAACACAATCAGATTCAGATCTCTGAAAAACTACACAAGTGAAGCCTTAAAAACAGCTCTGGACAAAGTAGATTGGACAAATGTACTAAACTGCACATCGACAGAAAAAGCTTGGTCATGCTTTAAAACCACCTTCCTTTCAGTTATTGACACGCTTGCACCCTCAAAGGTGACCAGGGTCAAAGCCAGAACAGAGCCCTGGGTCACTGCCGAGATTCTAAAAGCCTTCAGAGTGAGAAATGAGAGCTTCTCTAAATACAGAAAAACTAAAAATGAACAGCTCTTTGAGACATGTAAAACACTAAGAAATGGAGTAACCAATATGATCAAAAAAGCAAAACTGAACTATTTTAACGAAAAAATTGAGGAAAATAAAAATAATCCTCAAAAACTGTGGAAGTCTTTAAAAACACTGGGTCACAATAATAGACTCAAGACTAAAACCACAAATCTCAACCTGAAAATAGATAACACGATCATCTCTGACAAATTGAGCGTGGCAAATTGTTTAAACACCTTCTTCACAACTGTTGCTACCACTTTGGTGAATAAACTGCCGATCCACTCTGGCCGATATGGCATACAGCACATCCAGGCCTTTTATAAGGAACTGGGTGTACGTGAAAATGATTTTAAATTGACTGAAGTAACTACTGAAGAGGTTATGAAAAAGCTCAGTATGCTGCAGCCAACAAAAGCCACAGGCCATGACAATATTCCCACCAGATTTCTCAGAGACTCTGCTTCCATCATAGCTCCCATTGTAGCCCATATCACCAACCTCTCCATCAACCAGGGTCACATCCCGCAAGAACTCAAGCTTGCTAGGGTAACCCCTCTATTTAAAAAAGGAAACAAACTAGATTCAGGTAACTACCGCCCCGTTTCTATCCTTTGTTCCATATCAAAGGTAATTGAGAGGCTGGTATATGAGCAGATAGACAACTACCTAACTGAACATAGACTATTGTACCAGTTCCAATCAGGTTTCAGAAAATCACACTCCACTGACACCTGTTTACTGTACCTGACAGATTATATAAAACGGGAGATGGACAAGGGGAACTACTGCGGGATGGTAATGTTGGACCTGCAAAAGGCGTTTGACCCGGTCAACCACTCCATCCTACTAGAAAAATTGAGAGTGATAGGCTTTGATAGCAAGTCAGCCAAATGGGTCAAGTCCTACCTGGAGGGAAGAGAACAGGTGGTAGACATCAATGGCACCTTGTCCTCGTCCCTTCCAGTGACATGTGGGGTCCCCCAAGGAAGCATTTTGGGACCTCAACTGTTTTTAATATATATTAATGACATGAAATCGGCATGCGATTGCAACCTGTTCCTGTTTGCTGATGACTCGGCACTCCTGGTCTCAGACAGGGATAAGTCTAAAGTGGAAAGTGTCCTGAGCAGTGACATGAAAAAAATCTGCTCCTGGCTCAGTGACAATAAATTGTCTCTACATCTGGGAAAAACAGAGGCCATACTCTTTGGGTCAAACGCCAACCTAAAGAAATCCCAGGGTTTTAAAATTAGAGTAGGTGAAAACATTATTGAGGATAAAGAGGAGGTCACCTACCTGGGCTTTATTTTAAATAACAAACTTTCTAACGAAAAAATGGCACAAAAAGTTATTACTAAGGTCAATCAAAAAACCAAATTTTTATTTAGAATTTCCTCGTTCATAAATAAAAACGCTCTGAGGACCCTAGCTGGAGCCCTCATCCAATGTCACTTTGACTATGCTTGCACTTCATGGTACAGCAACATATCAAAACAAATGAAGACAAAGCTCCAGACCTCCCAAAACAAACTAGTGAGACTCCTGCACAACCTTCACTTTAGGACTCACCTAACGCCAACCCACTTTAGCAGGCTGGGATGGCTTAGGGTTGAAGAAAGGGTACACCAGCTTAAAATGCTACAGGTTTTTAAAGTACTAAAAGAAACGGTCCCCAAGTACCTAGTAAATTATTTTAATAAAGTAGGAGATGTCCACAAACACGCCACAAGAGGAAGCCCCACGGACCTGGTCCCGCCGAGAGTCAGGACATGCATGGGGAAAGATGCATTTTTTTACTCGGCTACGGTAATGTGGAATGCCCTGCCAACATTTATAAAACTCCTGAACTCCCCTCTCGGTTTTAAATCTGCCCTAAAAACATGGCTCAGCAGCAACTCAAATTGGTCTTAAAATGTTTTTTTTATCTCTTTTATCATAACTTGGCTTTTATTTCTTTTATCATGAGTTGCTTTTAAGGGTTTGCGGATTTTCTTTTAACATTAGTTAAATGTATGAGTTGTCAGGTTAGGTGTTTTTATAATTTTTTATTTTTTTTTATAATGTGTCCTGTCAGTGTACATGTCTATTTGTGTTTCTGTGCCTTTTTATGTTCCATGTATGGACCACAATGGAAACAAGCCTTGGCTTTATTGTGTTTTATCCATTTCTGACCTGCGTTATTGACACTGTTATTGTCTTGTCTTTTAAAATGTTTTTTTTTTATTTATTTTTTTGTCATACGATTTGTGTCAAAATAAAGTATTCAATCAATCAATCAATCAACTCCTATCCAAGCTCCGGGAGGGTCATCAAAGAGAAGTCGCCTATTCTCAGTCCTTGCCCCACAATGGTGGAATGAACTACCCACCCCAGTTAGGACAGCTGAATCACGTCCAATCTTTCGCCGTCGACTAAAGACTCACTTATTCAACCATTATCTGAATAAAAAAAATTATAAAAAAGAATATCTAACCCTAACTAACCGTACTGTCATGCACTTGTCCTAATAAACTAACCTACACTGTAGCACTCAACACTTTGATGAACATTGTTGCTCAGCTGATAGAGTTGTGCCCTTCCTGATGGCTTGTCGTACAGAACTTGTAAGTCGCTTTGGATAAAAGCGTCAGCTAAATGACTAAATGTAAATGTTATCACCTAGTCTTTGCATAGCATAACAAAGAAAGAGAAGTGCAAGACCAAAATACAAGCCCTGTGGGGGGTTTGCTTGAGCTGGTCTGTGCACACACGAGGGAACATGTATGCGCGTGCACGTGGCGTCCAGGCAGTTCTGATATTACGACTGCACCCCTGCTCATCGCGAACGACTTCGACCATCGGATAGGATTTGGACCCAGCTAATTCTGGGTATAGCTTCTTTTCTTCTCACATTCATACACTGTTACCTGACCCTACCTTGATTTCAGTCGCTCTTTATATTCCCTATTTTCTCCCTTATTCTATGGTTGCTCGAATGCACTAGCTGCTGTATAGTCACACACACAAAATGAGCCGTCCTGACCCTATCTACGGATTTTACTCTACGGCATATCCCCCTAACCATATCCTCTTTGCACATAATCTAGCCCTGTAATCTCCCCCTAATAAACCGGTTGATTTCAATCGTCAGACGTTCACTTTGGACTAAAACCCCATTCCCCGTCTACTACGCAAAACAGTGAGCATTTTTTCCTAGTGCTAGGTTTTAGTGAGTTTTTCCTTACCTTCACGTGGGGTATGTCTGGGAGTGTTCGCATTGCATTAATTTATTTTGCATTTATTTTAAATTTGTTGCACCTTATGGTGTTCTTGTTTTGTTTCTTGACTTATTGTGATGTTTCTTCTTGACTTGTTTAAAGAAGATGTGTCCGGCCCATGGAGACATTAACGTAAGGTTATGTATATAACCTAGTTCTATGAATTATGGTGACGCTCAGCGTCAGTCTGCACGCACTTCACTTCGTGCACGAGCACTGAATAAAAAATTCCACAATGTACCTTTACATCGCAACATTCGTCTGGCCACACCCCTATCCGCTTACCTTCATAAGCAGGTGTGTGGTCACCTACTCGCGTCCTTCCCAAACTTTCACCACAAGGTGAGATCAAGGGCCGCAGTGGCGTCCTGACGCTGAGCGTCACCATAATTCATAGAACTTGGTTATATACATAACCTTACGTTCTATTTCATTATGGCTCCGCTCAGCGTCAGTCTGCACAAGAGGAGCTGAGCGGGAGCCAGAAGCTCGACAAATGTACCCCGCTGAGGCCCCCCACAACCATCAGACCGGGGAGGACCGAGCCCCCCGACCCTCCCTAATGGAGGATACCCTCCCTATTGGAGGACGGGAGAGAGACGAACGGAAGGAACAACCCTCGTTACTGCCCCCAAAATCACGGAGTCAAGAGCAAACTCAACCCCATGGCAAGGCCGTAGCAGCGGAGCGCGAAGGAAGACCCAGACCCACTGAAGGGACTGGATCCCTTGGAAAAAGGGGGCCCGGAGAGGTCAATGACGCCAGGCATCAAGACCCCACCAGGCGGTCACTTAGTGACACCGCCCCCCACATCCCCAGCGTATTCGGACAGGGCCCCTCCAAGAGCGGGCCCTTTCCCCCCATTAGTACACTGCCTGGCACACTGACCCTGCAACACAGGCAGTCAGCATGGCCGTAAAGCATTCAAAAGGTTAACCAACGGAAGCAGGCAGCGCACCGGGGAAACCAGGCAGCAGGCTGTAGACCCGAGCCTGGAGCACTGTGGACGAGACAGGCGCCAAAGGGGTCAACTGAAAACAGCCCCCCCGGCGGAAGGAGCGTATGCTGGCATTGTTGCGCACCATGACAAAGCCTCCATAAAAAAAAACCCACCCAGAGGGGTCGAGGCAGAGAAGGCTGACACGATTGGCAGACGTCATGAACGTGCAGGGGCACACTCAACCGGGTAACCCGGGAGTTGACTCTGCTCCAACACACCAAGGAATCAACCACCCTCTTGGTACCACATATGGTGGTTGTTCCTATAACCCCTCAAGAAAAAAGGGTTATCCCAGGCCTACGGTTTCAACTAAACATTACTTCGGACCGGGCCCGGCGGCTCGGGAAGCACACAGGGTTACCAGAGGAGGTCCAGAAGACCACCCCAACAGCCCCCTCTTCGCCATGCGTGAGAGAGGAGCGAAAGAAGGAGAATCAGCCCCTTATGATAGTGCCAGGTACAACGTGTACCCAACAAAGGGTCTCCATAACGCCTAACCCTGTGACACCCGGGTTGACCCGGCATTTTTCCCCCCGAAAAAAGCACAAGTCCCTCAGGGTACCAGAACAGCAGATCTGCGTCCCCGGCGGACATCGGGTTAACTGACCTGGACCAGCGCGACCAGAACCAGTCCCGTGCCCTAACCACGCCGACATGCCCACTCCAGAAGAGGGGGTAGGTATGCGTGTCGATCTAAAACATGAAAAGAGGGCGCCACCCAGACGGTCCCATTTGTACCGCGCTCAGTGGCCCACACCAAGGGCGTGAGACCCCTCTACCTATGTTCTGATCTATTCCGTTAACATCCCCCAGATATGAACGAGAATTCATTGAGACAACCTAGTAAACTGGCGCTCGGAAGAGACAAAACTCCATCCCAGTTGCCCTATAAAAACACCTTTTTTTTTACTTAATTTTTTAGCGTTTATCGCTTTTCTGGTCAAGCATGACCGACAGAAACAGGTTGAAATGGGATGTAGAGCAGGGGAAGACATTCTGAGAAATGACGGCGGGTCCGGGAATCGAACTCGTGTCCCCCAGATCCGTGACGAGCACGGTTTTCCCAGACGCAGAAATAGCGCCGAGATATGCGGTGAGCTACGGGAGCTCCCTAAAAACACTGTTTTAATAACGAGCAACCAAGGCGTACTAGCCCCCTGCGTGATTCTTAACAAAAACACCCAGAGCCAGCACTATGTACGCGTCGAGACCCAAACACATCAATGGATAGTCTAGCAAGACACCAGACATTGTTCCTCCAAGTCGCCTGGGAGAACGACACGGAGCCGTCGTGCTTCATGTTCTTTCCTCTTTTTATTTAAAAAAGAAAGAAACACAGACTGACATGAATCCCACGTGACGCAGCTGAGGGTATTTTTTTTTAACATTTGTACATCCCGCCACCCTCGCCACAGGGAGGAGACGGAAATCCCCAGAGAGACTTCCCACGCGAGCTGTATAGATTGAAAAGAAATATTGCAACATTGAGCTATGTAACACTTGGGTCAGGGCTCTCCGAGGAGGAGGCACTGAACCAATACACACTCAATAATCGAATTGAATCGAATACACACACAATAGAGCAGAACTCCTTTTTTGAAGTTCTACTCACCTTGACAATCTGAGGAGGAGGCTCTGAACTCTGAGGAGGCTCCCTCACTGGGAAGGAGAGTCCGAACTCACAGAAGGCACTTCTCCCTAAGGAGGAGCTTCGTGAGGAGGAGCTCTGACAACTCCCTGAAACAGATCCATAACATGGACCTGAACAACTCACGGAAATCTTACCAATAGAGACGCGCTCAGAGACGTACTCTATGGCGGGGGAATTTCCGCGGTGCACACGCCCAATCTTCCAGGGCGTGGGACCAGGAAACTCCCCCCCCCCCTTACCCTGTAACGTGCCGAACAGCAACGTGACAGAAACCTTGAACGACAGGTGGTTTTAACCCCTGATGAACAACAGAAAAAGGGGAGGAAAGGATTACCAGTTCACCCCTTATGACCCCTCACACATGATACGATGTAATGACAAATAGAGCATGACACAGTCATAGCATGCTACATGAAGCATCTAACAGCCTCACATAGCTCATGCGCTAACCTGCTACCTGAGTTTTACTAAGGAAAAACACAGAACAGAGAGGGCCCCTTTAAGAGCCCCGGTCCAGACTTACACATGTGCTTCTGTGGGCCAAACCTAACCCAGTTGTAGATCACAACGACACACACAACCCTTCATCACAAAAAAATGGCAAAAGTACACTCTTACTACAGAGGAACGCCGTTTTTCATAACGAGAGAAGACAGAAGTCCTCGATTATGTATTGGCCACAGGCCTTGCTAAGCACACATGATAAGTGACCAAACAACCTTTTCTTTAGGAAAAAATTGTTTCTCAAGCAGAAAGCACAACCCCAGCAATTAAACTGAGGGTTACATCGTATCCCCACAAACACAGTGACACAATATATTGTAACCAAACATGTCTGAGAGGAGGGGGGGAAGCCCCAGGGAAACCGGGGGGGTCACCCCTCCTATCTTACCCTTGATACGACCAAGGCGCACAGGCACCTCTGTTAACACTTTCTTCGCCAGGCTTATGTACATCATTATACCATCCTCTGCCAGCTCTATTTGTCTATGGAGAAGTTCCCCTTCTTTGCAGGGCTATAACTTTTTAAATTGTATTGCTAAATTGACATTACTATGGCCAATTCAACGTCAATTATCTATCGTTCAGGATGTGGGAACGTTCCTACTTTTTCATTCACATATTCATACTAAAATACTAAAGTATAAATATGTTATCGTTTTCAGCATTCTGCAGAACGTGATTTATAGCCCTAAATGCATTATATTGATGATCAAATACAGTTTGATAGCGATCTGCGCGAGATTATCGTTTTCAGCATTCAGCAGAACGTGATTTATAGCCCTAAATGCATTATATTGATGATCAAATACAGTTTGATAGCGATCTGCGCGAGATAAAAAATTTCAAATGGACGTGCTTCTAGAAGTTACTACTTATCATCTGATGTTGACCGGATGGGGAGGGGGGGGTCGTTTATAATTCCGTGGCCAACGTTAGATGATTCATCTAGTGTGGGTGATATGATCATTAGAGCAGTTTGTATCGAACACAGTAAAAAAAAACGCTGAAACTCAACGCAACTTCCTCGTAGCGTTGGGCGATGAGCGTGGAGCAAAAATATTCCTATTATGGGATGTTGAAATATGCGATCCATCTCCAGGTTGTATAATAGTATATACGTCCAAATCATGTTGTTTATCGAGTTATTGGTAACGGATCACTATCCATTGTGTCGCGCTCGAGTCCCGGGACCTATAGCGAGTGATCGGACCGAATTTGGATGAGCACCAGTTTCCGTTTCCGGTTTCCGGTTTGGGCGATCCGCCGATCCGCCACCAGATGGCGCTTTTGAACTGTTGGAGAGTTGAGAGGGGATCAACAGTAGATCTCAAGTCTCCGGGGGAGAAATATGATTGCGATCACAGATTTTTGAAATATTGATCTCAATGACGTGTTACGGCGTCATTGGCAGAATTAGCATGGCGGGGAATGACGAGTTTAGGCGTCCTTGGCGATTAAAGTGTTAATGTGTGAACATGCTGTTCATTGTCATCACAGGCTGAGAAAAAAGATTCATTCCTCAATCACATGTCACTAAGCATAGCTTTACAGGTTAATAACCCTCTTAGTTGTGAGTTCACCCACGGTACAATGTTACATGAACACACATGTTCTCATCATAACCAAACCAGTTCATTTTTACACATGTAAAAAACAACGCCGATTTACTACAGAGAGAAGCTATACCAGTGACAAGACAATTCACACACAACACGCGTCGTATCCTCAATGTATTGCAGCAACACATGTTTTGGAAACATCGTTATTACAAAACATTTAGAAGGGAAGAAAAGAAGAAGTGTTTAAAGTCCGGAGGACTCCTACCTTCACCCTGAACGCAGGCCAAGAGAACAGCAACACTGGTTAACGGGACACCGAGTTGAACCCAGCATCTCCTGCGCCGGTGACAAGGGTATGTCCGCAACGCCACCCAGCCGCCGTTCTCCATGTTGACGAAGTCCTCGCTGGCACTGGCACCCGGGTGTAGGGTCGACTAACATCCTCTGTCAAAGATGACGTCGTAGTCAGAGTGTTTAAGGCATGTTATAGTCACAGAACATTTCAGCAGTGTAGCATTAAGCTAACAGCCGTCCGACTGATAGCAACAAGCTAACGTTTACTACTCTGGTGAACACAACGAGCTAGCGCCGCAGCTAACAGCTGACTGGCTAACAACAGTAAGCCACAACTAGCACACCAGCTAAGCAGCTATCACCTGAACTGTACACAACGACATAACAAGCCACACTTCAGACAGGCCGCTGTCCAAGTCCCTCCCCATCCTAAGAGGGAAAAGAAAAAGAAATGTCAAACACAGTTTTCAACTGTGATTTACCAGACATACAGCGGAGCCAGCACAATTCCCATCCGACTTTGAGCATGGAACTCCCGATAAAGAAGATCCTATGCCCACATTTCCTCGTTAGGGTGTACTTCCACATTTATGTGAAAGATGGGGCCTGCACGGGACAGAGAAGCATCCGCTCGTCCAGAGAATCCCGGGTTTTTCCCAGGTCTTGGTCGTGGCCCACTAGGTTGACCATCATGGGCGTCAGACCAAGATCCTCCGTCCGTTGCTTAAGAAGCCGAGCAGAGGACCCCAGTCCGGAGTCGGCGTTCGTAAAATTGTCAGCTAACCCCCATAGCATAAACAGACAACCAGAGCTCGCAAGCAAAACAATACTCACCCCACCCGGAAGCAAACCGATTTCTCACAACAGCCGGTGCTTCCTACAGTCCAGCTGTATGACCGGAGGGCAACCCCATCCAGCCGTAGCAAGGAGGACTGCAGTCGAGGAGTACATCAGCGGCGCGAGCCCCTAATACGAAAAAGCCGGTGGAGGTCAGAATGATCATCATCTTCCAGACACTCCAGTGACGAAGACAATATCGCTGTATTTTCTCTAAAATAGTGAGAGAGAAAATAAAGATATGATGTCAACGTATCTTCCCGTTCCAACTTTCTTCAGCTAACAACCTCGTCAAGTGTGGGATCTACCGAAGGCACTTCCTTGTGGTGAAAGTGAAGAAGGAGGCGAGTAGGTGACCACACACCTGCTTATGAAGGTAAGCGGATAGGGGTGTGGCCAGACGAATGTTGGGATGTAAAGGTACATTGTGGAATTGTTTATTCAGTGCTCGTGCACAAAGTGAAGTGCGTGCAGACTGACGCTGAGCGGAGCCATAATGAAATAGAACGCGTGTTGTCGGGCCTTACAAATAAATTTGATTTGATTTAAGGCGATATGGTTTCGTCCATTTTCTTCTTTCTTCCGTTTTCTCTCTGTCTTCCTCTGTTTCATGGCCCTCTTTTATAATAGAGCCACGAGTATCTGCGTGATGTCACAGGAAGTGACGCCAAGCAGACGTTTCCCCCAATCAAAGGCTGGTTTAGTTCAATTTGAAAAAAGGGGCTGACTCTTTACCAACCCAGCGGCTTTATTCCGAGTTTATAATCTCAGAATAGATGTACTGTCCAATTGACTTTATATATCTTCTGTTATTCGATTCAATATTTATATTTTCGAATTGAGGTTAACCAGAGAAACACAAACATACCATTTTGACTAGTTTTTTCTTTATGGCAGACGAGAATCACAAGTTTTTTGTCATTAAGACCACCCACATTTTCCTAATAATTAATGCTTTAACTTGAATTTATAACTCTTCTAAACAGTTATTAATCATACCACTGTATGTACTGGCAATATAGTTTAAAAGTTGCTTAATTTCAAAACCCTGTGATTCTGATCGTAATCATCAGTGATGGGCAAGCTACTTGGAAAATGTAGCAAGCTACACTACAAGTTACTCTCGATTAAATATAGCTCAACTACAATGGAAGCTATCCCCAGAGAAATGTAGCAAGCTACACTACAAGAACATGGCAAAAATAGCTAGCTACATCGGCACTACTTTTTTTTTTTTTTTACTTCGTGACCAAGTTTCCACCAAACAAATAGGCAGGAAAAAAATTCTCAGTTTGATTGTTTATTATAAAACTGAAACAAGCCCTCGGTCTGGCTTTTTGTGTCATCCTTTTAACATGAACTTGTATTACACACTTCTTCAATATCTGAATTGTTTTACTTCATTTTACTAGTATTATGCTACCATGTATATACTACTACTGTAACTGAGGGGTTACAAAACCCTGACTGTATTAAAGATTGTGATAGATTAAACCACTGCTAGTTATGTACTTTAATTACTGGCCAGACAGTACATCAAATATAGATGGTGAACACCCACAAGAACACGGCATTGACAAAGAAATAGTATTTGAGGGTAATTTATTATTATTAGGCAACATTAGGTTACAGAATGAGAATTAGGGTCGCGCTTGTATGGCGAAGAATATGCGTAAAGTCAGTCAATAGCATGAGTCACTAAGAATAGCAGGAATCCTACGATGGGTCTAAGTTGACACCACCTGTCGTATAGTAGCAACTAGATAGGGCAACACTGGTACCGCCTGGAGACAATGGGTTCCCTCCGGGGGTGTAAGGCCTGGAGGGTAGAGGAATGTTCGGGTACTCCGTCTGATTCAATGAGGAATAAAGAGACTCCAGGTACAGGAGTCGGTCCTTGTAAACTCCCTTGATCAGCAGCAAAGTAATAATTGTAATCCAAATGCTAGATAGCATTGATGACAGCTAGCCAGCCTCCGTCCACGAGGCCGGCCCGAGTTGTAATCCTCACGAGGTTGAATCCCAAACGACAGTGGAAATCAACGATGCTCTTCTCCGGGTACCACGTTCCAAATCAATATAATCCAACCAGTAATGGTTCTGCAATCGCCGACGCCGATTCTCCTGTGTACATGTCCAACGGTTCTCCGCCTAGGACTCCTCGGGTGTGGGCGACGTATTTAGGCCACACACCATGGCTAAGTACACTAGCTAAAGACACGACGAACCGCTGGGTAATGCTACACGCGACCGAACTGTGGCCGCACGATATACAATAATGAACGACTATTTACTTCACATTAGATTAGGTCGAACTCGACGTTACTGCATTAAACTCTGACACTTTTACTATTCTACTCGCACGTGGTTCTCAATGCTCTGTTAGACGCAAGGTTGCTCACTTCACTGCACGTTGACTCGTGATGAAGGTGGGTAAGGTACTGAACGTTCTCTAACGGTGTGCGCACCTTGCGCTGTATTTATCTGAATATCTAGTCCCAAACCGCAGTCTTTGTCTGGTATCAATACGCTGACTCCGGGCATGTTCTGACATGCCTGAACTTGTCTTTGAACCTGCCGTTGGGGGCTTGCGCGCTGGCGCCTGGGGGCGCTGTCCAATAGGGGAGCGAATATTACTCTGGTTTGAACGCAGGTAAAGGGATATTCCGTGTATATATATAAATAATATACAAAGTATATCAAACAATAAAGGTAGATTCTCAGTTTAATCTGGCCCTTCACAACAGCCGCCTCCTAATTAGTCCGCACCTAATTAGTTAAAGGAGACAGATTAATAGTCCAGTCAACTGCTCAATGTCTGTTGTGGGGAGTAGGGCAATCTACAAAGTCAGTGGGTCATGATCGTCATCAGGGGAGTCAGGGAGCCTCGGCAACTCTATCAGCCTCGCCACGGGTCGGGTGTGGCAGTGAGGCAGGTCGGCCATCCTGGGTATACTGGGCTGTGCTCGCCACTTGCGACAGTCTAGACAGGTCCGCTGGAAGCGTCGTACTGCTTCTCTTCCTTGCAGTATCCAATAGCGACGTCGGATCTCAGCGAAGACTCTCTCTGCCCCAGCGTGGTGCACATCCTCGTCGTATTTCTTTATGAAGAGCTCAGTGACCTTGTGTCGGCTGTTGAGGACTATAGGAAACTTGACGTCATCCGTTAAGTCCGGGGCCCGTCTCAGACGACCACCCACCCTGATGAGGCCATGGGTGTCGCGCTCGGGGGCCAAGTGGAGCAGTCTGCTGTCTGACGGGATTGGCTTTGTTCCCTGCAGGCAGTCTAGCTCGTCGGGGAACGAGTCTCTTTGGGCTCGCTGTAGCAGAAGGAGTTCTGCCTCTGCGTAGTTCGATGCGTCAATGTCGGTAGTGGGGGGAACCTCAGGGTGGTTCCACAGGAATGTCTTTAGCTGCGCACTCTCAAAGGTGAGGCAGTCGTCTATGTTAGGGTCAGTGGGGACTGGGGTGTGCGTCAACCCACAGAACATAGATTTCTTGATCTCTGCCTCCTCTTGACTAGCCTCCCGAGGGGTGGGGGTAGGCCACTCTTCCTCCGGGAGCTTGAGGAACTCAGGACCGTCACTGTAGATATTGTGACGTGTGAGGTCATCTAGGGACATCCCCCGTGTGATGACATCGGCTGGGTTCTGTTTCGTGTCCACGTACCTCCAGCACGCTGATCCTACCAGGTCTTGAATCTCTGTGATTCTGACTCCCACGAAGACCTTGTATCTACAAGAATCGGACTGGATCCATGTGAGTACGGTCATGGAGTCTGACCACAAGATTGTTCTTTGCACCGGGATGGTGAGTTCACGTTGGATTAACGTGGCGAGTTGCGCGCCTACCAGAGCTGCGCAGAGCTCTAGGCGCGGGATCGATTGTTGCTTGCGGGGGGCTATCCTTGAGCGAGCCAGGATGAAGGCTGTGTGTATTTCTCCTCCCTCCTCTCGGGCCCGCAAGTAAGCCACCGAGCCGTAGGCCACTTCCGAGGCGTCGCTGAAGACGTGCAGGTCCATCTGGCACGTCTCCAGCCGCACTGTGGGTGGGAAGTAGCTCCGGCGTATGTTCACATTTTGGAGCGAGCTGAGTTCTCTCTCCCACTCTCTCCAGGTGGAAGCTAGGTGGTCGGGTATGGGGTCGTCCCAGCCCTGTTCCTTGTCCCACAGCTCTCGTACAATCATTTTCGCCCGAGTGGTGTAAGGTAGGATACACCCCAGCGGGTCGTATTGACTTGCGAGTGTTCTGTATACGCTCCGTCTGGTGGTCGGTAGCGGGGTTGACCTTCCCTGCTCCGTGGTCAGGGGTGTGTATTTGTAATGGAGCGAGTCTGTTTTGAAGCGCCAGACTAGGCCCAATGTCATTTCCTGTGCTTCACCTGGGGTGGTCGCCATCCAGGTCTCGCTGCTTGCTGCCTTTGTCTCTGGGGAGAGGCTGCGAAGTACTTGAGGGTCACTGCTGGCCCACTGCCGGAGATCAAAGCCGCCTTTGATCAGTGAGGCGCGGAGCTTGAGCAGGAGGGCTTCGGCTTCTTCTGGCGTCGAGACGCTTTGCAGACAGTTGTCCACGTAGAAACTCCTCTCTACACTTTGTCTGACCTCCTCGTCAGCTTCAGGGTCTTCTGTCACATGTTTTTGCAGTGCGAACGTAGCACAGCATGGGCTGCATGTGGTTCCGAAGGGGAGGACATCCCATTGGTAGATGGATGGTTGCTCATCTTTGATCCTCTCTCTCCATAAGAACCGCAGCAAGGGCTTGTCCTCCTCCACTAGTCGCACCTGCAGGAACATCCCTTTGATGTCACCGCTGATGGCCACCTTGTCTTGGCGGAAACGTAGTAGTACGCCGAGGAGAGAGGGGCCGAGTGTCGGGCCGGGCAAGAGTTCTTTATTCATATTCTGTAGTCCGATCTGGTAGCTGCAGTTGAATACAATGCGATCCTTGCCGTTGTGGTGGACCTTGTGGTGGGGCACGTACCAGGATTCAATCGTCTGGTCGGCCTCTTGAATGTCAATTTTCTTTATGTGTCCCGCTGTGATCAGCTTGTCGATCTCAGCGCGGTACACAGTGGCTTGAGTGGGGTCTTTGGCTAGACGCCGCTCGGTGTTTAGTAGATATCGCTCTGTCGCTTCTTTTGAGGCGTGGAGGGTGGGCATACCCTCTCGCCTCAAGAGTGGAGTTGCGTATCTCATCACTCCGTTGACCTCGACTCTCTTTGTCTTCTGCTCGAGGAGGGCTATGGCATAAGTGTCTTCCTTTGAGCGAACGAGTTTCTTTTCATTCTTAAAGGGCATCGCGTCTAATGTCCATAGCCTCTCGACGTGTTGCAAGAGGGTGGTGTCTTCTTCGTTTATCCTCGTGTAGAGACAGCAAGTGGCTGTCGGTCGGTTGGAAGACCCGGAGAGGGGGCCTTGTAGTGTCCAACCCAGGCGGGTCTCGACCGCTGCTGGACAGCCTCTGGGCCCGATGTGGACCCGGTCCGTTGGGACGATGAGGTGTGCGTGGTCGGATCCTATGAGCAGGGTCGGGGTGGCGTCGTCGATGAGCGGTATAGGTAGTTGACGTAGGTGCACGTATTTCTCCATCAGCTTTGGGATGGGGTAGGTGTACTGTGACAGGCCTATGTCGTGGCTGGTGAAGGCGTTAGTGATGCTATACTGCTTCTCGGGCTGCCCAACCGCTGCTATCGTGAAGGAGACATTTTCACCCTTTATGGTCTTCAGGTCTCTTCTAATGGTACGGATTGTCATTGTTTCTTCGCTCCCCCGCAGACCCAGCCGGGCTGCGGCGGATGCGAGGAGGAGAGTCTTTTCTGACCCATCGTCTAGGACAGCGTAAGTGTCCATGACCTTGTCCTCGTAGCTTAAGATCACTCGGACCACCTTCAAGAGCACTCGGGAGCTCCCGCTCTTCGCAGGGTCTATGTACATGACGTTCACTCTCGAGCTGCTTGGGGGTACGGGTTTCTTCTTGTTGCTGTCGTGTAGGACCTCCAAGTGGGCGCCGTCGCACTTGCTGCATCTTTTCTTTAGGCGGCACTCAGCTGCCATATGGCTGCGCGCGCAGCGGAAGCAGCGGCGGTTGGCTTTGATCCACTGACTCACCTCGTCAGCGGTCAGCTTCTTGAAGGTGTCACATTGAGACAGCCAATGTTCCTTTTCACAGTACTGGCATACAATCTTCCACTTCCCCTTGGTCTCGGGGGTGCTGTGGTTCTTGTGCTGCGGCACTGACTCGGCCTGGTGCATAACTGTCACTGACCGGCGGTTATCGTTGGACCTCCGAGGTCCATCTCTTGGGCTAGATCCACTCCACACGAATGTGTCCAGTCGTAGGCTACTAACTTCCCTTGCGAGGAAAGCGGCCAGGTCTAGGAGGGATGGCTCTGGGCCATTGGGATCACGGTGGTCTCTCTGCCGCCGAAAGTGCTCTTGGCGGGCTGGAGGGAGCTTCTCCAGTATTCGCTCCACATTAGAATTTGCATACAGTTCATATCTCCCCTTCTCCTTTTGGGACCCCAGCATCCCCACAAGGGATTGTACCTTGATAGAGAGGTCATCCAGTGCTCTATTGTCTTTGGCTGGGGGGAGACGGTCGATATCCCGTATTTCTTGGATCACGTAATCCCATATGCGTCCATAACGCTGGTCGAGGGCCACCAGAGCCGCGGAGTATGGGGTGCTTGAGTTGGAATATGCCAGCGCTATGTTATGCGCTCTGGGCACCTTGAGATGCTTGAGGAGGATGGCATATTTGTACGACTCGTCGGGGACATCGGACATCATAGTCTCCAAACACATGCGTAATTCCGTGTACTGTGCTCTGTCCTCGCGCGTAAAGTCTGGGAACGTCGGTGTGCCAAGGTACGATGCCATGGATGGCTGGTACATTGGTGAGCGTAGGGGAAGAGGCCTCCTGGGCGAGTCTCCCCGTACGTGTGGTCGTGGGTTAGTACTTGGTGGGTGCCAGAGGCCGGGTCCCCAGGTGCTGTTCCTCGGTGCTGACTGTACGTCAAACTCACCCGTGAGTTGGGTCGGGGGTTTGTAGTGCAGTGACTCGGGGCTGAAGTCGGGGCTGTACTGGGCCTCCTGGTCCAGAGTACGTTCGTGCTGGTGGGCTTGATATTCCTCCTCTTCCTCTTCTAGGTTCTGGAGTCTTCTAGTTAGTCTCTCGGCGACGTAGGCCGGTTCTTCCCGTTGGCTGGGTCTCGTATGGACCGGTCGGGGAGGGGGCTCGGAGACGTAGACAGGTTCCTCCTGTTGGCCGGGTCCCGGGTCGCTTTGTCGGGTAGGGGAAGGTGCCCTAGACCCTTGTCGTGATGATCTCCGGGAGCTCCGTGCGGAGAGAGGGGGTGTCGCCCTGGCGATCAATTGTTCTATCATCTGCGCCTGCAGCCGGTCGCGCTCTGCTTCGCGCTGCGCATTGACGGCATCGCGCTGTGCATTGGCGCGGTCTCGTTCGATGTTCTCTTCCGTCTGAAGGCGCCTCTCCTCCAGTCTTATGCGGTCGTCCTCACTCCTTTGTTGCGCCTGGAGGCGCTCTCGTTCAGTTGCAGAGTGTTCGCGCTCACTAAGGGCTTGCGCTTGGAGTTGCGCGTGAAGGCGCTCTCGTTCCGCTGCAGAGTGTTCGCGCTCGCTTAATTGTTGCGCCTGGAGGCGCTCTCGTTGTTCGCGCTCGCTCATCTGTTGAGCCTGGAGGTGCTCTCGTTCCACGGCAGAGTGTTCGCGCTCACTTAATTGTTGTGCCCGGAGGCGCTCTCGTTCCACGGCAGAGTGTTCGCGCTCACTTAATTGTTGCGCCCGGAGGCGCTCTCGTTCCGCGGCAGAGTGTTCGCGCTCACTAAGGGCTTGCGCTTGGAGTTGCGCGTGGAGGCGCTCTCTTTCCGTGGCAGAGTGTTCGCGCTCACTAAGCGTCTTTGCTTGAAGCCGGTCGCGCTCACCCTGGAGTCGGTCTCTTTCGGTTGAGGCTGTCAGCGTGGCGATCAAGGCTTGCGCCAGTCTCTGGTCCGCCTCGCTAGGGGATGACACTGACGGAGGTGATCGGGTGCTGACAGGGCTTGTTGGAGATCTGTTCTCCTGGCGCGCTCCGAGGTCTATCTCCTGGGCGCGGTTCTCTTCTCTTGGTTGTGTGTCGGGTTCTATCCCTGGAGCGCTTTCTTTATCCTGGAGCGCTCCGGGGTCTATCCCGGTGACGCTGTCTGGAGGTATAGTCACGTCATGTCCCACTTGGTCCCCCCCGTGAGCTAAGTCAGTTTCGTTTGAACCCACTGGGGTCTCTACTGGCAGGGTCGCCAAGTCGATAGGATTGGACATGCTTAAACTATCCGATTTATCCGTATTTAACGTCTGTTTAGATAAGCTAGGGCAGGGATCGGCAATATGCGGCCCGCGGGCCAGCAATAATTTCTGGCCCGTCAGATTATTTTGAGAATATGATATTTATTTGACGCACGGGAAATATTCACTCGGGACGCCAAGGTGTCTTTTATTGTGAAGCTGTATCTATCTACCGGCAGTCATCAAAAGCATGTCTGTCACTATAGCCAATTGAAATGCTAGAAATGGTCAGGTGGACTGGGAGAACCAATGGAATAGTCCCACCGGGCCCTGTGTCTATTTCCCTAACGCACTTTCACTTCCGCGTTCGAGATGCGACTCGCGAGCGAGTTGAAGAAAACAAAACAAACATCTTTGGATAGATTCTTTGCAACGGGGAAATATAACGCTTCTTTTAATAAACAGGAGCCATACTTAAAATACGGTTTATCGTAACAGGTCGGTGATTCTTGCGTGCCGAGCCGACGTCCTCTCTGCATAATATGTGGCGACAACAACAACAACAACAACAACGAGGCAAGTTGGCAGATAAAGTAGCTGCATTCAACGCCAATCTAGAATTGGAGGGCGGCGAGTGGATATGACATGTTTCAAACATTAGCAGGGATTTTGGAGGACTTAACAACAAACAAGAAGGTATGGTGAGTCGTGTTTTCATGCATTCTGATCTGTTCATCACCCGCCGGTGTTCTGCAAAATTCTACTCTTCCTCGAATTCTGCTGCCAGCACTCCTGCGCGCAGAACACCGGCGCCGCGGTGATCTGCAACAGCTGAGAGCTGTTCATGAATGAATGGATGAGTGAGAACTTTGTTTGGCGGATTGCAGAGTGGGTGCAGTGCAGTGCGGCGCAGTGCACACGGTTGTTGGGGGGATGCAGACCAGAGAAAAACGTTTGTCTTTTTTCAATATCAGTATATTAAATTAGCCATTGTTTTTGATCCTGGCCCGCGAAGCAACGGCTTGGGGAAAATCTGGCCCGCGGCAAAACCTAATTGGCGACCCCTGAGCTAGGGGGTAGAACGAAAGCGAATTCCTCCAGATATGGAGGTAGCTGACGTTTGCGCTGCGGGCGTTCTAGCTTAGGGGAGCCGCTTGGAGAGTGTTCACCGCTAGCCATGTCAATATTAATATTATATTAAATATTACACTGATACCCTCCGGCTCGAAGGACCAATTGTAACTGAGGGGTTACAAAACCCTGACTGTAGTAAAGATTGTGATAGATTAAACCACTGCTAGTTATGTACTTTAATTACTGGCCAGACAGTACATCAAATATAGATGGTGAACACCCACAAGAACACGGCATTGACAAAGAAATAGTATTTGAGGGTAATTTATTATTATTAGGCAACATTAGGTTACAGAATGAGAATTAGGGTCGCGCTTGTATGGCGAAGAATATGCGTAAAGTCAGTCAATAGCATGAGTCACTAAGAATAGCAGGAATCCTACGATGGGTCTAAGTTGACACCACCTGTCGTATAGTAGCAACTAGATAGGGCAACACTGGTACCGCCTGGAGACAATGGGTTCCCTCCGGGGGTGTAAGGCCTGGAGGGTAGAGGAATGTTCGGGTACTCTGTCTGATTCAATGAGGAATAAAGAGACTCCAGGTACAGGAGTCGGTCCTTGTAAACTCCCTTGATCAGCAGCAAAGTAATAATTGTAATCCAAATGCTAGATAGCATTGATGACAGCTAGCCAGCCTACGTCCACGAGGCCGGCCCGAGTTGTAATCCTCACAAGGTTGAATCCCAAACGACAGTGGAAATCAACGATGCTCTTCTCCGGGTACCACGTTCCAAATCAATATAATCCAACCAGTAATGGTTCTGCAATCGCCGACGCCGATTCTCCTGTGTACATGTCCAACGGTTCTCCGCCTAGGACTCCTCGGGTGTGGGCGACGTATTTAGGCCACACACCCTGGCTAAGTACACTAGCTAAAGACACGACGAACCGCTGGGTAATGCTACACGCGAACGAACTGTGGCCGCACGATATACAATAATGAACGACTATTTACTTCACATTAGATTAGGTCGAACTCGACGTTACTGCATTAAACTCTGACACTTTTACTATTGTACTCGCACGTGGTTCTCAATGCTCTGTTAGACGCAAGGTTGCTCACTTCACTGCACGTTGACTCGTGATGAAGGTGGGTAAGGTACTGAACGTTCTCTAACGGTGTGCGCACCTTGCGCTGTATTTATACTTAAGTGAATATCTAGTCCCAAACCGCAGTCTTTGTCTGGTATCAATACGCTGACTCCGGGCATGTTCTGACATGCCTGAACTTGTCTTTGAACCTGCCGTTGGGGGCTTGCGCGCTGGCGCCTGGGGGCGCTGTCCAATAGGGGAGCGAATATTACTCTGGTTTGAACGCAGGTAAAGGGATATTCCGTGTATATATATAAATAATATACAAAGTATATCAAACAATAAAGGTAGATTCTCAGTTTAATCTGGCCCTTCACAACAACTACCAACTATGCTAATATGTCTATACTACTACAGTATGTACTCAGAGTATAACACTCAAGCTTGACACTGACAAACAATACTACTTATCCTTGGCTGCTAGATATGTACCACTCCTACTGACTTGTTGTACACAATTTGTAAGTTGCTTTGAATGAAAGTGTCAGCTAAATGACCAAATGTATTTAAATATGTAACTCACAAAGCATTCCATGGCCCCAAAATCATGTGGGGACCCCCCCTGGGGGTCCTGTCCCACAGGTTGAGAACCACTGCTTTTCCCTCTTTTTTTCTTTTCTCAACCCCAATAATATTGTTCATTTTCTGCCTACAGTGAAACATCATGATAGCAGCTATCTTAGTTAAAGCTGTTGACAAAGTGTACTGACTTGTGTGCAGATTTTCATCAGCTCACCTGAATGTGTCCTCAAGTTAGTGCTGGACGTGTTGAGAGAGCAGCATATGTTTTAGCCGTTTTTTCAGTCAAACTCATAAATGTGTCCCAGATAGGGCCACGGAGAGTCATTGTTGTTATTGACATCATCATCTTCATCAATGCCATCGAACCCCTCTGCCATTTCGCGCAGACTGGTTCATGTAATCCGTTAAATTGCATTCATTCAATACGTCTGTGTTTTGATTTTCACGTCCTGCTTTGCGGCTGGAGTCCCGCCCTATCCTGCCTCTGATTGGCCTACCCGTAATGTTTTGGCCTACCATACCCAATCGTGAGTCGTCACTCATATCTAAACAAACCAACCAATCATAGTGGGTTTTTTACGGGGAGTTTTTTTTCTCCTCGCAGATCTTCTAGTCTAGACTGTTTCTCCCGAAAGTAGCGTGTAACGTTTCTCGTCGCTACGTTACTACTTCGTTCTATAAATAGCTCCGCTACAGAGATCGCTACCCTGGTTAAAAAGTAGCAAGCTACCAGCACGCTACTGAGAATTGTAGTTAAGCTATGTAGCGTCGCTACTTGTAGCTAGCTACTGCCCATCACTGGTAATCATAAAATGTTTTATATCATTGCATTCAGTATAATTAGCCCATCATAACAGGAATACTTAACTAATTCCGTGCCAACCACGAGTAAAGTCGGGTTAACTAGCCAACCGTTCCATGCCAATCACGAGTATACTCAGGTTTTAATCGTTATTTTTTTTTAGCGATATCCATTCATTTTCATCCATCCAACCTGATTTTATCATTGGGAATGGGTCTGAGCTCGCAAAAGTGCAAATACCGCCACCTATCGTCTCCTGGATGGTATTGCACATAATTGGATTGGCTGGGAATGTGCATCGAAAAAATAACTCCGGTCCGGGTTTTGCTTCTCGAGCAAGCAGTATCGTGTTACCACATTGACTGAGGACACTCAGACCAGTGTAGATTATGTGTTTTGGACTATAACGTTGGATCAATAAACGCGATCGATATTTGGAATGGCGATCAGGAATTGGATTCATCTTTTTGCAGAACATCTGATGTGAGGTAAGGAATTTATATTACGAATCTTGGGTTAATCAGATGTTCCTATCACCGCCATTGGAGCGTGTGTGTGTGACGTTAGCGCTGAGCAAGGCAGGGGTTCCCAAACTTTTCAGGCCGGGGCCCAGAAAATAAGGCGTCAGAGAGCCGCGGCACAATGCACATCGTCTGGCTTTTTTTTTCTTTTTTTTTTGCCAGGCGACCGATTTTTTAAGCCAAATATCACTTCAATCCTATTAAGTTAGTTCAAGTTAGTTATTCATTTATATGTGCTATTTATGAGAGGGCTAACTTGTTGCAAAATAATAATATAATAATAATAATTCAGCGTTTTATGTGCATAATCTGTTATTTAGTTTGAAATGTTCGTTGAAATAAGTAGATTTTTCGTTTTTGTTTATTTATTAAGTTAATATAAAACCATATAGTCACATTTTAGAATACAATAGAAAATAATTTTAGAATACAACTAGAAACACTGTCCTGGCCTGCTTCTAAGTTCAGTGGCCTTAAAAAAAAAAAAAAAAAAATAGTCCCTCCTCCGGCAGCTGTTGGCAACGTTAGGTTATGACTATAACCAAGTTCTGTTAGTTAGGGGCGATGCTTGGCATCACTACTGCACTATCTCGCGTACGTGCACGCGTACTGAATAAACCACAAATGTACCTCTAATACCAGTATTAGTCTGACCACACCCCTCATCAGCTTACCTTCATAAGCAGGTGTGTGGTCACCTGCTCTCCTCCTTCCCAAGCTTTCACCACAAGGTGAGGACAAGGGCTGCAGCGGTCGTCTGATGCCAAGCATCGCCCCTAACTAACAGAACTTGGTTATAGTCATAACCTAACGTTCTGTATCGTTAGTGGCTTAGCTTGGCATCACTACTGCACAAGGGAGGCCAAGCGGAGCCACTTGGCTGACAAATACACCCCGCTGACAGCCCCCCAAAACCATCAGAACAGGGAGGGCCGAGCCCCCCCGACCCCCCCTAATGGAGGGTAGCCCCCCTATTAGGGACGTCACGGGAGGGCGACGGACCCGACCGTGCGAAGAGGCACTCAAGCAACTCAACGCACAGGGTGAGCAGACCGTGGCTTGACCCCACGACTACACACACGCACAACCCGCATGCCACCCGGGAACGAACGGAGGAACAACCTCGTTACTGCCCCCAGAATCACGGGGTCAAGGGCAAACCCAACCCCGTGGCAAGGCCGTAGCAGCGGAGCACGAAGGAAGACCCAGACCCACCAAAAGGACTGGACTCCCTAGAATGGGGGCCCGGAGAAGTCCATGATGCCAGCATCAAGACCCCCCCCCCACATCGCCAGCGTATTCGGACAAAGGCCCCTCAGTTACTGCACCTGGTATTCCCAGGCGGAACCAACCAGGCCAGAACCTGCCCAGCTTCCGAGATCGGACGAGATCGGGCGTGTTCAGGTCGGTATGGCCGTAAGCTGAGCGGGCCCCGTCCCCCCAATAGTACACCGCCTGGCACACTGACCCTGCAGAACAGGCAGGCAGCATGGCCGTAAGCACACAAAAAGGTTAACCAACGGAAGCAGGCAGCGCACCGGGGAAAAACCAGGCAACAGGCTGTTAACCCTAGCCTGGAGACTGCGGACGAGACAGGCGCCAGAGGGGACAGCTGAACACAGCCGCCCCGGCGGAAGGAGCGTAAGCTGGCGGTGTTGCATGACCAAGCCTCCATTTAACAACCCCCCCCAGAGGGGTCGAGGCAGAGAAGGCTGACACGATTGGCAGACGTCATGAACGTGCAGGGGCACCCTCAAACGGTGAACCCGGGAGTTGACACTGCTCCAACACACCAGGGAATCAACCACCTCGGTGTTACCCAATGCGGTGGTTGTTCCTATAACCCCTCAAGAAAAAACTCCAAAACACACCTGCGGGTATACACCGGCTATACCGCAGTACAAGTGTTTCAGTTTCCAAAAAGGGTTAACCCAGGCCTACGGGTCGCAAACATCACTCCGGACCGGGCCTGGCGGTACGGGAAGCACAGGGTCACCAGAGGAGGTCAAAAAACCACCCCCACAGGCCCCTCTTCGCCATGCGTGAGAGAGGAGCGAAAAATAATGGAGAACCAGCCCCTAAGCACACCGTACCTGGTATTCCCCGGCGGTCTCCCAACCAAGTACTAACCAGGACCAACCCGTGTAGCGGCCGAGATCCGACGAGATCGAGCGCGTACAGAATGGCATGGCTGTAAGCCATGACGACAGTGCTGAGTAAAAACATACCCAACCAGGGTCTCCATAGCGCTTAACCCTGTGACACCCGGACCGACCTGGCATTTTTCCCCCTGAAAAAAGCCCAAGTCCCTCAGGGTACCAGAACAGCAGATCTGCATCCCCGGCGGACAACGGGTTCAACTGATCTGGACCAGCGTGACCAGAACCAGTCCCGTGCCCTAACCACGCCGACATGCCTACTCCAGGAGAAGGGCAGATATGCGTGTTGATCTTAACATGAAAAGAAGGCGCCACCCAGACGTTCGGACGAACCGCGCCTGGTGGCCCACCCCAAGGGCGTGAGACCCCACTACATATGTTCAGATCCATCCCGTCATCATCCCCCAGACATGAACGAGAATCCGTCGACAACCCACCCAGGTCATGGGATGTGGTCGTCGGAAGAGGAAAAACCCCCATCTCAGTTGCTTTATAAAAACGCTGTTTCAACCACAAGCAACCAAGGCGTGCCAGTCAATCGCCTGTTTACAGCGAGCTAGCACTATACGTGCGTCGGGACACACCCCCATCAATGAACAGGCTATTTAGACCTGTCATTGAATCCCCAAGGCGCCCAGGGGAACGACAAGAGGGGTGTGACACTCCCTAACTCCAACACTTCTGGAATAGAAAGAAGGAAGCATCAACAGTATGTATCCCAGTCTACACAGCCGGGGTAAAAAATGTTCACATTTTTACATCCCACCACCCTCCCATAGGAAAGAGACGGGGATCCCCAGAGAGACTTCCCACGCGAGCTGTACAGATTGAAAAGAATATATTGCACCTTGAGCCATGTAAAAAACTGGTTTTAGGGCCTCCGGGGAAGAGGCACTGAACCCATACACACTCAATAAACGAATTGAATCGAATATACATACAATAGAAAAGGACCCTTCTAGAGGGTCCACTCACTTTGACAATCTGAGGAGGAAGGCTCTGTACTCTGATGGAGGCTTCCTCACATGGAAGAAGGAGTCCGAACTCACAGAAGGCCTGAATAGGCGCTTGGTGAGGAGGAGCCCTGACCACCCCCCCTGAAAACAGATCCATCACATGGACCTGAACAGCACACGGAAGTCCTACCAACAGAGACGCGCACGGTGACGTACTCTATGGCGGGGGAATTCCTGCGGTGCACACGCCCAATATACCAGGCCGTGGGACCAGGAACTCCCCCCCCCCCCCCCCCCCCCCCCCCCCGTAACGTGCCGAACCGCCACGTGACGGGAACCTTGAAGGACAGGGGGTGTACCCCTGACCGACAGAACAATGGGGAGAGGAAAGGTTACCAGTTCACCCCTTTACGACCCCACACCCATGATACGACGTAACGACAAAAAGAGAATATGACACAGTCATAGTCAGCTCTATGAAGCGTTTCACAGCTCCACACAGCGCATGAGCTAACCTGCTATCTGATTTTTACTAAGGAAAAACACAGAATAGAGAGGGCTCTAAGAACCCCGGTCCAACATACACATGTGCTTCTGTGGCCAGTACAACCCAGTTGTAGGTCACATGACACACACAACCCATCATCACCTACAAAAAATGGCAAAAACACTCAACAGAGGAACGCCGTTTTTTTCACAATGAGAGAATACATCATTCTTGATTAGTATCGACCACAGGCCTTGCTAAGCACACATGACAGCAACCAAACCAATTTCCCTTTAGGAAATAAGTTTCTCCAGCAGATTTAGCACAACCTCAGCAATCAAGCTAAGAGTTACATCGTATCCCTACCACACAAAAGACACAATTAATGCACAACATGTCTGATAGGAGGTGATAAAGTCCCCAGGGAACCGGGGGGGAAAACACAATCCTCCTATTTTACCCTCAATACGGCCAGTTAAAACAGGAAAACCTGTTAATGTGTGAACTCACTGTTCATTGTCATTACAGTCTGAGAAAGAACATTCTTTTACTCACTTGTCACCAAGCATAGCTTCATAGGTTAGTTGCCTTAGTAGTGAGTACACGGTACACATAAACACCATGATGTTTCTCACACAACAACCAGATCAATACATCACGATCTGCACGGAGAAGCTAACTGCCAGTGACAAAAACAGCTCACACATAACCCGCAACGTATCCCAAATGCATTGCAACAACACACGTTTTGGGAAAAAACACCGTTATTCACAATACATTTAGCAAAGTAAAACCAGAAAACGTGTTATGAGGTCTGGCCAACCCCGTACCTACCCGGAACGCAGATCAGCGAAGTGCAGTCACAAGACACGTAGAACACAGCCGTCCTGTGTTGTTCGATCCGGGCAGCGTCGCCGCTCCAACCAGTCGCTACAGTCCTCTTTGTTGACGCAATCCCCGTCCAGGTTCAGGGCAGGGTCGACGAACATCCCCTGTCAAAGATGACGTCGTGGTCAAGAGTGTAAAACATGTTAAAATCAAAGCACATTCAACAGAATAGCATCAAGCTAACGGCTGCTCCAACCGTTCGGGTGCTATTGCTTCCGCTCGCGAGACGCCGATCTAACGACGCACGCGATCAGAAGCGAGCTCCCGGCGGCGCGCGAGAAGCTAAGCTACCCCGCGCCAGGCCACTGACCGGCTAACCGTAAGCTATGAACATGTAAACAATGACATAACACTCACCCAGACAGGCCGCCGTTCTGAACCTCCTCACTTTTTAAGAGAAAAGAGAAAACAAGACGTCAACACCGCTTCACAACGGTGACATTACCACGTCCGGCGGAATCAGCACAGTACCAACTGGCCTGTATAGCTGACTTTGAACATGAATCTGCCGCTATCGCACATTACATGCACATATCCCCTTGTGAAGGAATACTCTCATTTGGATATGAAAGATGGGGTCTTAACACGGTGACAGAGAGAATCCACTCGTCCAGAACACACAGGGATCACCAGTGTTAATGGTCGCGGCCCACTAGTTAAAACTATAATGGTCTTCAGACCAAGGTCTTCTGTCGCCTAGGAGGCTGAACAAAGGACCCTAGCCTGGGGCCGGTTTCCATAAACTTTGTCAAGTAGCCCCCATAGCACTAACAGACAAGTGGAGCCCGCCAGCAAACACTACTCACCCAACCTGGAACGCACCGCTCCTCACAACAGCGGCATGTCCGACAGTTCAGCTGTGGCCTGACAGGTTTCACCCCAACAAACACAGCAAGGAACTGCAGTTGAGAAGCATGCAGCGGCGTGCTCCCAATACGAAAACCGGTGGAGGGTTTTTAGAATGATCATCATCTTCTAGACACTCCAGTACGAAGACAATATCGCCGTATTTTCTCGAAAATAGTGAGAGAGAAAATAAAGATATGATGTCAACGTATCCTTGTTTCCCAAGCTGTTCCTAATCCAATTTCTTCCATCATGGTGTCAAGTGTGGGGATCTACCGAGGCACTTCTTCCTTGTGGTGAAAGCGAGAAGGAGGAGAGCAGGTGACCACACACCTGCTTATGAAGGTAAGCTGATGAGGGGTGTGGTCAGACTAATACTGGTATTAGAGGTACATTTGTGGTTTATTCAGTACGCGTGCACGTACGCGAGATAGTGCAGTAGTGATGCCAAGCTAAGCCACTAACGATACAGAACATCTGTTTTCACAAGGGAAGTTTAGCAGATAACATGGACGTGTTATCTACTCACTCCATTGTTCCTCTTTTTCAGCTGTTGGCCAACACTATGTAAATTGATCTCGTGTTGACCACAGCTCAAGCCTTCTCTAACACACACATTCTGCTCCTTCTTGGTCCTTATGGCAAATCTGATTTCAAGTCAATTAGATGGTCAAATTATTAATCACTATATTATTATATTATAATAACGGCCGCCCCATCCAACATTGGAAAGAAGGAGGAGTCCTTGTCCTCGGTGAGTGCAGCAGCAACCAGCCGGTCAGCCGACACCACCCCCCATGAGCCCCTGCTGGCAAGGCCAGATTGAGACTTCAGAGGCCTCTGGGCCAGATTCTTGTGGAGGCCCCCCCACACACACGTGCATGGACGCACAGTGGTGTTTTTATATGTCACTTTAAAAAATATATAGAATACCGTAATTCCTCTAATAGTAACCCCGGCTTGTATTTGTTTCAACTGTAGTGGATACCAGGCTTGTATTAGGAGGAGGCATGTATAAGAGAGAGGCCTATATTTCTAATTTTCGTATCTCTTTTATTTTTTTTACTGAATGAATGAATGAAAACTTTATTTAACAGATTGCAGAATGGGTACAATACAGTACGGCTCAATACACACAATTGTTAAGGCAGGGGATGCAGACCTGAGAAAGACGTTTGTCTTGTTTACATCAGGGTCCCCCATTTTCAATTCATATAGACATTTATGACATACACAACATACATGACATTTATGGCATAGGGACATATAGGTATTTAGTACTAGTACTAGTGTGTAGTGTGGAGGCCCCTAGTCGCGTTATTTCTAAACCTAGCCGCATTTCTGGCAAGACGCTCTCTGATTGGCCGATGCCTGTTTCTACACTGGTTAAGCTTAGGCACTCTTTCGAAGTTGGTTAAGGTTAGAGTTTGTCTTAGAGCGTGACGGGCTGACGGCAAGTTCTTTTGACGGTTAAGCTTAGGCACTCTTTCGAAGTTGGTTAAGGTTAGAGTTTGTCTTAGAGCATGGCGATAGAACGCCAGGCAGTTTGCAGGCTGTTTGACGAGGAAATGGGCAAAGACACAGCTCGTCACGCGATTGGGCAAACATGTCAGTGGCCAATCAGAGAGCGTCAGTCAGTGCCAATCATTCAGTGTCACAGTATGACATCGATCTCCAAAATAAGAAAAAAAAATTAAATAAAATGTGCGGCCTCTAGTGACGAGGGGCCTCCAAATTTTTTTTAAATAAAAGTTACAAAAAAATAAACAAATATTTGGGGCCTCTAGTGACGAGGGGCCTCCAAAAGAAAAGAAAAGAAGAGTAAAAAAAAATAATAATAATAATTTGGGGCCTCTAGTGACGAGGGGCCTCCAAAAGGCCTCGAGTGACGAGCGGCCTCCAAAAAAATTTAAAATAAAAGTTAAAAAAGAATAAAAATAAATTTGGGGCCTCTTGTGACGAGGGGCCTCCAAAAGGCCTCTAGTGACGAGTGGCCTCAAAAAAAAAAAATTAAAGTAAAAAAAAAAAAAAGAAGTGGGGCCTCTAGTGACGAGGGGCCTCAAAAATAAAAAATAAAAAATAAAAATAAAAATTTAAATATATATATATATATATTTTTTTTTTGGAGGCCCCTCATCACTCGAGGCCCACGGGCCGCGGCCCGGTCGGCCCGGTCGTTAATCCGGCCCTGCCTGCTGGGCCCACTGCAGTGCACAGGAGCCGGAGAACAGACCAACCAGTCTAGTGACCGCCTTCCAAGACCGCCACAGTCCTTTAGACATTCCAGACCTGTCGCTGTCACCATGGCCCATCCCCCCTTTGACAGAGGAATCCATGGCTGAGAACTGGGTCCGTCAGGCCGAACACCATGTGGGATCCGAGCAGAATCAAGTCCGCTGCCCGCCCCAGAGACACAGAGAGAGAGAGAGAGAAGAACAGAACAGCGGCCCTCCCCGCCAACATTATCAATCAATCCAACACATTAAAATGACATCCAGACAGAGATTAGAATAAAATGGCGAATTTAAAATAAATCAGACCCAAACCCAAAAAGAGTAGAAAGAAAAAATACAAAAAAAAAACAGAAAAATAACATAACATAAGGACTAAATAGGGAGAGAGAGAAAAAGGGGGGTGGGTGTCGTAGCGAGATTATCAGCGTGAGCGTCAGAGCTTGTAGATGCCAGTGTGTTTCGGGGGGCGGGACCTGCTGCTGATAACCACCCTGTCTCTGCTGTAGGGGGTAAGTGGGAGGGCGCCGGGGGGGGAGCTTGATCCCTGACCGCACCCTGGTGACAATTCCGTGCCCAGTGACCCCTTCCCCTGCAGATATAGCAATAGGTTGTGTCATTCCGCTGCTGCCGATAACCCTGTTGTGAAAAGGGGCCTAAAAACCCTAGACCTCCCTCGTGGGTTCCCCTTTCCTTCTGATAGCAGTTGCGGGCCCAATGACCGGCTTTCCCACAGGTATGGCAGCACATGAGGTCCCGCTGTCACTCCGCGCCCCCTGTCCCTCGTGGTGCACGTCCAGCCATCTGTCAGTTTGATTACAAAATACAGACACATGACTTGTTGGATGCAAGAGAGAGAGAGAGGGACGCGTTCACGCTGCACCATCATACAATGCACATACTGAAGTTGTGAGTGGCGTAAAGTTGTGCATGACTGGGCAGTATGTAGCAGACTTGCCCTCAAAATCCCCAAAATCAAATGTATTGTGCAAGGCAGGTAATCTACAAATCCAAAGATTCATTTAAACTTGTGTAATTTGGCAGTTCAACAAGTTGAAAGTACTAAACTCCTTGGAGTGATGCTGGATTGCACTCTGTCTTGATCTCAGCATATTAATTATATTGTTTTTTAAAATGGGAAGAGCAATTGTCAGGAAATGTACCCCCTAGGTTGCCCGTCCCCTTTTATGTCAGATAATGCAACGTGCAGTTACATGACATCCTGACTATTGCTCCGTGATGTGGCGCTGCCAGCGGTGACCTCACGGTTGGTACTATGGGCTGCTGACTAAGGTCTAATGTGAGCCGTATGCACGCACGCCTCTCTTGGCTTAACGCTGAAGATAGATTGTCTTATAATACACTCATGCTGTCCAAGTTGGTCATGAGCAGTAAAACTCCTGTACCCATACATAAACAGATAGTTTTTTGTAATACTGTGCATGAGCAGTACACTAGAGGTTCCAGCAGTGCAGCAGCTTGAATGGCCAGTTCCTAAAACCAACGCTCTAAGGCAGGGGTCGGGAACCTATGGCTCGCGAGCCATATATGGCTCTTCTGGTGACAGCATATGGCTCCCAGAAGTTTTTGAGTAAAAAAAAAAAAAAAACATTTTTTTTTTTTTTTTTTAATACTTGTGATATTTCTTAATAATACTGTGTCATTTTAAAGTAAACAGAAATTAGTTTTGAAGATACAGCTAATAGTATCTGTAGCTGAAGATATAGCGAGCAGAGCTGGCGAGGGAACACAAGTGGACAGAAATAAAAAATCTTCAACCTGAAGACCAGCTGATTCTTAAAACTTGGAACGAGCTTCCTGTGACATACCACACAATGCAGCGTGAGTATTGCCGTATTGACCATGTTTGGCTCTACATATGCATGTGGGCAGTCATTCTCGCATATGAGGAACATTAAGACCAACCTACGCTCACGTTTAACTGATGGAAGCCTCAACGCCTGCATGAAGCTCAACCTCACCACGTATGAACCAGATTACAAGGCCATCAGCAAAACCATGCAGCACCAGAAGTCGCATTAAAAGTAAGACATATTTAATGTATTATACGTTAAAAATACTATATGGCTCTCAATGAAATATATTTAGAAATATTTGGCTTTTATGGCTCTCCCAGTCAAAAAGGTTCCTGACCCCTGCTCTAAGGAGATCTTTTATTTTTAGAGCATTAGCTCTTTGGAATAACCTGCCTCGAAACCTCTGCTGCGCCCACAGCAGACTCACTTCAAAAAGGAATCTCTAATTGTAATTAATACTGGTATTAAAAAGTACATAAAGTATCTTGTCCTGTCTACTTTTGCTTCCCGTCCCCCTGTGCACGCACGTAATTCCAGCCATTTAAACCGTTAGTTCCATCATGCATTGTGTGTTGAGTACTGACTTTAAAAAATTAAATAGAATTGCAATAAATGTGTTTTTGTGGACCCCAGGAAGACTAGCTGGTTGCAATGGATCCGTAATAAAACTAAATAAAATCAAATAATGGGTCAAATTACTAAAATTATGATTCATGGTCGCTCACTAATTCGCCGTTATAGATAGCGAAATGCATGCTTGTCTCGCATCGGAGCGTGGCGGTGCCGCATGCACAAATCAAATGTCACCCATTTATCAAAAAATAAATAAAAACACCTGGTCCTATCCTAAGACCCGCTTCTCCTAATTATAGTAACTGCAGTATCATTTCCATTTCATTAACACTATGTGGACCGTCCACGAGTGATTCGATTCCACCCGTTGAGGACCAGCGAGTTGTTA
Organism: Notolepis coatsorum; assembly: GCF_963971535.1. NCBI lineage: Eukaryota > Metazoa > Chordata > Actinopteri > Aulopiformes > Paralepididae > Notolepis > Notolepis coatsorum. The sequence goes on from NC_140171.1 coordinate 50,046,022, forward strand.
TTGTTTTATTCCATATTTATAACGCTATTAACGCGATCGACATGCAGGACCTACCCACATATTTGATTTTCGAAACATGCAATACCGGCCAGATCCACTTAGGGGCGCCATCGCTCCACTGCAGTATCATTGAGGGCGATTGAAAAAAAAAATCTTTTCACTGTCTGTGGGCGTTTCATATGAGCCTCGGTTCCAAACGAAGACCCTCCATCTTTGATCCCGTTACCGAACGCATATTTCAGCCTGGAATAATGGGATTTATGATTAGCCAATGGACATATCGATCTACCAGATTCCGATGACTAATGACGAAATGCTGCCGGCGATCACATGGCCTGACGGTAGGATACTATTCCCCCAAATTACAGCTGGATTGGACATTGTTTTAAAACCTAACGTGATCGATCAGTGACATTGGCTACCTGAACGCACACTGTATTGCTAATCAACAGTGTTGTGCTAGTTACTGAAAAATAGTAACTCAGTTACTTTACTAGTTACTTCATTTCAAAGTAACTTCGTTACTGTACTAGTTACTTACACCCAAAAGTAATGAGTTACTGTGAAAAGTAACTATTTAGTTATTTAAAAAAAAAAAAAAAAAATAAGATTGCTCCCGAGTCCCATGCCCCAGATAGTACTCAAAATCGGTTGATCAACTTGACAGTTTCCATTCACATCACCGAACTCTGCTAAGCAATGTGGTCTAGATACAAACACAAATCTGACACAAACAAATGTTGTCCCGAGTCGATATAATAAGAAGTGCGCCGGTTGAAGGAACAGCCTTGATGTCGCCGGAGCGTTTCATTATAACCATTATAATTCAAGGGTACTACGACTATGCGTGCACCTCATGGTACCAAAGCACCTCAAAGGCGCTTAAAACAAAATTACAAACATCACAAAACAAACTGGTCAGACTACTACTTGACCTGAACCCCAGAACCCACCTCACCCCTGCCCACTTTGACAACCTAGGATGGTTTAGAGTAGACGACAGAGTACAGCAACTTGCAATGGGCCTGGTCTACAAGATACACTATACGACCGGGGTACCCATGTACATGTCAAAATACTTCCCAAAGGTCAGTGAATACCACAACCACTACACCAGAGGAAGCTCAACAAATCATGTTAAATCCAGATTCGGCTCAAACAAGGGACTAAACACGTTTCGCAATTATGCCACAACAATGTGGAACGCCCTACCCAAAGCTAGGGGTAACAGTACTGTATATTTGAATACCGTTTATGTCACAAATGTATCAGTACTAAATACCTATATGTCCCTATGCCATAAATGTCATGTATGTTGTGTATGTCATAAATGTCTATATGAATTGAAAATGGGGGACCCTGATGGAAACAAGACAAACGTCTTTCTCAGGTCTGCATCCCCTTAACAATTGTATGTATTGAGCCGTACTGTATTGTACCCATTCTGCAATCTGTTAAATAAAGTTTTCATTCATTCACCATCTTGCAAGTTGCAACGTTGTTTAAGATATCAATCAAAGCATTGCAACGTTAGAATAGTTAGGATATCAATTGTGCATGAAAGGACTATATTTATATTGTTTGATTAGTATTATGAGATTCCCTGGCAGATTTCGTACAGTCAAAATCCGTTGATTAACTTGAGTTTCAGTGAACACATTGCACTCACCAAAGTCTGCGGTGGTCGAGATGTAGTAACGTTACGTTAGTCCAGTTGACTCCAGCAGCGCCTCAAACATGTTCTTTATCTCGTTTCCATGTTGTATATTAATTATCTCTCCAAGTAGTTGCTAAATGGTTTGTTAGTTTGTTACTGCGTTCTTTTTATGTAGATTCATAGCGAGCGTTTGTTTTGTTTACAATAGAGAGGGTCTATTTCTTTCCGTAGCCGCATTTCTGGTTTGCGCATTTCTGATTGGCCAGTGGCCAGACTCGCCTCGTATCATTCTACGCGGGTGGCGAGTGGATTTGGATGAGTGACAGTCCTCGTAGTTAACGTTAGACTCCAGTATCTTTGAGCCAATACACAAATGACATAACTAAAACGTTATTTTCTTTTCGCTCGACAAAAGAGAAATACGCGAGTGCTCTGCCTGGGCGCTGCGATTATCAGTCAGGAATCTCAGGAATAGTAAACAAAACACGCCCCCAGCATAGCGTTCCCCGCAGCCAGGCAGACAGGATATGAGGATAATAATAATAATAATCACTACCGCTCGCTATCAATCTACGCCGTATATAACGCAAATAACGCAGTGACGAACCATTCAGTAACGTAAGTAGCGTTACTGAATTTCAAAAGTAATGCGTTAGAGTACTAGTTGCGGCAAAAAGTTACTTCGTTTAACGCGTTACAAAAAAGTAACGCGTTAGTCCCAACACTGCTAATCAATAATACTAATCAGCGTTCCCCGCCGCCCCCATTTCATAGATGCTCTGTAATAGTCCGGATGCTACGCAGTTTGTTTTATTTCATTAGTATATATACAGCAGAAATGGTGTTTGATATAACGGCGCCAACGTTTAGCCTATTATCTAGCTCCCCAGAAAAAAGACGAGACGAAAAGTGCGATAAACCTTATATTCACAACGCTATAAAATGACAACCAACTGATGGATTTTTATTTTCTTTAAGCCATTATGAAGGCACGGTTTATGCACTCAAGTGACAATGAGAATGGACAGATAGCAATACTATAAATTATATATATAGCTCTTAGAAAGTACATCGGTTTGTAAACAAACCTCTGTCCTCTGGCCTATAAATCAGCGCAAGACTGTGGTCGCAAAAGTGTTAATATAATGTTCTATGATTGGTGTGGTGACCGCTTGTCACACCCCCCATCCTGACAACACGCCCGACGCATATAATACCAGACGCGTTTCTTATTCGGGCCGGGTAACATAAGTTGTGGATGTCGGCTGAACCGAACGCAAGGGGTCCACAATATCGTCCAAAAGAAAACAATGATTGAAAACATAACAGCCCGCGGTGGCCCTCTGTTGCCCCTCGGCGCCGGCAGGAACATGTTTCGATCGAGCACACAACGTCGCTCCAATAAAAGAGGCGGCGTGTCCCAGTATTGGACCAGACGGGCCAATCTGAACTATTCCAATATGTGCGTCTTCATCAATGCAGTCCTGTGTGAATTATGTGTGGTCCCGCAACGTTACACATCTACAGCAAGCGGCACAATAATAGTCTGCGCGCCGCAGACCGACCAAAGAAATAAAAAAATAAAAACGCTCCCCTGGAGTATGGTTCACAGTCCGCACACTGTGTGCGTGTAACTATAATATGTAATAACATATAATGCAGGACTTCTTTAGGGGGTCTTTAATCGGCATGCAACAAACTGGACCTTGAGTCCGGAATTAAAGCAATTTTCATATAACGGAAAAGGACAGTTTTGAGATATATTTTATTCTATCACACGGGAAGGTTATGTTTGTCAGAGCCAAACTAATGAACGATGAAAACGATACCCGGCCGTTTCGCCCCATTAGGCATATTATATATTATGGTCTCCTTGCCTTGCGTTTATCAATAATATGTTTATTCTTGCATGTGTAATACGCGAAAGACGTGATATAGGACGCAGCGGCGGGAAGCAGAAAACGCACGTATTGCCGTGAAGCCATGACGTGCCGCACTCAGACACTCGCGGGTTTGCATTGCAAGCGCAGGGAGGAAGGAACATTTACATAGGAATAGCTGTAAATGCATAGTCCATATGTGTCTTTAAAGATTTCCAGTTCCAGTGTTCTATTGTCCATTTTGCATGTATAACCAGCCATTATATATTTAATTAGAATATCAGAACTAATTTTAGAATGATGATCAGTGTGACTGTACTCCGTAATATGGTTAATTCGCATTGGGAAAGATAAAGATTGCTGGTTGAACAGCATCTATATGTGTGGTAATATTTCTGTGAGCACTAACTGTGACTCTAACCTGTGGCACTAACTGTTGACTCTAACCAAACCATAACCTAGCCATATGAAATATGGGAATAACGTGACTCTAACCTTGACTCTAACCTGTATAAATGACTAACTTATGACCCTAACTTATGACTCTAATTTATGACTCTAACTCATGACTCTAATTTATGACGCTAACTTATGACTCTAACTTATGACTCTAACTTATATAAATGAGTGACTCTAACTTGGTATTAGGGGAAAAAAGAAAGAGAGAGAAAGGTGAGGGAAAAGAATAAAAACGTTTTAGATAGAAATGTAGATTGCACCTTGCTTATATCCATTTCAACAACATAATTCAATGGGTTTTCTTATATTTTTAGCAACTTATTCACAAGACAATAATGAGAATGCATCCACTCATAACGGCTGTTTTAACTATGCAGATTTCGACTTAAAGTAACAGGTCCTGCTTACCTTTGAAAGTGGATCCTCTGAGTGGATGTTCAGTCAATATTGTCCGCGAACAGGCTGGTAAGTCTGAATGAAGGCCCACCCAGGGAACGCCAAATTGTCATGTTTTAAACTCTGACATGAAAGTTGTTATAAGATATTTAAAGATAAAAGAGATGAAACACTTTTGAAGGTATTTATTATAAAAAGTGAACAAGCAATGTAATATAAAAAGTGAATAAGCAATGTAATATAAAAAGTGAATAAGCAAGGTAGAAATGAAATCTAGTTGGTACAACCGGCCGGTCGAGTATAAAAGAAAAATGCAGTCAAGTCATTGTTCCGTCAGTCCAGTCTCGTCCGTCCAGTCCAGTCAAAAGCAGAGAAGTAAAGTCCAGTTCCTTCCCTGTCAGGGTGTTTTATTAGCGGCTCCTTCGTCCAGTGTGTATGTGTCTTTGTCCTGAGTGCACATTGTGTGTCTGTGTGTATTGGTCAGCCTGTATGTCCGCCGTGCATGAGTGCGTGGTACGCACATTTACGTGCACATATGTGCGTGTGTGTCTCTATCGATAACGATCTGTGATTAATGGAGACTGGTATTTTGACCAGTGGTTGACCGGGGTCTCTAATCCCTTGGCTAGTCGTATATTAGCGACTTGTGGCATCTTGTGACAATGAGTTGAATTATTTGATCTGGCTAATCTGGTGAGATCTCTCACCAAAGGAGTCAATGTGTGTGTGTATGTGTGTTTGTGTATGTGTGTGTGTGTGTGTGTGTGACAGTGTCCAGCGTGTAGTCAATGTGTGTGTGTGTGTTCACTGTGTTGAGAGTGAGGGGGGGTGTGCTGTGTCTTAACTTAGTAATTATTTAACAGTAGTAAGTCCTACTGTAGAACATGACATATTAGCACGACATCTGATTTATTAATGCCAATACTAAAGATTAGGGACCAACGCAATTGGCACAAGTGTAAATTATCGATTAGTCACTCAGTTTAAACATCAGACGTAGCTCACCTCGTTCGTCTGCTGCCTGTGGATCCTATGGTCACAAGTTCAAATCACTCTTGGTTCAATTTTCTTTAAAAAAATTTTTATGTTTAATTAATTTATCCACTCTGGTTGGATGGTGTGTATGTGTATGTATTGTGCTGTATAATGACAATACATTTGAATCTAATCTCATTTTGAAATCGCTACCTGTTGAGTGGATCACCATGGTGCAATGCACCTCCGAAGCTGGCTGCCACTGTCGTGTCCATAGGCAGCGTAGCGATTTCTAAATGAGATTCGATTCAAATCATTGGAATCATCAGCTCAGTCAGAGCTATTACCTCTTTTTAGAACCAAGTCATCCAACCCTGGACACCTTCAAATCTGCTCTAAAAACACACCTCTTCACCAAGGCTTTCCCCATCAGTTAGTTTAGATTAGGTCCATTATCCATTATCCCTTACCTTCCCTCATCCCCCTCCCCCCCCCTATTTCCCTAGCCCTATTTTTTGTCCTGATTGTGAAGCGACCTTGGGTTCTATGAAAGGCGCTATATACATTTGATCTATTATTATTATTATTATTATTATTATTATTATTATTATTATTATTATTATTATTATTATTATTATTATTATTATTATTATTATTATTATTATTATTATTATTTTGGTTCACTCATCTCCAGACAAGCTGCTCCTGTTTTTAATTTATTTCTTTTTTATATATGTTGGTGTACATTTATGAAATGTATTTTGTTATCCTCTCAGGAGGAATCTGTGGGTGTTTTGTCTGGGTGGGTCGCGTGCTTGGGAGAGCGCCTGTCAGTATGCATGATTGTACTGTCTTGTATTGTATGTTGTCTTGTATTGTATTTTCTTGTTACTCTGTGTTTAGGACCTCCTCGGAAAGGGGTTTATCCTATAAATAAATACATTTGAAATACATTTCTTCAGCTGCCTGAAGGTGAAATAGGGGTTTCTGTGCCGTCTTCACCACATGGCCGGTGTGCTCATCCCAGATGAGGTTCTCGGTGATGTGAACACAGAAGAACATGAAGCTGCTGACTCTACACAGCAGACCCATTGATGTTGATGGAGTCCGGCCTATCCCCCCCCCCCCCCATGTAATCCATGACCAGCTCCTTGGTCTTGTCAACATTGAGAGAAAGTTTTTTTTTTTTTGGTTTTTGACAGTAAACCGTTCTCCAATCATCATAGCAACATCTTTGAGAAACACAACATTGTATTTTGGTCATTTTACAAACTTAACTTGTGTGGTGGTTGTAGAGTGTTCATGTGACTGAAAACCATAAATTCAAGGTCCACAACCAGATCAATGGAAATCAAATGTGTTATTGCTGTTTGTGGAAAGGAAGGGGTTAAGTTAAGCCCGGAACCCTATTTTCTGAAAATCCGCCTAAAATACATACCCAAGTAAATGGAAGATTGCTCCACTTCTACAAGGTCCATTTGCATGTTCTTGGTATCTAGAAACATCTGTGGACCTCAGGGAATGTATTCACAGTGTCAGAAATATTGTGTCTGTTACTATGCTTGAGTAAATTGTAATGAACCAAAGGAGAATATCAATTATATATTTATTGAGATCAAGTGTACAAAAGATCTAAGTAAATTAATAAAGGGCAGATGATTTACAGGGACTTTTGTAAATACAGTACAGAATTTTGCCATCCAGTCACATGCAATTTGAAATATGAATATAGAATATCAGGCCTTTAAATTACCTTATTGTGGCCAAGTCATACATCGAAATCCCTGGGTCTCCCCTTTCTTAGGACTACAACGGTTTCATGACGGCTTCCTTTATTTCCGTCTAATTCATCCGATTCCCGATCCAATGCGAGATTTCTATAAACTCATATTTTGCTAATAAAACTTAAAATCATTGGTAAACATGCCTAGTGCTGAAAATATACACGTTGACTGTTTTTTTGATAGGGTTAGGGTCTTTACTCTTGGCTACATTTGAAAAAGAAACCCAACATTATTAACTCAATGGAGGCCAAACCTGAGATAAGTCGGGTTAATTCGCCATGCATTGGGCGCCAGACCCGAGATTTCTCTGGTTTTGGTCGTTTATTCTTTTATTCTATATTTGTATTCATTATTCATCCAGGGACCTTGGTGTTACCATAGGGAATGAGTCTGAGGTTGCCAAAGTGCAATACCGGCTGCATCCAGCTAGACGGCGGTATCGAGCAGCCTTTGTAACCTTGTATCTTGGCCTGTGGAACGGCCAAATGTCTCCGGTTTCACTTTTCCTTGTCGGGCGAGGGGAGCGGTTCTCCCGGTTGCATTGAAGCGAGTCAAATATCCCCGATCCATATGTTGTGGTGGGTTATGCCGTGGATCAAATGGACATTGTATGTACCAGATGGCGATCAAACAATTGGAATATTATTTTTGCAATACTCCCGATCACAGGTAATGACTAACTAAAACCCATCTTAAACACTGGCTGAAGGATAACTCACTTTTAAACTTTTTTCACTTTTAAACGGTATAGTACTGTACAAAGTACGTGTACACTATTTGTTATCTTGTTCTATAGAATTGTAGCAATCCTACTGGACAGTCTACTGGAGTTACATGGGGGGAAGGAGTTGCCCCTAGCTGAGCTATGTTAGGCCACTCATGTTCTGGGGGTGGTGGGGAAATTGTGGAAGAGAAAAGGAAGCCGCAAGGGAATCTGTAAAAGAGAACTAGTTTAGCTGAGAGTCAGATATTTATTATTTTGGGCATTGTGAAGTGTAATTTCATCTGGCCTCCACCTCCTCCTCCTCCTCCTCCTTCCCTCCTCATCTCCCACTTCCCTCCTCCTCCTCCTTCCCTCCTCCTCCTCCTTCCCTCCTCCTCCGCCTTGTCCTCCTCCTCCTTCCCTCCTCCTCTCCCACCTCCTCCTCCACCTTCTCCTCCTTCCCTCCTCCTCCTCGTCCACCTCCTTCCCCCCTCCTCCTCCTCCTCCCCCCCCTCCTCTGTTTGTGAGGTCAGGATTTCTGTTTGGATGTGAAGGGTGGTTTCACATTCTTACTCCTCTGGGGCCCCACAACAGGGTTGATCGTGAAGTCATGTTATCCTTCTCTCAAAAACTGTTAAAACACTACAGTATATCCATTCATTATATTCAGAGCAGGCCAGATAACGCTTGTGTCCAAGGCCGCAGCGCCTCTACCTCCTCAAGGGCCCATCCCATCCGACTCCCCAAATGACCATATAAAGCCAACCCAATCAGAGACGGAGGCGTCTCTATTCCACTGTGTTAAAACACATGACACTTTTGCTTTTTGTCACTTTCACTCTGATAGACCTGTGAATATACACTCTGACAGACTGAAAGTCCGTCCGTATGGGCGTACTGTATATATTTTCTTTTCCAATAAACCTGTATTGTATTCATTTAACGTGAGTCTCTTTCTGCTCCTGTTTTATTATTTCAGAATATCTAATTCGCAGTGTGACACTGTTTTAGGCTGCTGGATGTCCGTGGAGAACCTGGTGGTTTGCACTCTGATTTAAGGCCAATCTCTTGTCTCTGTATTTCATTTAACCATCCCTAGAGACGTCAGAAATCCACCACATTCTTGGTGTCTGAAGTGGTGATGCCAACCGATCCTGCCGGTGCAGACGGGCTCTTCATCGCTCTACAACACAGCCACGTCTGGGACAGTGAGGAATTGTCTGTCTGCATCGGCTGGTCGGGACGGCATTCCACGGGCATTACATGCAGCGTCGCGGCGAGTTGGGTAAGCAGGAGTGGGGGGGGGCCGTCTGAATGTAATACTATCTGTGTTTATCTCTATATGTATGTGACACTGCGAGAAGTCAACCCTGGTTACTTTGGTCACTATCTGTGTTTATCTCTATATGTATGTGACACTGCGAGAAGTCAACCCTGGTTACTTTGGTCACTATCTGTGTTTATCTCTATATGTATGTGACACTGCGAGAAGTCAACCCTGGTTACTTTGGTCACTATCTGTGTTTATCTCTATATGTATGTGACACTGCGAGAAGTCAACCCTGGTTACTTTGGTCACTATCTGTGTTTATCTCTATATGTACGTGACACTGCGAGAAGCTCAACTTTGATATGGGCTTTGGTCACTATCTGTGTTATTGATTACATACGTGACACTGCGAGAAGCTCAACTTTGATATGGGCTTTGGTCACTATCTGTGTTAAGATAAGCTACATACGTGACACTGCGAGAAGCTCAACTTTGTGTGGGCTTTGGTCACTATCTGTGTTAAGATAAGCTACATACGTGACACTGCGAGAAGCTCAACTTTGATATGGGCTTTGGTCACTATCTGTGTTAAGATAAGCTACATACGTGACACTGCGAGAAGCTCAACTTTGTGTGGGCTTTGGTCACTATCTGTGTTAAGATAAGCTACATACGTGACACTGCGAGAAGCTCAACTTTGATATGGGCTTTGGTCACTATCTGTGTTAAGATAAGATAAGCTACATACGTGACACTGCGAGAAGCTCAACTTTGTGTGGGCTTTGGTCACTATCTGTGTTAAGATAAGCTACATACGTGACACTGCGAGAAGCTCAACTTTGATATGGGCTTTGGTCACTATCTGTGTTAAGATAAGATAAGCTACATAGGTGACACTGCGAGAAGCTCAACTTTGATGTGGGCTTTGGTCACTATATGTGTTAAGATAAGCTACATACGTGCTTAAAGGAGTGGGAAGACACCTGACTGCTACTGTACTCAACGGCATCCAGCCTCCTTGCAACAGATATATCGTTCTGTGTGTGAAGGAGTGAGAAGACACCTGACTGCTACTGTATTCAACGGCATCCAGCCTCCTTGCAACAGATATATCGGTCTGTGTGCGAAGGAGTGAGAAGATTCAACGGCATCCAGCCTCCTTGCAACAGATATATCGTTCTGTGTGTGAAGGAGTGAGAAGATGTTTTTTTTAATTTTTTTAATTTTTTTTAATTCTACCTATATACCATTTTGCAATTGCCTGCTTAGTATTATCGTGCTACTTTCTGCCAAGTATGAAATTGTGATGTATTGATGTTGATTGATTTGATGTTCTGCATAGTGTCTTGGGACTGTGGTTTAGTGATATTGATGGTTGAAATTACCAGGATGTGCCAAAAATGGCACAAAGTGGGGTAATGTGAAGTGTAATTTCATCTGGCCTCCACCTCCTCCTCCTCCTCCTCCTTCCCTCCTCATCTCCCACTTCCCTCCTCCTCCTCCTTCCCTCCTCCTCCTCCTTCCCTCCTCCTCCGCCTTGTCCTCCTCCTCCTTCCCTCCTCCTCTCCCACCTCCTCCTCCACCTTCTCCTCCTTCCCTCCTCCTCCTCGTCCACCTCCTTCCCCCCTCCTCCTCCTCCTCCCCCCCCTCCTCTGTTTGTGAGGTCAGGATTTCTGTTTGGATGTGAAGGGTGGTTTCACATTCTTACTCCTCTGGGGCCCCACAACAGGGTTGATCGTGAAGTCATGTTATCCTTCTCTCAAAAACTGTTAAAACACTACAGTATATCCATTCATTATATTCAGAGCAGGCCAGATAACGCTTGTGTCCAAGGCCGCAGCGCCTCTACCTCCTCAAGGGCCCATCCCATCCGACTCCCCAAATGACCATATAAAGCCAACCCAATCAGAGACGGAGGCGTCTCTATTCCACTGTGTTAAAACACATGACACTTTTGCTTTTTGTCACTTTCACTCTGATAGACCTGTGAATATACACTCTGACAGACTGAAAGTCCGTCCGTATGGGCGTACTGTATATATTTTCTTTTCCAATAAACCTGTATTGTATTCATTTAACGTGAGTCTCTTTCTGCTCCTGTTTTATTATTTCAGAATATCTAATTCGCAGTGTGACACTGTTTTAGGCTGCTGGATGTCCGTGGAGAACCTGGTGGTTTGCACTCTGATTTAAGGCCAATCTCTTGTCTCTGTATTTCATTTAACCATCCCTAGAGACGTCAGAAATCCACCACAGCATCCTCCCTTAGTTTGTGAATTAGGGAATAAAGACCCTTTTTCTGATTGCAAACTGAATCTATCGTCTGCCTTGTGGTTAGTTAGCCTAGCACAGCTAGCCCCGCACCGGGGACGTATCGCCACAGTATGTATATGTGGTGTATGCATGTATCCTTGAGCAGCTGCTATACAGCATGAGCCCAGGCAGCAGGAACAAGGAAACACTTTTTTTCCCTTGTGCATGGACTGAACTTGTTGTGACTAGGGCTGCAACTAACGATTATTTTGGTAGTCGACTAATCTGTCGATTATTTTTTCGATTAGTCGACTAATCTAACGATTATTTTTGTCACACCCTCCATCTCTGCTTCCTGTGGGCGCGGCTCCTTTTCACATGCTCAAGTCTGCACACCTGTGAATGTCACCCTGTTGTCCAGTCCCTCTGCCTTAACAGTTAAAACACTACGGAGTTGTGGTCCATTTAGGAAATCAGTTTGAACTTGAACTTGCATTGGTTTGTGATAGATTATTAGTTACTGGGTATTACCTCATATTTGGTGCCATTTTGAAGCTAACAACTAGGGCTTTCCAATGATATAAAATAAGTGTATGATTATCATCATAATTTTTATTATTATGGTTCATATGTAGTTGCACTTGAACTTATTGAAATTAAACTTGGAAGATGAAAATAAATGTTCAAGCACTTTCCTTGCTTATATCAGATTTATGTGTAATGAATGGAATGTAGACAATCTGGTTGGCAATATAGAACAGCTGACAGATTAGAAATAGCATCTATTGTTCAAAAGATATGAATTAATTAATGGAACTAGATTAGATTAAACAATTTTTTTTTAAAGAAAATATGACCAGAATCTCTGGAAAAACATCTCACAAACACTATAGACGGTCATAAACGTTAACGAATGCTATAATACGAAATACGAAAATCCAACAAATGAGTATAAATAGTACTTACACGGTAGTTTCGAAATGCAAGAGCACGCGCTGAATCCCAGCAGAAATGTATTCTATGACCGAACGCTCTGGGGAAAATCTACAAAAAAACCTGCCCGTCGTGTCGGGGCCATTTATATAGTTCTTCTGAGTCCTGCGGATTAATACTTGGTGTGCTGGTAGTGGTATGTCTTCCATATGTAGCAGGGTGGATTATGTGGTGTGGTGTGCGGTCAATAGGTAGCGAGACACAGTAGCACTCTGGCCAGCTGCACCTCCGTCTTTGGGGTCCGGAGCGTCAACTGGAGGCTGGCAGTGGGGATGTATGAGGCCCAGGGTTTACAAACCTGGTCCGGTACTCTGGTCTTCCTCCCTCTCTCTGGAGCAGTCAGCAGTACTCCCCAACACACCCTCACCCTCCACAGTTGCCCCTTTTGCCCTCCCACACCTAATGACCGGATGGTAGAGAAATAACTTGGTTCCCCCCGCAAGCAGTACCCTCCCTTAGTGACACCAGAACCCTTACAATGGAAATGGAAAAGGTAGAATAGGAAGGGGTTAAGGTTACATATATTACCCGTATTAAAGGGTTAGGGTTAGGGTTAGAAATAATGAAAGACACACACACAGTGCTCCCGTTCTGGATGACTGTATTGTAACTCAGCCTAGTTACAACAATGTTACGTCTGGTGATTACTGCACCATGGGTATCCATACAATAATTACTGGCATGAATCAATGGCATGAATCAATGGCATGAGTCAATTATAATATTACACCCAGGCACCAAGTGCTCTCAGGTACCCAGACTAAACGCTGCCCACGTCTGGGCGGAACACAGTATTTACCTTCTCTAAGGAATTACACTCTTACTGTCCCCGGTTGAGAATATGGGGAAGGAAGGGGGGAGCATAGGGAAGAGAATAAAGGGATTCACAGAACGGGAATTATTTAGGAAATACACGCCTTATCACGCTCAAAGAAAAGGAATAAAATAAAAGAGTGAGCCCACAAAATACCTATAAGTCCTATCTTAATGCCGGCATATATTGTTCGGGGTACCCCTAAGAACTGGTCGTAGCAACGTTACTTTTGCCCGCGGGCTGCACCACACTGTGTACTGTATATGGAATCGGGAGCATCAATGCTCATTTGTACTCATCCGAAATGGCCGCCTCGCCACTCCACTGTTGTCCGGGAGGCAAGATGGCGTCGAACGCTCTCGCGAGGGTGTCAGCAGGCGGAGCTAGGCAGAGAGGCAGCGCCGGCTGAGAGCATGTACTGAGTGATGGCGACCCCTGTAGGATGGGCGGAACTCCTGTTGGCCGCAGGCAGCCTGGTGCAGATCTGAGTGAAGTCCTCCGGGGCAGGCTGAACGCAGGCAGCCGGTCGCAGGTCTGGTCGAAGTCAGCCGGCGCAGACTGGTTGTTGGCCCACGTTCGTCTTGGGGCGCACGCTCTATACCGCACACTGTAGCTACTATAACTCGGTACTTAAAGACTGGAATAATTGTTTAACCGCACGTTACCTATACCGCACACTGTAACTGCTATAACCCGATTACTAGTGCCTGTCTATGCACTCATTGTTCATATAATACCGCTGGTACTGCTAGGATATCGTGTCCACTAGCCAGTACTCGTTATCACCCGTTATCCTCTTACGGGGCCCCCTGGCATAACGTCAACAACAGGGCTATCCGGAGCCCCGTTAGCTGCGACTACTCATTGTCAAGTTCACTGCCGAAGAGAGCGACTTCCACTGGACTCCTCCCTTTATTATCTCCCAACTCTCTCCGCGGCTCTCTGCCTGCTACTGCCCCCTGCAGGTCCCGCCTGCCAGTCACAAGGGGAGACGCATTGTAGACCCTCTTTACCCTCTTTACGTGACCCTCTTTACGCCGCCCCTGTGCCTCAAATAGATCCGCTATCAACTCTATCTTTAATCTTTCAAAATGTTCAGTTGCTATCGCTATTTGCTCTATCTTTAATTTTTCAAAATGTACAGTTGCTATTGCATGCACTCATCTGTGTTTCACCACACACATGAGTGCATGCTTACCAACTGTCCGTCTGCAACACTACTATCACCAACATCTAAGAAGGGAGATCCCCCCTTGAATGGCCCTTCTAAGGTTTCTCTCCTCCACACCGCCTGTGGAGCTTTTTTCCCTATTGTTAGGTTTTAGTGAGTTTTTCCTTACCTTCGCGTGGGGTATGTCTGGGAGTGCTTGCATTCTTTCATTTATTTGCATTCATCTAAAAAAATGTTTGGACCCTATTGTGTTCTTGTTCTGTTCTTGACTTATTGTTATGTTGTCTTCTTGACTTGTTTAAAGAAGACCTGTACGGCCCATGGGGACATTAACGTGTGTTGTCGGGCCCTATAAATAAATTTGATTTGATTTGATTTAGAATATGAATCAGTATTGTCATTTATAATCCGTATTCCAATGCTCTTCGGAAGGGGACGTTTGTGTCATTGTTCGTGTGAATCAATGACACTAGTTAGAATGTCTTTGTGTACCAAAAAGGGATATAAACACAGTCAGCAGTTACTGCTACACATATAAGGCCTGAAAAGATAGTGTCCATCCGCCCAAAACTCGACAAATAGGACCTGAATCCCTGGCCGCTCCCCATTGATCGCGCCTGCGATATCAGCAACTTCGTAGTAACATAACATGATCCCATACCAAATTAAAATAATGACTCATGAAACATTTGAATTTGGATCTTAAGCAACTTGCTTAAATCAAAATGTATTTGAATAACATAAATACAATACAACAATCAATCATAACAAAATAAATTAATTAAATAATACAAATTAAAGTGTAAGTGTTTAAATGTAAACAAAGAAAAATAAGTAGCAGCATCTGCCCCCAGCACCGTGGCTGATGGGGCTGCAACTTGGTCCAGGAGGGTGACGTGGAACAGCTGTAGGGGGAGAGGAGGATGAGTCAGATCAGACAGACTTCTAAGTATTTTGTTTGCTGTGTGAGAGGAGTGTGTATGTGTGTGTGTTTTACTCTGATCGCTGTGTGAGTGAGAGGAGTGTGTGTACTGTGTATGTGTGTGTGTCTTACTCTGATCGCTGTGTGTGAGTGAGAGGAGACTTGGAACTTGGCTGGCTACAGACAGCTCACGTTAGCACAGAGTGTCGTGTTTTTGCAAACTGACTAAGTAAGATTGTGACACACACTGCCACATTGAGTATGTGTATATAAAAGCAGCAACGCTGTAAGCTTTGTGCTGTTTAGCTAACGTTACGTTACATACAACATACCGCAGCCTCTGCATAACTGAAATAGCGTGCAGCAACGCTGTAAGCTTAGCGCTGTTTAACGTTACATACACATACCGCAGCCTCTATAAGCCTCAGCAATAGAGTTCGCTTAGCAAGCATTATCCATATCCATGAGACGTTCTCTTTTCCAACATGTAAGCTAACGTAAAAAATACAATACTATGGCTAACTATCTAAAATGTACCCATGTTCCGAAGTCACCATGGCACCCCGTTCACATTCTTTCCCGGGCCGTTACTACAGAATGCAGTCAGACAATGGAAACGATACTGGCCCCAGCACTTCCTGTAGTGCATTACAGTTACAAATGAACATTTGCGTCTCTGATTGTTTTTATGCGACGCTAAAATTCCCGTCGACTATTTTTTATGATCGACGTCGTCGATTATGTCGACTAATTGTTGCAGCCCTAGTTGTGACTACATAATGTGTTGATGTTACACTCTTCCAGTCATTTGAATGATGTGGTTAGGATCTGTGACCATTTATTACAATAGTACATAAGATTACAATCTGTGGGGCGGCTAAGTGGCGCAGTGGGCAAGGCGCTCGCCACTAACGCAGGATATGCTGGGTTCGAGCCCAGCTCTCTGCGTTGCTTCCGGCTTGGCTGGTCGTTCATACTAATACAATTGGCAGTATTAGGGGGTGGTAAAGCCGGTGGGTGGGGATCGGACGTTGTGGACAGCGACTCCTACAGGTCGGTTGGTGCGCCTGTACAGCAGAATCAGGAAAGTATCGGGGGCAGCATGAGCCTCCCACGTGCTACTCCTTGCCACTGAGAGATCGCGCTGTACAGGTGAAAAGATGCGACGGCTGCCTCCTCGTGTACCGGAGGGGACACGTGATGCAATGCTTCGTCCACATTGCAGCCGAGGCATGGTCTAGCAACGTTCGAGATAGGGGAGGGAAGAATTGGATAATACGAAAATTGGGATGGGAGAAAAATAGAAAAA
Organism: Notolepis coatsorum; assembly: GCF_963971535.1. Taxonomy (NCBI): domain Eukaryota; kingdom Metazoa; phylum Chordata; class Actinopteri; order Aulopiformes; family Paralepididae; genus Notolepis; species Notolepis coatsorum. Next base: position 50,062,608 of record NC_140171.1, read on the forward strand.
TGGGGGAGAAAAAGTAGATAAAAAAAATAAAGATTACAATCTGTGTACAACTTTCTACTAAATGCGTAAGTTACATAAATACATGTATGTATTTATATATATATATGTATACTATGTATGTTTATCCAGTGCAATAGCTTGTACAATACTAAAATGTTGTGCAAAAGGGCAACGTGCAATCTATTCCAGCACATAAGTACAATAAAATAACCACATTCACACTCTGGCACAAGCACCAGTCACTTTAACACTTGGTACCTAAAGCACCTTAAATGTATCTAGTCTAATTGTCTTCCCATTTCCCAGTCTGTCTTGCCACATCACACATATTGTGTTTCATCATTGTCTGTTTCATCTATCGTCTGTTCTTGTGGTTATGAAGTTGGTGTACATTTGTAATTTGTCTGCTCTGTTAACATCAACCTGCAAAGGGACTACAGGTGGAAATTAGCCTCTTGCTATAATCTGGCATATTTACATTAATTAATTCATTCAAACCTTTATTTATTCTCGAAAAGACAATTGAGGTCACCCTCATTTTCAATGTCATCGAGACTTCACAGACATTTCAATGCACACATTACATGAAAATGTTCATTAATATGTACTGTCCTTATTTTAAATAAATATATAGGTCTATATATAGGTCTATTCACAATATAGATTATAATAAACAGTGTCAGATTGATGAAAGTTACATGAGATTAAGATATATTTGAGGAAATAAAAACAATATAATACTATCCTGAAAATTTTTCAATATTTCTAATACGTTATTGTCATCACTGTGATCATTAACGGGAGGTCACACTTCACCCACCCTTTATTTGCCTCTCTGCACGACCTTTGCTCCTCTAATTGAAGTAAAGCATGAGAATGGATTTAACACAGCGGTGACACAGACACCTTCACTCGGCCTCTGGCATATGGGCCCTTCACAGCTCACAGGAGCCGCTCTGCATCAAGTCATTAGAAAGCTAGAAGTGTGTGAGGAGGAGAGAGCCAAGAGGAGGAATGCAGTCAAACGTAAAGACGGTCTCTGTACCTATACCTGCCACCTTGTGGGCCCAGCAGCAATGAACTTCAAGGCAAAACACAGAACGGTATGAGTTAGTTACCTAAAATATGAACATTTGGTGGAAACTGAGTTCCTCGAGGCAGGGGCGTAGCTGTAGATTCAGGGCCCCATGAAAGAATGTAGTTGTAGGCCCCCAGTGAATGCGAGCGAGCGTAAGTTCGCGAGAGAATATTTTTTTTGCCATTTATTTATTGATGAAAACGCATAATATGGTTTTTACCTATACATTCGGATCAGCAGTTCAGCACCTGCACTGTTGGTGGGTGAGCCTAGTAAAGGATGTCACATTGCGTTCATCTTCAATGAATGGACCAATGCAATAGTCTACCAAAGCCCCCCCTCTCTCTCTATATATATCTCTCACACACACGCACACACACACTTCAGAAACAAACATAGTATCAATGAGAGCATCAATAATACACCTGAGTGATGTCTAGTAAAAAATAAATAAAAAAAGCCCCCCCCCCTTGGAATCATCCTAAACTCCCCCCCCCCCCCCAGCTATGCCCCTGCCTCGAGGGTCCTTCTGCAAAAAAAGAGAGAAAGGAAAATGAACGGAGACGGCATAGCGAGTTGTAAAACTCTTTGAGAATATAGACGTGGTGTGGTGTGTTTTGCAACATTCTCTTTTCCGACCTGCTGAGAACCGAGGAATTGAACCAGTTAAAACTATTTTCTTTCTCTATAGGCTACGAGCACTTCATGATCATTTAAATGGAATCTGATCCCAGTGGATGCCATATATCTAACCATACTAAAACACTAGAGGACCGGGCTTTAAATAATCATTAACACTGTCAAAAGCCAAGAGGGAAATATGAGTCCCAGACCACAAATCAACATTCCCCATCTCCCAAGTGTCTGAGGAAAACATAGAAGATCAATCAGAAAATTCCAAGGCTTCCAGACTTCTGAGGCTTTTAATTGAATATTCTCTCTCTCTCTCTCTCTCTCTCTCTCTCTCTCTCTCTCTCTCTCTCTCTCTCTCTCTCTCTCTCTCTCTCTCTCTCTCTCTCTGTGTGTGTGTGTGTGTGTGTACTGTATGTATGTGTGTGACCATTCTGACTGCCTGGCTCCGAAGTTGGAGTTGCAAAGCAGTCAAGCAGAGCGACTTTGACAGATAGGAGGCTGTCTGCTGACTCAGTCTGTGGTAGTTAGTCTACTGATGGAGTGCTTTGACAATCTGGACCGTCGCTAAATCTTACTAATATGTCTGAAAGATTCCCAGGTTCTTAATCATTCGTACACTTTCCAATAAGCAGTGACTGGGAGAGTGATGGTTTCATGGTATGTACTGTAGACAGTCACTCTACTTAGTGCATGCACGTTAGCGCATACATTCTCTTCCTCTCTCCCTTCCTCTCTCTCTTTCTCTTTCTCTTTATCTCCCTCTCTCTCTCTCTCTCTCTCTCTCTCTCTCTCTCTCTCTCTCTCTCTCTCTCTCTCTCTCTCTCTCTCTTTCTCACACACTCTCACACACTCTCACACACACTCACACACACACACACACACACACACACACACACACACACACACACACACACACACACACACACACACACACACACACACACACACACACACACACACACACACAATGAAGCAGCAGATTCCAGCAACTCATGAACGGCTCTCGCCATTGCAGCTTGGACATCATTGAAGATGCAGTACAAAGACGCTGAATTTAATAACGCCGTCCACACCTCCCAACACGGAGACGGAATATCAAGGAGTCACAATAGTCTTTACAGCAGTCTCACTGGTGTGCCAGCACTGGAAGCATTGTGTGGAATACACCATAGAATAGAATAGAATTTAATACAATTGGACAATTTTTTCAAAATGAAGGTTTAAAAAACATGTCAATCAGAATGAGGTTTATTGTGAAATACACATACAAAGCATCTGCCTTGGTGTTGAGAATTATAAATATAAAACAAGTGGAGTATAAGCAGAGACATGTTGGAAGTATCAAGTATTGTACAAACAAAGGTCAAACATGGAATTGTTTCTGAACATGCCACATTAGGGGCATAATAACTAGCATATACAGAGACATTTGCAGGGGTGGAAAGAATATCCTTTTTGCTCTACGGGATATACTTTATACACAGTCTCTATGAGAGCCTTAACTATTGCGCTTGAGGATGCAGTGATATACATGTTATATACAGAATACATACAGAGATAGAAGGTTGATGTGTGATGGACTGACGTGGAAACACTGCAGTTGGGCCACAGCTTGAGGGGAAAACACTGCTGCTGCGTCTTCTTCTTGTTTCAGACACGACGGTCCGCAGTCTCTTCCCCCAGGGGAGAGCTTGGAAGAGGTGGCGGTGGAACACACAGAAGTCACGTTCCTGTCACTCATCAAGCATCTCAAGGGGGGAATAAATGCATTTTGAACCAGAAATAAGTAATGACATTAAGGCAGCTCAACATAATAAAAAGATATATATAGAGAGTGATTTTGTCTGTGTGACGATCCACCTATTATTATCCTCAAATGTGTTTTCAAGCAATGGCAATGGAAGCAAAATAACATCTTAGGGTTCCGTACAATTACCTGACCTGCGAGGGGGAAAGCAGTAATAGACTATTTGTGGACTCAAGGTGAACCTGCTGGCATTGTGTTGCCATGCCAACCGCAGGACGGAAAGTTTCACCAGAGCCTATGTGAAGATTATCTTTGATTTCACTGCCATCTTGTGGTTTGTATTTTCACTCCACTCAGACAAACTACTCTAATAAGAGGTACGCTGCTGTCCTTGCACCAATTAACCTTTGGAAATTGATATAATAGATTTATCATAAAGATATGTGTCTGTGTGTAACTTTCAAAAGACCCATTTTCACAATCACCGGGACACACTATTTGTGAACATGCACCACTCTCTCATGAAACAAGAAATCAGAGAGAGAGAACCCTTGCAATTGTGATGTAATCTGGATGTAAAGTATGGGGCTGAATGGGGGCACTGGCTTTGAGGAGCCATGAAATGTTCTCACACCCAAAGGAGGTTGATATTGTCAAACAGGTACTGAAGCATCATTTAAACCAGCTTCACACAAAACAATGTATGGACAAATCTGGCCTGTTTATTGTCTTAGCAGCTAAATCTATGGTTCTCTGTTGTTGGTTTTATGTGTAAGTTTGGAAAAAAGAGAAAAAGAACTGACTCGTAACCTCACCGTTAACCCTTTCACCACCACACTACAAAGGGTTAACACTTTCCCTACCACACTGCATAATGTTAACCCTTTCACTACCACACTACAAAGGGTTAACACTTTCACTACCACCACTACAGAAGCTTAACCTTTCACTACCACTAAGTAGTCTTGGCAACCGATTGCATGCTCTGAAACAAAAGGAAATGTTTATTTGGGAAGGTTTAGGGGGAAAAGCCATAATTTAAAATGACCACTTGGTAAAGGGATGTTGGATTTACCTCATTCTGCTTCACTGAATGGTGCTTCAGAGGTGTTGAGGTGTGTGTTTACCCTACAATGTGAGACAGTGAAAGTATGTACTCTGGTGCCACCTGCTGGTAGGTCTTCCTGCTTCTAATGCTGCTCTGCATGTGTGTGTGTGTGTGTGTGTGTGTGTGTGTGCGTGCGTGCGTGTGTGTGTGTGTGTGCATTTGACCTGTACATGGACCAGGCTTTCCAGGGCAAGTATATAAAATACCAACCATTGCTCGATGTGATAACCAGCCTTGGGTACAAGTGTAGATATAGTATACTTATATTCGGAAGCCTTGGCCATGTATATAAATGCACCATGACCGGTCTGAGAATTGCTACAATGTCAAGGAGAAAAGCCAAACAAATCGCCAAATATTGCTCTGTCTCAGCTATTGGCAGCTTAGCCACGTGGAGAACGAGGTGCTATGTGTACCCTTAAGTGTTCAGTGCTTCTTGGCCCCGATATATTTGTTTCCCTGTTTATGTAATATAATTTGTGGAACCAAATAAAGTATTCAAACATGTGTGTGTGTGTGTGTGTGTGTGTGTGTGTGTGTGTGTGTGTGTGTGTGTGTGTGTGTGTGTGTGTGTGTGTGTGTGTGTGTGTGTGTGTGTGTGTGTGTGTGTGTGTGTGTGTGTGTGCGTGCATGCGTGCGTGTGTGTGTCTGTGTGTGTGTGTGCATGCGAGTGTGTATATGTATGTATGCACAGTATGTGAGCATATATACATTTGTGTATGTGCTTTGGTGTGCATGTGTGCATAATATTTGTCATAATATATAGCATCCAAACAATCTTTACAAGTCAGCTATATTGGTGAGTTGTGATGGAGTTATACCAACGCGCAGGTAAAAACCCTTTTTGAGTGGGATGCATTCACATGAAGTTTTTCATTTGTAACTCTTAGAAGTGAGCTTTATCAGCATATATGTTGGTTTTACAAATTACAGCAAATACAAAAAAAACAATATATATTTCTTTATATCTATTTTGTGTGTCTTTTTTGGGGGGTGGGGGGCTATGCATTTGTTTATGTTTGGATTATGGATTAGACTTTTATAGACGTTTATTTTTTCAGTACCATAATTCCATAAAGATAAAGAAGCAGGCTTTCCTGAAATGTCTGAAATCTTAAAGATTCAGTACAATGAAAATCTTGTTTTTAAATCTCATTTTGCATGAGCAAAAATGTTAGAAAATTATTACTAAAGCCCATATAAACAAACCATTTCAGATATCCAATTTGCCTCCCTGAAAAGAAAGCTAACTGCATCAGTCAGTCTGTGTCCAGTAGTAGTAGGATATAAGCTAGTTAGTGCACAAACAAGTAATCAAACTAGTTTGCTACCACTCATTTTAGTGGTTCAAAAACATCCAGAGCAACTGACCACTATTTATTTATCCCCTGCTAGCATAGGTTAGCCAATGTTAATCTCCAATAGCAATGGATCACACTGGTCCCATTCATTTCTTTAAATTTGAAAGCTTCATGTATTATGATACCAACTACCCCCTGTGCTCAGAGAGGGTGCACTATAATAAATCAAATAAACAACAATTACACTCCTCACAATTAACACTTTGGGAGCCAGCCGTGTTTTCCTTTTACCCCCTTGAATGCCCACATCCACTCCAATGTTAACGTTAATATCGCCTAATCTATGTTTTAAATTATGTGTCTAATCTGCCCGTTGCTTATCAAAGACTCATTTTCCAGTCAACATTGTCATGGCAGATTGTTTTTTATCGCTTCATTTCCGTTTTCTAGCATTTTGAAAATCACTCGATTTCACGGAAAAAACAACACATTCTATGATAATCGCCTTTTACTGGAATATTCTAGAACGTTGTAATTTTTCGGCCTATTTATGAATCGTTTTCAAATAAACGCTAGATGATCGATAGTATATATGTACGCACGCACGCTCTTGGGGCGAGCCGAAAATCGAGTCTCCTATTTCCTGACCGCGAGCAGAGTCAAACAGCCTATCACCATAATCACATAAAAGCATATATCTCTGTGAAAACGAGTCTGATTATCCTAATACTGATAACATAGATTCCTTACCTGAGATCAGATGGTATCAAAATGGTTTATTCCAATTCCCGATCGCCATTCGAAAAAAATCGCTCATTTGATTGATCCATCGTGTATACCATAGGTGTCAAACTCATGGCCCGCGGGCCAAATGCGGCCCGCCACGTCATTTGATGTGGCCCCCCAAAAGCTCGGGTAAAAAAAAATTTATAAATGTTTAACATTAATCTTGGGTTAAAAAATAGCGGCGTTAAAATAATTGTGGGTTAATGCGTTAATAAAGCTTTGACAGCCTTAGTTATTACACATTCTTACACATACATGTGTGTTGAACATCTGAGGTATTGATGAAGTAACAAAGGAAAAAAGCCAAAAGCACTTACTCCTCAGACATTCTTTGACAATTTTACAGCCCAAAATACAAAAAAGATCCAGGCGGAATAGGTAACAAAGGGTTGAAGAAATATTGTCTGAACTGTCAGATGCAAGCTGGCTGTGTGACATAACCGAGCATCTCGCTCAATTGAATAAGAAGCTGTAGGGACGCAAACAAGTCCCACCCAAAACTTGACCAATATAGTTGTGAACTGAGACAACCCTTATTTTGTTATTTTTGAGTACAGTTACAGTTGTGTGTTCATGCAGACACATAATAGCAATTTCATTACGAATTGAAAATGGGGGACCCTGATGCAAACAAGTCGAAAGTCTTTCTCTGGTCTGCATCCCCTTAACAATTGTGTGTATCGAGCTGTACTGTACTGTACCCATTCTGCAATCTGTTAATTAAAGTTAATTAAACTATCTTCCATTAGTTGGATGTATGGCCTCTGCAAGGTTGTGTGCAGCCATTTGTTTTTGTAACATCTGCTACATCTGTCCCACGCGTTCTTTGCAGCTCACAGTTGTTAGTTCTGCCCCTCTTGACAAAAAGGTTTTGAACACACTTAATGTCATAGCTTGTATTTGATGATATTCTTCTTTGTTATTTACTTGAATGGTTTGATCATTGATAGATGGAGTAATATGGGGTTCTGATAAACTAAAATGATTTGTTAAAATAACATAAGCTAACATATATTTTTACATCTATGCAAATGCATATGCAATATGTATAACTTGAATAAGTAATAAATACAGAAACAACATGTTTAACTATATGTAAATGAGTAGCTACATTTATTTTACATTACATTAACATTTATACGGTCTTTGGCCCTTTGAGGGCAACCATAATGCTGATGTGGCCCTCTGTGAAAATGAGTTTGACACCCCTGGTGTATACAGTAAAACACATATTCTCCGCGGCTCCGAGGCTCCAGAGTGAACTCTGGTAGACCCCGGTTACATGAGTGAGAAGTAAAATGTGGAGTGCAGGTTTTTTTCCCCCATTTATTTTCATTGAGTCCAATCCAAAAGGGTGATTTACCATCTGGGAGACAATAGGGGGCGCTTTTTTCACATCTGAGCGCCGGGGGTGCCTGGATCTCCAACGATAGACTCGCTTGATGCAATATGATTTCAGATCGCTAATAAAAAAAAATAAAAAAAATGAATATTCTCGGGCATTCAACCCGCTGGGGGTAAACATGAGAAAACTCATGGATGGCATTCAAAGTGTTAACATTCCACAATAAGCTTTTTTTCTGACCGGATTAACATCATTGTACTGGTTTTTTAAATAGTTACAAAGACAAAACAACTCTGGGTCAAGAACTCAAGGGTCTGTCAGGAATAAGACAACCAGAGGGGCAAGCTTAGTTCAATGTGTGTGTGTGTGTGTGTGTGTGTGTGTGTGTGTGTGTGTGTGTGTGTGTGTGTGTGTGTGTGTGTGTGTGTGTGTGTCTGTGTGTCTGTGAGTGAGAGAGGGGTGTGTGAGAGAGAGAGAGAGAGAGAGAGAGAGAGAGAGAGAGAGAGAGAGAGAGAGAGAGAGAGAGAGAGAGAGAGAGAGAGAGAGAATGTGTGACAAGGTGAGGTGCAAATGGTTCTTGACATCCCAGGCTTGATAAAGGCCAGGGGAGCTGGGGTGAGAGAGGAGACCGCGTGGCTTCACCCAATCATCAACCAGAGTGCACAGGGCAGAACTCAGCAGCAGGCCTGCATGTATCTAATCATGCCTTTATGACCCACCATACACACCACAGAGTGTGTCGTCGTCGTCGTCCCCCCCCCCCCCCCCCCCCCCCCCGAAACCCAATGTCTCGGCTTCTATAGAACACTGCGATTGAACAAGCAGAGTTCCGACTTCTAGTTCAATGTCTAGAAAACTTGAGAGGGAGGTGCGGTTGTTGATGGAATGGATGAAAACACAAGCAGAAGCCCAGGTAAATACGATTCAGAAAGAATTTACACTTTAATAGTTTTTTTTTAAAGGGCAGGGTGTTTTGGCTGAAAGTAATTGTAAGCTAAAACAGTGCAATGAAATTAGAAGTAAAATAGTCAAATGGTAAAACGAATGAAAACGTTATTTGCATCAGGAGGAATGGAAAGAGCTAAATTGTAATTCCTTAGGTGTTTACTCTTCAAAAAGCGTAACAAAAACGTCTTTGTGGAGAAATACATTTAATTGGAAATAGGCAATGAATTCGGTAATGAAAGTTTTCATAGAATTTAATCTACTACCACAGACTTACAGGCATGAGTTAAATATAATACATCTGAAAACGAATTCACAACAAAGTCTTTCAATTACATTCACTTGTAATAACAACTACAAATGTACAAAGTAATAAAAAAGAAAAGTTCCTCAAATAAGGTTTAGTAAAAAAAGTTGAAAAGTATAGAAATATATTGATGAAATTATAAAATGTAAGTTATAGTTATATATTTCCCTATATATTTCAAGCAGGTCTTCCCAATATAATAAACAAAAATACAACCTACTGTATATACTTTAATTACATTCATATAATCTTATGCAATTATATTTATATATTTTTTTGTAATATGTATACTTTATTGAAAATATGACTAATATTGTAATATGTTTAAATAATAAACCACTATGTGAACAAAGTAACCGTTTTTATTTTACAGTTATTTACTAGAATTTATAAGATAAAAGAGGTCTTCCCAATATAATAAACAAAAATACAACCTACTGTATATACTTTAATTACATTTATATAATCTTATGCAATTATATTTATATATTTTTAGTAATATGTATACTTTATTGAAAATATGACTAATATTGTAATATGTTTAAATAATAAACCACTATGTGAACAAAGTAACCATTTTTATTTTACAGTTATTTACTAGAATTTATAAGATAAAAGGGGGTGACAGACCAGTGTCTTAATAAAAATATATACTGTTATTACCAACATAACTGAGACTGTTTTTATACCCAGTTTAATCACCTGTGCATTGTATAGAGAGAGATAGAGAAGGCCATTTAAAAACAAGCCACAAAACCTCTCAAGACTTTTATTTAAAACAATATCTCATGCACATTTACAGGTATGGGTGTAGCCAACACAGCAATATAAAGAACACCCAGAATCAACACATGGCAGACTGACATGGCCCTTTGTTTTCTTACGGTGTCCGATCACACTATAGTCTCCATACATTGTCCTGGATCAGATTGTAATGGGGGATTAGGGCCATTGTTGTATCCCTCTATTGCGTTCCAACATATATACAGTAAAGCAATTCATATCACAGGAGGGGGAGGGTCAGATTACCGTGCTCCCCTCTGTTCACCAATTCACTGACAGCAAATGCCCCGAACAATGCTGATGTTCTCATCATTCCCTCCAGGTCGGAAGGAGAGAGAAGGGGCCCCATTAAATAATCATCCCATAGCCTCATCATTGAAAATAGGCCACGTCTCAGATATTCGTGTGTGCTGTGCACACGCACTGATAATGTGTGTGTGTGTGTGTGTGTGTATGATGGAGGGTCAGGAGGAATACTCAAGAAAAGTGGCTTGGTGGAAGGGGTGGGGCTTCAGAGTAACGTTGCGTGACAAGGCTGAAGAAAACACAATGCAGCTTGGCATCTCATACACACATACATACACACGCACATACACACACACACACATACACACACATGCATAAACACACACACATACATACACACGCAGACACACACGCACACACACACATACACATGCACACACACACACACATGAGCACACACACACGCATGCACATACACACAGGCACACGTAGACTCTCACTCTATTTTCTTCCTCCTTCTCCCTCTTTTAAATCTCTTCTTGGCCTCTCGTCACACTCTATGACTCCTTCTACCTCAGTTCTCTCCATCTGCCTCCATCTCCCCACGTCTATATACCCCTGTTCTCCAGTCACCCATCTCTCTCTCTCTCTACCTCAGACTTATCTCAAGTATTTATAACACTGTATTATTGCAAAGTAGGGGTTTGCTGCAACATAGTGAAATCATAGTGTCAAATCCCTCCGATGAGCAAACTGCATGTATTGTATGGAATACAATTATTACTTAGCAAAAGTAACTAATACTGGAAATATTTAATTAAAGTAATTAATACACAGTAAGAATTTCTTGGCAGGTTCTGCTAAGAAAGGAGGTCTGGATAAATCCACAGTATGATAAGATACAATATAGTTATAATATGGTTTACATATTATATAATATATATAGCTATAATGTAATATATAATATATATATATATATATATATATATATATATATATATATATATATATATATATATATATATATATATATATATATATATTACATCATAGCTATATATATTATATAATATGTAAACCATATTATAACTATATTGTATCTTATCATACTGTGGATATTACCACTCAACTCCAACTCCAACCCATACATCAGACCAAAACTAAAGAAACCAAAAAAGAGGTCACTGCTCGATGACATTATAGATTCCACTTTTTAAATGGGTGACATTCACTTCACCAAAAGACAATGCTGATTAATTTTGTACAGAATCTCACACACATCCAAAAACTCTAAACAGTTTTGCATACATTAATTCAGTTAGTTATTGAGAGTAAATTAGTTTAATAAGGACACCAGTGATGTCATCAGGGACATTCAATTTGTGTGTTGTGTTAATTACAGCACCATGAAATGATAAGGTAACCAGTCCCTATCAGACAAGGTATTGTTATCTAGTACATAATTTCATGGTGCTGTGATCACCATGTAGTGTAACTGTAAAACGAAATGAGTGTGTGCACGATTTTTTTGGACGTGTGTTAGATTATGTTCAAAATAAATCAGAATTGTATTTTGGTGAAGTGGAGAACAAGTATTAAGTAACAAACATTAAACCCCTGCCAACTGCAGGTTGATTGTCACTATAGAGTAATACATACAATTTAGTCATTAGCTGATGGTTTTATCCAAAGCGACTTACAAATTGTGTACAACAAGTCAGCAGAAGGGGTACAATATAGTTATAATATGGTTTATATATTATATAATGTATAGCTATAATGTAATATATATATTAAAAACACTTTATTGTCTTCTTTTTGACACAACTCTGCTGACTACTGAAAATAAAGAAATGAATGACTGATGGGGCTGAAATAATTTTCCTGAAATGTCTTTTCAAGAAAGCCTTACAACATGGTCTAACGATACAGGAAACAATACAGAAATGGAAAAATAATTGTGGCAAAACATTTTCTAAAATCCTGTTTTCAGGGGAGCCCATGTCTTATCAATTAGCCAAGTTCCCCCTGGCTGAACTGACATGTATAGCAACACCCCTGTCTTAAAAAGGAGTTTTGGGAGCGGAAATTGAAACACAGAGGAGATACATTTCTTTTTTGCCATGGTGTAACTTCACAACTGAATAAACAAATTGTCCACAGAAGAAGTTTAAAGCTAAAGGTTACTGTTTCACACTGTTGTTTAGAAGGCCTGCATTCTTTTTCACGAGTTGTGACACTTGACTCACAGCACATCTTCAACTTGTTAAGCACAACCGTTCTTCTTTCACATCCAGCCGTAATCTTTCTTTTCATCTTTATTTATCCTGGGAAGATTTGCTGGGCACAAATGCTCATTTTTCAGCAATGTCTTAACACTTATACATCATTACACAAATGTACACATGGGAGCTTCCACATTCCTCCTGTCTACCACTAAGCAGCCCCATTGGTGCAGTAGGGGTTAAGTGCCTTGCTCAATTGCACTTCAGTGGTAGTTGTTGGCTGTTATTCACCTTCCTTGCCCTGATTGTTCTGAAGACATGGGGATTGAACTGACACCCTTCTGCCCACAAGATCAGATGAAAACGGGACTATTACTAGATCAATATTTTTCCACTCTGCATATAAAAGAGTATGGACAATTATTCAATTTAATTGTGTACATGATTGCACACATAGTCACTAAGCAGCAATACATATTTTCTGACAGTGTTTTTTCACATTTGCATAACTTCTTATGACCACCTGCCACGAGAAGGTTCAGTGGAGTCATGATGTCCTATACTCAAACAACCCACACTACCAGTGGCCAGTCTGTTGTTATTTCATATACAAAAACAATTATTTTCATAAAATCTCTTAGTTACAACAAGATTGTGCCGGTAATGTATTTTTATGTTGATAGGTGAAGAGGCTTTTGGTTTGGGAACATTTTGTTTGTTTATAGAGGCAACCCGCCACTATTATTATTACAGCTTTAATACAATTATGTATTTCATCTATTGAATAGTACTACTACTAATACTACTACTACTTCTACCAATAATAATAAAAAATTTTGGTAACACTTTATAATAACACTCATTATAAGACATTTATAAGGTATTTGTAGATGATGAACTAATCATGGACAAACCATTTATATACATTCGTAAATTATTATTAAATAATTTATAACTATACAAAAAAGAAGCCCGCGCCGACAGGAGAGGAGGAGGGGGTAATAATGCCCGAGGCCAGGGACTCGTGGACGTACTTCTCCATAGACTCTCTCTCTGGGCGTGAGAGGTTAAACAGGCGGCTAGCGGGGAGCGGGGTTCCCGGGAGCAGGTCTATAGCACAGTCGTACTGGCGATGAGGAGGTAGGGAGAGAGCTTGTTGTTTGCTAAACACAGCCTCTAGGTCGTGGTAAATTGGAGGAACAGTCGAGAGGTCAACAGGTTCGTTGGGAACGGGAGAACCAGTGGCCCCCAGTGGTGACCGCGCCGACCGGAGACAAGAGGCGTGACAGTGAGCACTCCAGCTCGTGACTGAGCCCGTTGGCCAATTTATTACAGGGTTGTGTAGCTTTAGCCAAGGCATGCCTAGAACGATTGGGTTATGGGGAGAATCAGTGACGTGAAAACGGATCTCCTCGCTATGATTCCCGGAGAGTTGAAGGCGGAGAGGCGTGGTGTGGCGTGTTATTTGCGAGAGCAACTTCCCGTTTAGGCCTTGGGCATCTCGGGGAATGGGTAAGGCGTCGGTGGCAATGTGGTAGTGGGACACTACCCCAGCGTCGATGATGTTTTCGTCTGCGCCCGAGTCGACCAGCGCGGAAAGAGGGAGGGATTGACCGTTGTGGTAAAGCGTGGCACTGAATTGCATATTCGGACCGGAACTGGGAACAAATTTAAGGCTCGTGCATGTGCCCAGCGTCACAGCCGAGCCCCGTCGTTTGGGCGAACCGAACATGAGGCGATGGAGTGGCCTAGTTGCCCGCAGTACAGACATGCCCCTGACCTGAGTCTGTGACGGCGTTCGCGGAGAGGAAGGCGAGAGCGGTTGAGGTCCATGGGCTCCGAATCGTCGGTTCTGCGGTGTTGCAGCGGGACACTATTAACGGGGCGCTCCTGCTCAGCGGCCCTGCGGCTCTGCAGCGGGACACTGTTGACGGTGCTGGCCTTTTCACGGCGGCGTTCCCGGAGACGCGTGTCCAGCTCTCTGGCTAAGTTAATCAAGTTGTCAAGGGAAGTAGGCTTCTCTTTCGACGCCAATTCGTCCTTTAGAACTTCGCTGAGGCCCTGGCGAAAGGCTCCGCGTAATGGTTCATCGTTCCACTGGGAACCCACTGCCAGAATAAGGAATTCTATAGCGTACTCGCTCACACTACGGTGTCCTTGGTGGATGGTAAACAAGGCGGCCGTTCTATCCGAACCACCGGGAGGATGGTCGAAGACCTTTTGCATGTCGGCGATTTACCCGGAGTACGAATTGCAGAGGGGGGATTTACTGAAGTGGAGGGCTGTCGCCCATTCTAACGCGGGCCCCGTCAGCAAACCAGACAGGTAGGAGATTTTGGATTTGTCGCTCTGGAATGTTAGAGGTTGTTGCCCAAACACTAAAGAGCATTGGAAGAGGAAGGCACGACATTTGGCAACGTTTCCGTCGTAACGCTCTGGCGAGGGTACGTGAGGTTCCCGGGACTGGGATACTATAGGTGGGGATACCACGAGTGGAGAGACAGCAGGCGGAATTGACTGGGCTGTTAAATATGCTTCGAAACGCTCGAATCGTTTGTCTCGCTCCGCGGCGCTGAGAGTGAGAGCGCTGAGTTGGGCAATAGTCTCATCCAGTATCTGTGAGTGTTGATTTACCAGACTGGTGTGTCCGTTGACGGCGGCCTGGATGCTGGTGCTCCATTCACCGGCCTCCTGTGCTGCTGAGTCCGACATCATGGTTGCAGTGTTCTGTGAGGATGGGGGGTTCTTGCGGAGCCCAATAGCAAAACACAGGAGGAGAGAATGGAGCGGTTTAGGGTTCTTTAATTATTCTTCCCAACCAAGCAGAGTATAACAGGAATGTGAAACAGGAATGTGAACAACACGGAGGTCATAATGTTCTTGGGGGGAAGAAGAATGAGAGCAGGTGCACTTCAGTGCAGCTGTCGGCAGCGAGAGAGAGAGTACACAGGTCTTGCGCTTGAGAGCGAGCAGGAGTCCTCTTTGTGGGGCTCGAGACGTCAGGGTGGAAGGACGCTGGGGCTCGAGACGTCAGGGTGGAAGGACGCTGGGGCTCGAGACGTCAGGGTGGAAGGGCGCTGGAGCGGAGTCCTGGAGCACAAGAAACAGAAGGTTAGGGCAAGCATAAACAGGGGTAGTTGCAGCTGGTCTTCAGGTAGCGTCGTCGTACCTCGGTAGGCAGTTTAACACTGCGACGTTGGATGACGGGTTCTGCCAGTTGAAGTAGGGAACGCTTGATGAGGTGATCTCTTGCAGCCGCGCTGATTGCTCCTCATCTGGCAGACACGAGCTCTGATCCTGACACCGGTACTTTTCAAAACAAGCTTTTTGAGTGGAAAATATGCTATAATAAGTCCAACAAATTAGTATAAACAGTACTTACACGGTCGTTTCAAAATGCACAAACAAGCTTGGATTCTCCGGAGAAATTAATTCTTTGACCGAACGCTCTGGGAAAATATAGCAAAAAACTCGGCGTGCCGTCAAGGGGGGCTTTTATAGAGTTCATCTAAGACCTGTGGACTAATATTTGGTGTGATGGTAGTGGTAGGTCTTCCAAATAAGGCCTGAAAAGATGTTATCCTTCCGCCAAAAACACGAGAAAATAGGACCTGAATTTCCGGCCGCTCCCATGTCATCGCGCCCGCGATATCAGCGACGCGGAACCGTTTTTAAGGTATATGAGCAGGCTAAACACCTTTTTCGTTGGTAAATCTATTCCATAATTTCCGACCTTCAAGTTAATTGTCCTATATTTTGTGTAGACGTACTTGATGTGGTTGGACCTTTCCTCATTCCTGTGAACGTAGTTGCTGGCTGGCTAATGTGCGCTCAGTATATGTATGTAGTATGTGGGCCGACGTGGATGCTACATGAGGGTAATAATTATTTGTATTTTTAGACTGTATAGGCGCCGATACAGCCTGAAAATACAAATAATTATTACCCTCATGTCATCATCACATACCGCAATATACTGAGCACACATTAGGAACAAACACATAATTCAAATGTAACATTAGCGGCCACCATCAAGTACGTCTACACAAAATATAAGAGTTGTAGGTCGGAAATTATGGAATATATTTACCAACGAACGGGTCTAGTGTCCCCCAGGCAGGGGTGTAAAGTACTTGAGTAATTGTACTTTGTTACAATACCTAAGTACTGTTTTGGGGGATTTGTACTTTACTCGAGTATTATTAGGTTTGTTTACTTGTACTTTTACTCAATTACATTTCAGAGAAAAAAAACATACTTTTTACTCCTACATTTAAAATGCAGACCTACAAAGTACAAATCTTGCAGGTCCAACAATTTTAATTAGTATATTTGTTTCTCTGGCTGAACTAACGTTAACGTTATTAATCCTGTGGCCGCACTTTATTTAAAAACAGCCAATCAAATCCCCATCAATGGAAAATTTAACTGCCCATACCCATGCTGATTGGTCCTTGTACAAGACTAGAAAGTGGGGATCTTTGATTAAACACCTGCTATCAGAAGAATAGACAGTCAGAAAAAAAGTTTTTTTTTAGTACTTAAGTACATTTAAAAGTAGAAACTTTGACTTTTACTCAAGTGTGTTTTTAGCCAGATACTCTGACTTTTACTTGAGTACAATTTTGAGACGGTACCCATACGTTCACTTAAGTATAATTTCAGGGTACTTTTTACACCCCTGCCCCCAGGTTACACTTATGTGTGCACATGTAATTTATATGTTAATAAATTGCATTTATCTATAGTCCTAATTCTGTCGCTGTTTGATGTCACAAAGAAGGGTGGATCCGAAAGCTGTCAACATTTGTAACAGGTGATGAAAAAGTCAACAAATAATGAACTGTATTAGACATTTGTTAATGATGAATAGTCTTCACTTTAGATTAGGGCACACAATAACATCTGCAAATTATTTATAGATCTTTTGAGATTGTTTTACAAATCATTTGTTGAACATGAACAAATAAATGGAGGTACAGTATAGTAGTTTTTTCATATCCATTTTTCAAAGCATCTACAAATGTGTTACTACACATTAAACAACATTATTTAATGATGAACGAAACAAGTACAAACA